>NC_067167.1:34129300-34729300 GCF_903995435.1 Acomys russatus | reverse complement strand
GCCATGGTTTAGTGAAAGTGATAGGTATATCATAGCTATATATGTCTTTTAGACTACATGCACACATATCCCTTACACACTTTGTATTTCCAGAGTCTTACTTCTCCGTTTCTCTCTCTCTCTGCTCTCTCTATCTGTGTCTTTCTCTCTGTCACCATCTGTCTCTGTCTTTCTGTCCCTCTGTCTCTCTCTCACATGCACACACAGACACATCTGAGCTTCCCAAAGTGTGTATGTGCATGTGTGCGTGGGTGCATGAATGCATGAGTGTATGTGTGTGTGTGTGTGTGTGTGTGTAATTTCTGTCTTTAAAACACACACGCACACATACACACAGACACACACAAAATGTATGATTAGTTTCTGACTTCCATGATCAACTACAGAACTTCAGTCTTGTGGGACAGGAAGAAGAGCTTCTGTTTTGTGTGTCCCAAGAGGCTTAACTCGGATGTAGGTCATGGTGGTGGTCATGGATAAACATACAGCACTTCAGGCATTATTACTTGCTTTGGGAACAAATTGGTGATTGTCCTAGTAACAATTTCCCATTTAAATTGTATATCTCACTGAGTCCAAATCAAAGAATAGCAAATCTGTTCAAAGGTGAGGTCTCTCAGAGAAATCTTTCATTGTAGTATTTAGTGAGTCTTTACTGTTTCTACCTTTCTATAACAGTTTACACCTTGCCCTTTAAATGAATTGTTTCTGGTCCTGTGCAGAGTTATGGAGGAAAGAACATTATCACTATAATCTGTCAATTGATTCGTTATATATTTAACTTGATGTTTAAATGTCATCTGTCTTTTCTTTTCTTTTCCTTTTTTTTTTCATATATCTCCTAGGACTAAAGTTAAAAATTAGAAAATTTTACTGATGTTGGCACTAATTACCCTTGTGCTAAGTCTTCTGAATACTGTTGTATTAGAACTGGTCAGATTATATGACTCCTTTGATTCTACCACATGCAATTAGAACACAAAAACATTTATCCAAAAATGTAAACTATAAAATTGGGACATGTGTTATATATACACTGTAGAAAAAAAAAGAATAATAATATTTGCAAATTATAATCTCTTATTATTTATTTTTACATATTTTCTATTTATTGGCTATAAACACATGCCATTTATTAGAGGTCATTGATATTAATCTTTCAATTAACTTATTCATATGAACATGTTTTTCTTATAATTTTATTAAAATTTCTTTGATAACACTGCATTATCATAGTTTCTCAAAGAGCATTCAAGCTAGCACCCACATTTAAAATGTATAGTTATTGAAAAATCCTAATTTTAAAAATAATCATTTACCTGACAAACTTATTAAGCAATTTTTTGTACTAGCTGGTAGCTGGAAAGCCAATAGAATGAGAGACCTCAAAAATAATAATGTATAGCTCTATTAATATAGTGTGACAGTGGTGTTCAATACATTTAGAGTTTTGTTTTCTGAAAAAAAAAATGGGAGCACAAGAAAAGGGGAGGACATGGCAAAGGAAGAAATTCCTACTTGGAAGAAGTTGCTTTCTGTCCCCTGGAGTGAAACTATGTTGATTAGACAGGCCTGGACCAGGGGCAGCAGTGGCCCTGGACCAGAATGTAAAACAGGAGGATGAGATTCCAAATGGTACACACAGGATGCTGACCAGTTTAACGAAAGTACTTGTTTTCAACCACAAGCTTCTGTAATCTGTTATTCCCATAATTTCTTTATAAATAAAACTTTATTCATAAGTTGTCAGCTCTTTTTGGTTTTGATAGTTCTGTCTTTAGCCTTTATTCATGGTAAAAATGATTAAGTTCGAGCCAAAATTTTAATGATTTTTTTGTTGTTGTTGGATTCTTCATTGCTCTAATGATCTCTGCTTTGTTTTCTTTTGTTTCAAGGCACGCAGATTTGCTAAGTAGGACTTACTCTATTTACTAAGATTTGCTTAACCAACTGTGTGGGGTACCCACTAGGGGTCTACTGAAGCAAGGGGTATATCATACCTACTTAGCTGCTGCGTGTGAAGATTAGGGACTTCCAATTTTCCATATGCATCTTAAAAGTAGAACACTGCTACAAAGGATAGTTGATAGTTAGTGCTAGGTTTAACTTTCCTTTTTTGAATATAATATTTTATTGATTTTTTGAGAATTTCACATAGTATAACCCTGATCACCATTACTTCCCAGTCCTCTTAGTGCCTATCAGGCACCATTGTGTCCTCTCCGCCCATTTCTCCAAGAAAGAAAAAAAAAAAAAAAAAAAAAAAAAAGACAAGTTCAATTTGTGTTGCCTATATACTCACTGGAGCATGGGCAGACTCTCAGTGGCCAGCCCCTTAAAGAGAACTGAGTTCTTCCCTCATCCACACCTTCACCAGAAGCCATCAGTTGCAGAGAGCTACAGTTCAGCATCTGTATCACAATTTTTGGGAATTGTCTTTGATGGCTTCCTGTTTAGGCTATTATTTTGGGCAGTGTGTGGATTGGAATTTCGGGTAGGTGTTGTCACCAAAAATGTAAGTTTCACTTTCTTAAATTAACAATAAAGGAAAGAACAGGCTTGCATTGCTTAGTCAGGTTTCTTTTCCCACCATTTGTTTGATTGTTTAACTGGGACCTTAAAAACAGAAATTTGTAAGACGCCACCTAAGTACAGAGGAATATTGGAAGCCACATGAATAACATGTGAAACATGTTAGAAAACATATATTTATTCTGAAAACACGAAAAGCAATGAGTCAAGAAGTAGCGAGGTTCAAAGATAGTAGGGGTTGCTGCAGAGCTGTTCCAGCATCTTGGCCCATTGGGCAGATGGTCAAATCAGAGACATTAGAATCCGAAGGATGGAACAGATGTGAAAGTCAGTGCAAGGAGGGATAATGGAAGGAAAAAAAATGCAGTGGGTAGCTGGAGATGATATCAGCAGAGAGAAAAATTCAGGAGCAACAGTAGGTGATAAATTGAATGAGTCGACATTCTGATCCCTTTTAAAATATTCAAATGCTACAATGTGTTGAATTGTAATGGTGATGTCACGCATGAAAATGGATTGAGCTACATTCAGGCCTTGCAATTTGCAGGCTCTGTTCAGCCAAGTGCCACAGTTCAGAAAGGAGACAGATTGCCAAGTCTTCATAGAGAACCATACAAATGACACACAGGTCTTGAAACTATGAACTAGGAGAGAGGTTGCAAGACTTGGAAATCTCCATCCTAAAAATAAAATAATGGAAAAAAATAGGAAAGACCAGAATTTTAAAAATTAATATATAAGAGAGCATAAACTGGAGATAGAAACTGGCTTTTCTCATTTGCTCGTAAACAGATAAGAATTAGAAGTTTGCCAAAGTCAAGTACAGAGCATACCTGGCTTCTGCAGATTAATTTCTACTTGACAGTCTCTGTACTTGCATGCAGTGGAGTTTACACCATTGGCCATACTGGGATTGTAACTTTTTTTGTCAGTATTAAATTTAAACCGAAACTGCATGCGTGCCCACAATAATGTGTTATTTTTCAAATAGCATTTGTGAGTGCAGCAGAAACTTTAAAGCCGTACTGAGTATGGTGGTGGTCAACATCAACATTTTTGGACCACACAGCCTATATGATGTAAGCCAGTCTAGTAATCCCTTCTATAATATATATTCCCTGTGAGGCCTGTTTCCCTATAGAGAATCCTGAGAAACGCACAGGTCAGCTTCCTATGTAAGATTGACTCAATAGGTGACATGTAAACTCTTCCAACATGTAAACTGGAGACCAGCGTCCTCACCCTACTTAGAAAATACTTTTAAAATGGGGCTGGGAAAAACATCTCAGTGGGTAGAGGACTGTTCAGCACATAAATTCTATTTGAAGGAGCTTTGTGTGTAAAAGTGTGCTTCCATCAGCCCAGTCTTGGAGAAACAATGACAGGTGACTCCTTGGAACTTGCTGGTCAACCAGCCTAACCTTTTCGTGAGCTTCAGGCTAAATAGGAGATCCTGTCTCAAAAACCAAGGTAGGAAGTTCCTGAGTAACAACACCTTAAGCTATCCTCTGGCTTATGCGCGCGCGCACACACACATGCACACACACGCACGCACGCACGCACGCACGCACGCACGCACACATACAGAAATGTTCTCAGACACACATACTTTGAAACAGGACAGTACCCTTTCCATAGTAAAGGTCTATGGAGCTTGAATAATGTTTGAAATTCCTTTTGAAGCCATACCATCGAGTAGAGGAACCTCTCTGAAAGTTTATGAGCTTAATTCACAGACTTCACTGCTCATGTAATTATTTATAATGCCACTAATATATCATTAATGCTGGTCGTAAATCTACACGCACCTTAATTTTGATGCTTGTTACATTTCAGAGGTTGCCAATTTTTGTGTGCAGTCTAACTACTTTTCTTTTAATTTTGTCCATGGAAAAGGCAGGTCCTGTAGAGGTTCTGCAGCTTTCCCAGATGGCCAGTAGAAGGACAGGGCCACCTGTCCCTTTCAGCCTAGTTCCTACATTTCATTCACTGTGGGTCAAATTACCCTATGTAATTTTTCAAAATTGGCTTAAAATATTGAAAAAATAAAATCAGCATAATGTATATTAAGTGCTGTCTGCAGTCGCATTATAAGTAACTGTAAATGGACCATGTGACTCTTAAGCATCAGTAGGCATCAACACCATGGGACTTTGGTTTACAAGGCACCACACCCACATTTTGTGGTTAAGTTGGTAGAGTAGGGTCTAATAGTCCACATTTATAATAAGATTCCACATAGCTAAGCTGCTCGAGGGGACACACCTTGAGAACAGCTGACATAAGCAAGGATAACTCACCAGATAACTCAATTTGTGATCAAATTGTTTGCTGTTCAACTAGAGAACCTTGGCAAACTCTAAAAATTCCTTGTCAGGTAAGTGGCAATCATCTACCTCATCAACCACCCAGCTTAGGAGAGGTCAGTGAGAGAATGACTACCTGTCTTTAGGTAGCCACCCTTCAGAAGGAAAAGACCGCCTTTGTTCTGTGTCGTGGTTAATGGGAATTTTAAATGGCAAAATTAGAGCTGGTAACATTTATCACAGGTCTTTAGTATTGAGCCTACATTTTGCAAGTTTGGGGTTTACAAACTGTGATAGAGAAAGAACAATATTATCAAAGCTATTCAAAATTATGAACAAGAGGACATTTATTCTTTTATCTTTCTTTAAAAGACACTGCCCATCTAGGTCTCTAAGCAAATATTACCTTTCCTTTCTGTTCTTGATAATTTGTTGCCATTTATGACACATGGACCTCCATTAGTTATACTTTATTACTTCTCAAAATATAGACTATATGCCACTTTCCTTGTATTTAATCTTTGTCTATCAGTTCTTTCTTCTATTAGAGTATAAATATAAAAGGGCAAAGGACTCTTTGCATCATGGTCTAAGTGAATCGATTTTTAATACTTTATATTACCTACACCCCCAACAACCTCTAATTTACAGTCCACTTTTTTTTAGTTATTCTGGCCCTACTCCTTCAGAAAAGTTTCTATCATATATTAGACCAAATTTTACATTCATAGGCTTGAAGTTTTTCTCCATCCAGAACTGCCTTTCAATGTTAGCTTAACAGCATAGCTGTTTTGTAGAGGAGGGGACAGAGCAAGGACTCTATACTTAGAATGAAAAGCACAGGGCTTCCCAGACCAACAGAGAACCGAGTTACAGAATTACATTTGCTCCTGGATTTATGCTGAGCAAATATGCGTTTTAGGCTAAGTCAGACAGCTACTCAGATCTCAACTGTGCTTCTGAAGTCAGCAGGTTACCCAAAGTCTTAGCATACACATCAGTTTTTCACACCTACTGCATGTGAATATAAACCATTCACTTTCCCCACACTAGACCCATTGTTTTACTCCTTTGGTCATTTAATGCAAGGACAGATGCTGCCATATTCATTAATCATATATTGAGCAGCTCTATTTGCTTGGTGCCCTGATAAGACACGTAGAATGTTGCAGATTTTAGTGATCTGATGCTAGACCCCATCAACTTGGCATGCATTGATAATACACGATCCTAATTTATAGACCATAAAGTCTAATGGAGTGGTGTCTTAGCTACTTTTCAATTGTTACAGCCAAACACTACAACCAAGCAACTAATCAAAAGAAATCATATAATCTTGGACTCACAGCCCCAGAGGCTTAGTGTCCATGACCACCATGGTGGGAAGCATGGCAGCAGGCAGGCCGACACAGTGCTGGGTCAGTAGCTGAGAACTTACATTTTGATCCACAAATATAAGCAGACACAGCTAAAGGAAAATGACACAGGGCTCCTGAAACTGCAGAGCGCATCCTCAGTGACATACGTCCTTCAACAAGGCCAACTTTCCTTCCCCAAAACTTCCACAACCCAGGGGCCAAGTATTCTAATACATGAGCCTATGATGACCATTCTCATTCATACCAGCAAAGGTAGGGACCAAATTTCAAAACCAGTCACAGGAAGCAAAAAATGAAACTCAAGCAATGCCACCAACAAAAGGCCTATGATCTGTGCTAGTCAAAGCATGATTGTAGGAACATAATTAGTCTAAAGGTTGATTGTATTAACCCAAATTTTAAAATGTTGTGCTGAAAGCTGTCCATCAAAGATGAAAGAGGTGAAAAGTTTTGAGCATTATTAAAGAAGGAAGAGTGGCAAAAACTAATGCCTGCATTTTTGAACAGAAGAAATTCATGGAATACCTATAAAATAATTGCACAAGCTTCGTCTCTGTGCCCATATGTCCTTTAAAATATGTTTGAGATGACATATAACAATTTATATCAAACAGATGTTTAAATAATTTTAAGGATTTATTTCATAGTATACTGCTAACATGCATTTTAAATTTCGGTCCTTTCAGATTCTCCGAATGTAACCAGAGGAGTCTAAAAGGCATAACTTAGTTGCGCTTATTAGGAGACATTTATCAGTATGATTGCAGACAAGATCTAGTAGACCCCTGAAGAAAACTGACTCTCTTTTCTACAGAAGTCATCTGCTGTCAATAGCTTCTTAGTTAGCAATGGGGATTCATTTGCCTAATCCCACTCTATGCTAAAATGTTGACTCCTTTGTGCACCACTGATGCTGTGAGCTTGTGGTTGAAATATTCGTGCCATGTCCAGAAGACACTGTTTCATTCTCTGAGGTCCTCCTAGACATATAGTTCTTTAAAAATACTCCTGCCTCCTCAAGATATTCTCTCTCTCTCTCTCTCTCTCTCTCTCTCTCTCTCTCTCTCTCTCTCTCTCTCTCTCTCTCTCTCTCCCTCTCCCCTTCCCTCTCCTTCCCTCTCCCTCATCTCCATCTCTCTCTGGGTCTCTCTGGGTTTCTTTCTCTCTGTGTCTCTCTCTCTCTCTCCTACATGCGTGCGCGTGCGCACGTGTGTGTGTGCATGCATGTGTACAGTATATGCCTTATTTGTGCCTGAATACTCTACTGGCATGTATTCTCTACACTCAAATGGTCATGAGTTTCTGTGCTAACCACTATCCTCTATCCAAATAAGCTTCTCTGGTGAGGTTCTAGATGTGAACTAATCAATAAGTACAGAGATATAAATTTAGAGAATAGTTTTATACTGTATTTGTTTAGCAAAATAATGTCCTGGGGCTTATGAGCTTCCCAACCATAGATTTTTAGAAAGATTAATAATACCACACAAGTATGTCCTCCTATGAATCAGGCTTTGAAGACAAGAGGAATGTGGCTGGTTACCCCTTAATGTTTATTCAGTTACTGCCGTCATGGGAATCTGTCAGCCTAGTCATGGCTATAGTTCACAGTGTACATAAGTGATTAAGACCGAGAGTGACTTTCCCCCACAGCTTCCTGGATAGCATCTCCCAATATTATTAATATTGGTTTAGCAGTCATTCCTGGTCATCTTGATGTCTCCATGTCCTGTGACCGAAGCATATGGTGTTTTCAGCTACAGGGACTTACCATCAAGTATTGTGGAGCAAGCCAGAGTTTTAAGAATCTTCTGGACAGCTCTGAGGAACAACTTGAGGGTTTTGCAGGGATTTTGGCTTCATAGCAGTCACAGAATCTCTGTCATTCTTCCCTCGTCTCCGGGCTTTCACTCCACTATAATGTTACTTAGAAAGCTTTCTATGAGTTGCTGTATGAAACTTTCCTACCATCTGTGAGCTTGTGTACATGTGTGTGTATGTGTGTACATGTGTGTACATGTGTGTGTATGTGTGTACATGTGTGTGTATATGTGTACGTGTGTGTGTACATGCGTGTGTATGTGTGTACATGCGTGTGTATATGTGTGTACATGCGTGTGTATGTGTGTACATGTGTGTGTATGTGTGTACATGTGTGTGTATATGTGTACATGTGTGTACATGCGTGTGTATGTGTGTGTATGTGTGTATATACGTATTTCTCTACATGTAGATACTTTTAAATAAGAACAAAAAGCAATATGAAGGAATTTTTCATAATATTTACAAATTTTATGCTAATTATCAGAATAATCAATGATCAAGTTTCATTATCTGACAGCATGAGCCCTTCCTTTGTGTTTTTGTGAATACAAAAAAAAGACTCTAAATCATATTTCACAAATATAACCAATATTTAAAATTTTTTTTTTTACCATTGCACTACCATGCACCTTTGGAAGATAGAACATAGATGAGAATGAGAATTATTGTTTCTCTAGGTGGTGGAAGAAATAGAAACATTTAGAGAAAAGAAAAATGTAGTGTTTTGGACCTTGGTTCGTGCGACATAATTCATAGGTTCCCTCACTCCTTAGGTATGAATATATCACTTTGGAGACTGCTGAGTTATTATATAGTAGAAACTGAAAGGATGATAAATGAAAAAGACTGTCTAAACAGAAAGCACATGTAACAGAGAGAGACTCAAGACCAGGGGCTGAAAGATCACAACACTGAATAGCTGTTTTTAACTGTGGTGTGAGCATAACCCAAGAATCTTAACATTCACTTGATTCTCCAAATTAGCTTTATTTTTCTACCTCTGTTCCTAAAATTCATAGCTTTTCATGTTATAAATTTATTTTGCTAAAAATGTAAAGCCTTACCTACTCAAAGTTATATATATATTGACATATATATATGATATCATATATTTTTAAAATTCCTTGAACTTATGCATGAGAACCTTAAAAGATTCTTTATTTTGTTTTAATTCATTTCTCTTTAAAATATATAACTATTTGTGTTCTGTTTTGTACCACAAGATATGCAGTTTACATATTAATTTTAAGGTTCCTAAAATTTTCTTAACCATCCTTAAGTATTTTGCTTCAAATACTAATTTACCAATTAACTAATGTTTTACAACTCAAGATATGGATCTCTTTACCTCCTAAAGACTTCTATAGCTTCATATTTTAGCCAGAATATCAGAATATTAGAAATGACACTGCAAGGGTGTTCAATGTTCAGTATCATAACAGTGAGCTGTATTTTCCTCACTAGCATTTCCTTATGTGGGAAGCAGGTCCACGTCCCATGCGAGGCCTTCTTTGGTCAGCCTCTGCTTCATACCTTCTATATTATGGGACACATCTCCTAGAAAGCTATGTGCATGCCTCCTGGTTTGCCCTGGCTATGAAAATGGCACTTGAAACATGGCTCTTTGCAGATGTATTAATTCCATCTTAATTCTTGGGTTAATGTGGATAATACATTACACACTGACCTGTTTGGGATGCAGATTTCAAAACACTTTCCATTACCATTCTCCAGATGAAAACTTTCTTACATCTTTTTTCTTTTTCCCAATTTGAGTTATATGATTAATGAAAAACAAAAGAACGGTTTCTCTCTTTCTTTCCTTCACCTCTTTGGCCTAAAATTTGCTGTTTCCATAACAGTGGCTGGTCATGCTGTGAAAGCTTGACTGCGAAATGGAAAAACAATGCCTTAGAATTTGGCCAAAGCTGCCTTAAAACCAGATGCCATCAACATCATGCCCTGTATTGGCGCCTCACTTTCAATTCTTCCATCATCTTAAGGCTAAGAAGCACAATCATTATCGTAGCTCATCCTTCCTTGTGACAGCTCTAATTTCATATGGCCAGGTTCCCAAGTCTACTTTTGAGGAATGGGGATATAATTAATAGTCAGTATAATGTTTAATTTTCAGCTATGTTCCTAAAATAGAACGTTCTTGCATGTTTTTCATACGGAATTAATTATAACTATTGTAGTTTTTGATTCAGATATAAAATATATTCTTAGGTTCTGTCATGTTGTAGGCGTCATGCTAAAAGGGCTCCAGCGACCCAATGCAGAAGAGGATAACATGGCTCCAACCTCACCATACAAAGGGCTGACCAACATGTTAATCATGTGTCGCACAAATAGTGTCTGATTTTCACAGGAAGACAGCACAAATGGAAGTGAGGAAGAAAGAACAAGAGACAGTGTAAGTGAGGGTGACCCCACTGCAGCTCTTTAGCTGGTCCCACATCCATGGGTAAAGATTCGCACTAGTGAGTCTAAGGAGGAAAAAGGTGTTGAACTGTAAGCAGTGATATGCTTTTAAAAAGTTCCCTCATCAGCGTCCTTTCTTGGGATTAGATTCTTGCATCTCTCTAAAAGTTTATCTGATTGAGCATTATCAACTGACATAAGAGCATCCTTTTAAAGTTTTGCAAGCTTTCTCAGTTAATCTGCTTGTTTTGGTTTTATTTGCTGAACAAGCGAGAATCTTAGTGAATTGATTATTCACCTTACTCAGAGCTTTAGGGGACCATGTCCTAAGGTCAGACTATCTTACCAAACAAGCACTTTGTAGAAGCTATGTCGGTAGAAGAGAAATAATGTAGAGAATGTAGTAATAACTGTTATAATTTTAGTTAGTCTGAGAATCTTTGCCGGTGCTAGGACTCACAGTCAGAGCATGTGTAGACCCCATAGGTCTTCATGTTGTGAGAATTCATAAAACCATGAGAAAGAATTGTAAGTTTTCTTTTCCATCCCTGGAATCACAGTAAAATGCCAACTTTCTTTCTGAGATGAGGAATTTAATATTTTACTAAATAAATTAGTATATCATGTGACATTTGAGTGACTGAGCTAGTTGAAGATCTAACAAACCTAGCTGTATTTTTAATATACTTGAAGGATAGTGGGGATTTTAATAGGATATATTGTATTACTAACTACATTAAGGTCATAGTTCTATTCATTTTGTTATAGTCAGTCTTAAATTTTAGTCTGAACGTGTTAATTACTTATTTTAATTTCTAATTTAAATGTAGAAATAATTATATATGTGTTTCTTTCTCCTAACATTTGGGGCTTTTCTTGGCATTTTACTTCAAAAATATATTACTAACCATTTATCAAGGCAAATGCTCAATACTATTTCTTTAAGGCATTTTAATTTTTACAAAAGTATGCTTTTTGAAGGTAATGTAATTTAATTTAGTTTGTTCTTTACATTGTAATTGGTTTTTCTCCATTTCTGCCAATAGTAATTTTCTTATTGTGCTAGGACTGTTTGTCTAATATTATACTGACGTTAGGCACAATACTATTGAATTCTCATGCCATTTATCAAAAATTTACCTGTAGATTAATTATAGAATAGCCTTATTTAAGCAGCATGCTTATCATAGAGTAAGTGTAAAATAAATACAGATCTACACAGACAATTGAGAAAGCTATCTTGATAAACCTTATAATACAAGTTAATATAATTTATCCAGTCAAAACTTAATAGCCAATATATGTCGTTGCCTAAGCATTCTAACTCAAAGTAAGTAGATTATACTTATAGGTGCAGATACACTTATTAGGATCATTACAATGTCTGTGGCCATAATAAGATTTCTTACACACTTTACCAAAACAATACAAACACTGCTATGATCAGTAAGAATATTACTTTGGCAACACCACTCTTTTAATTTTTCCCCTTGTGAGTGTAGCCAATTATAGATTGAAGGTATATGATTCACTCTATGTCAAAAGAAAAAAATGAAAATAATTCACATAACCCTCTTAATACAGTGTAGCATTTATTTAACATTGCACTTATGGCAAAATTTGATATGGAATAATAAAATTGTTTAAAGAATATTTTAAAATATATCAAAAGTAAAATGGAGCTTTAAGGGTTCCTAGTTTCCTGGTAATAATGGAAGAATTAAAGGCATACACACATTCTACCATGGGTTGATTAAAAAAATGACTTCTAAAAGCGAGTTTCCAAATTTCGAACCTTATTTGTAAGTATAGTCTTATTAGAAATAAGGTCTTTGCCAAGACAATAGAGCAGAAGATCTCAAGATGACACAATCTTGTCATCAGAGAAAACCCTCATCTAGTGAGGAGCTTTTCTACAAAACAGTATAGAAGGCAAAAGGCACTGGAGTTGAGTTGTATAAAAGCAGAGGCAGAGACTGCCGGAAATCTGTAATGAACAGATGTAGGTTTTTGGGCATCACTGAGGGAGGAGAGAATCATGGGATAGGTTTACCCTTAAAATGCCCTGAAAGATCCAAGCATTCTGTTTCAGACATCTGCTATCCAGCTAATGTGAACAGCTTTGTGTAACTTGTCATAGTAAAACCCCCAGAAAACCAACACACATACCCTCACTTTCTATTTTATGATTAAACCTTGCTTTAAATTCAATATGCTATAGTGGTCTTTTCTTTGGTAGTATACAAAGTAGATACTGTAAACCAGATTTTTAACTTTATCTTTATTCTTCTCATAATTTTTTGAGTATGCAGAACAAAATAGAAAAGCCTGTTCCTCCGTGTCACTCATAATCACTAGCTATAATATATTTCATGTCTAGATTTAAAAAATGTCACAGCAATGTTCAATAATGTGAATAGAATAATTTATAGAAATTCTACAAACTTATTACAATGTCTACAAAGTTTTCTTTTCAAAATTCTTTCATATATATATCTATCTTAGACACATTACAAAACCAAATAGCAAAGTATTGGATAGTGCTATTTAACTTTTAAATACAAACACTCTTTTTCTCCTAAAATATGGGGTATAGCCATTCAGTGTATTCGCTGTTTGCTTATTGTTTCAAAAGCATTAAGTGCTTTAACTGGTATATAACAAATACATTAGTACATACACATTTACATTTAAAGTATTTCAGTTAATGAACAAAACAATAGCTTGTGTGTTTTCCTTGATTATAGCATTCCAAAGCACACTGGACTTTTAGACACAATTTGTTGTATTTTTATCTGTTCATGCTGGTCTCCTTTTCCCAAGTATTCAGGTTGGGTTTTTCTTTTGTAATTTATATTATTGCATTTGGATTATATATTTTATGATTATTTTACAGAAGTATCCTTTATTATATGATATGACATAAATTGCATTCCTTTGAATACATACATGTATGAAATTTAACAGACATTTTGTAAATTTTCCCAATAAGAAGATAGTTGAAAGGCCTAATATATAATAAACATATAGAAATAAATATATATAGTAATGTAATTTCAGAGATAATGTCAGATTTAATACATATAAGATTATTTTCTATTTTCAAAAAGTACACCATTTGTTGTGTATTACACATATCAGTTAAAATCTAAAAATTATATTTGTGTAAAACAATGGGCACACAGACACACACATGTGCACACACATACACACACAAATGGGTACTAGCATTTGCTTATCCAAAATAAGGCATAGTGAGAAAAAGAATTAGTCATGCCCTTGTCCGGACAGCTCTGTTGTCATGCCGAAAAATTACTTTATGACCGTCAGCTCTTCCCAGGCTGGAGAATCAGCTGGCTACCCTCACTGACATGTGTTAATGGTATGAAGAGAAACTGCAGTTTTGCTGATCACTCCCATTTATATAAGTTGTACTTGGATAGAAATAATAAAGCCACATAAATTTTTAGCCTTTGTATTGCTACGAGATATGATGGCTGCTGCTATAAATTATTTCTAGGTAGCAAATGACATTTGGTGATGTGGAGGTGAATTTATCACTGGGAGTTCTAAAGATGCTCATACCTGGGCCATAATTTGAGCAGCACTGCTGATGTACTTGCTATTGGAATGGAAGTGCGGTTCTTATCATTCATCGCCAGCTTAACAGTTAATCCAGAGTACTGACCCATAATTATTGTGATTTAGACAAGATCATTAATATGTTTGATATATGAAGACTTTGTGTTATAGAAAACAGATTTGTAGTGCCTTGGCCGGAGCTGAGTGAAGACGAAGCCACACACTCAGCTGGGACATGCAGATGAAATAGAAAGCTGTGGATCACAGGCAGACGGTGCTCGGGAAACACTTAGTCTCATTTTTAACCCGAATATCTATAAATAGGGCAATTTATCGCCCCCTTTCACAATTTCAACTACAACGGTATACATCTTATGTTTTAAATTCTGCTGTGTTCGTAGTTATTAATATTAGCAGCCCTGTTTTGTGAGTCATCATAGAATTTTTAATTTTTCTATTTTTGTCGTGATCTGTGATGGACAAAACTGATTCTGACTGCATGGCAAGAAAGTCCTAGTGGCTCTAAGACATGACAATTCTGTCGTTGCTCTCAGCTTCTCAGGGGGCTGAGCTTAAGTCCAGTGGCGGAGAAAAAGAACTTACAAATCCTCTACTTCTTCTTTATGATGTTGCTTTTTCATTGCTCAGTGCTCTTCTTATCTTTCACACTGATGAGTGTTTTTGCTTTGACACTAATTAGCAGTCTTTCCATCTTTTCTTTGATGGTTCCTCTGTGTGTGTGTGTGTGTGTGTGTGTGTGTGTGTGTGTGTGTGTGTGCGCGGGCCTGTGTGCTATTCTTCCTAGGGCTCTCTCTCTCTCTCTCTCTCTCTCTCTCTCTCTCTCTCTCTCTCTCTCCCTCTCTCCTCTGCATGTGTGTGCGCTTTAACCATTACATTTTATTAAATGGTCGTATACTTAGCTTTTATCACCCTTCTCCCTGCTAGTAGGACAAAAAAGTCCTACATTATGTATAGAACATAAACATTTAAAATAATTTCACATGCTTTATTTGAACTTAAAGTGAATATCATTTTCAAAGTGAAAATTTCCAAATCCTCTTAAAAGGAGCATAGTTATATTAAACTGTTGTTTCTCTGTAAAGCATTCAAATCTTGCCACCAGCCACTAGAAAGAGCAGTCCATACCACTTTCATACATGCAAAATTAGAATTTCAAGAAATATTGATCATCAGCTCAGAACACTTTCAGATCTATTAATTATATTTGTTCCCATCAGCACCTGGTTCCATTGTGTTGGTCTTCCAGATGATGGGGGCAGTGCAGACTGCTGTGAATTGACTTGTCTTTGTTCTGTGATTTCAGTGTTCCTTTTGTTATGTTCGTGCTCACTGGGAATAAGCATACCCTGAACATGAGAGGGAGAATGTTCTAGAGCAGAGTCTTCCTAGGTATGATGTGAAAGTGCTTCACTAATGCATTTGCTGTCTAGTGGCTTTTACACTGTCACTGGCTGCCTCTACTGGGGCCATCATAGAGACACTTCATCACACCAGCACTCCTCTTGGATGTCAGAGCTGTTATAGGAATTCCAAGGAGCATCATAATTGATTAACAGATGCCAGAAATTTAGATCTCATTATAAAGTTGTATTTTATGTGACTGCATTAAACTTGAAAATTAGAAAAAATTATTTGTTTCTTGTTTTGATTGTTTAAAAATGCTTTTTAAAATCCCATTAATCACTCGGCTGGTTACTACTTTATTCTAAAAATTGTTGAGGCTAGGGTTATAGCTGAGCTGGTAAAATGCTTGCAATGCAAACACAAGAACCTGAGTTTGGTCCTCAGCACTCAGGTGAGTAAAAAAGACAGGCATAGTAGTTCGTTTCTTGTTATCTAGTGCTATTGAGGTGGATGGGGAAGCCTAACATGGTTGGTGAGTGCCAAGTCTTCAAAAGAACACTGAGGACTGACACAACAGCTGAGGTTGCCCTTTGACCTAACCATATATGTACGGATACACACACACACACACACACACACACACACACACACACACACACACACACACACACACGCAAGACGAGAGAGAGAGAGAGAGAGAGAGAGAGAGAGAGAGAGAGAGAGAGAGAGAGAGAGGAGAGGAGGAGAGGAGAGAGAGAGGAGAGAGAGGCGAGAGAGAGAGAGAGAGAGAGAGAGAGAGAGAGAGAGAGAGAGAGAGAGAGAGAGAGAGAGAAAAGAGGGAAGAAGGTCCTTAACACATTTCATGATGATCTTTATTGTTCCCAGCATTGTACTGTGCACACCACAAAGATAAAAATCCATGCCAATACCACGATAAGCACAGGGCAGTGTGCCTGCCACGCACAGGATAGAGATCATCTCCCGTCTCCATTGTAACAGCCCTGTCAGGCATTACTACCCCTATTTTCCAGGTGAATGATCTGACATTTAGGTGCAGAGTCCCACATTCTTTCTAAGCAGCTTTGAGTTTTATTTGAGGTGGTGGTCTTGGGGGCAGTGAGGAGGCTGAAGAACTGAGAAGGCAAGGGAAGGAGGCACAGGGCACTGCACATAAAGTCAACCTGGGTAAAAGCAAGTTGTTTTTTTCAGCTGGGTACTTTAATTTCATGAACTGGCGATCCTGGAAGACTAAGGAGAACAAATAGTTTTAAAGCACGAGACTTGGAGTGCTGGCAATGAGGCCTCGGCCGTAGCTGTTCATCATGTGAAGAATTGATAGCCAACCTTTCAAATGAGTTAATGCGATGTTCATTAATTAAAATTAATTAAATGTTGGGCCCCATTCCGTATTGATGGCATGTGAAGCCCCATTGAGAGGCAGTGGCGTTCTGAGATAGGCTCCTTTGAGCAATATTTCTCATTGTCTTCGAAAATAATTAAACCCGCATTTCAATGTTAATACGATCACTAATGAAAAGGCTCTTGTACTAACAGAGCAAGAAGGAACTTTGGAACCCTTGAACTTTAGCCCTGTCCAATTAGGATGAAAAAATGAAGCCCGAAGCATTGACCTTGACTCACCCTGACTAGAAACAAACTGCTGGCCAAATTAGTTCCAGGGAACCCACTTGAAAATAGATGAATATTTTTATTAAATATAAAAATATATATTTAAAGTAGTATCGATTTTTTTCTTCAATCAATGTAATTTTTCTTTGGAAGATGCTTTGTTTTAACATTTAAATCATTACTAGTATCATGTCTGCACATTCTATAGAGGCTTCAATGGATGAGTTTTATTCTAATAGTAAAAGCCATATCTTTGCAAATGTAGTTAAATATTTGATTATTTCCCACATATCAGCGAAATTATTTAATTATTAAACTTGAAGTTATAATTTAACAAAAAGACTAGCTACCTATGACACTTGGACCACTGAAAAATGTTGTTAATATTCTTCTGTTTATCCCTTCAGTCTTCCCGATGAATAAACACATTATGTTATTTAATTAAAATTACATTAAATTTATTCCTCAACGTGGTGGTTTGAATAGGAATCGCCCCCAATAGACTCGTGTGCTTGGCCCATAGGGAGTGGCACTGTTAGGAGACATAGCACCATTGGTATAGGTGTGGCCTTGTTGGAGGAAGTGTGTCACTGTGGAGGCGGGCTTTGAGGCCTCAAGCTAAGCCTAGTGTGGCAGTCTCCCTCTGCTGCATCCAGATGTAGCATTCTCTAAGCTCCTTCTCCAGCACCATGTCTGCCTGCACACCACCATGTTTCCCACCATTATGATAATGGACTAAACCTCTGAATCTGTAAACTAGCCCCAGTTAAATGTTTTACTTTATAAGAGTTGCTCTGGCCATGGTGTCTCTTTACAGCAATAAAACTGTAATACAGACATTTAACTGTATCATAGCATATATAAAGCATTCTGATCATTCTTTTTCTTTTTGTAAGACAGGGTTTCTCTTTGTAGCCCTGGATGTCCTGAAACTCACTCTGTAGGTAGGCTGGCTTTGAACTCACAAAGATACACCTGCCTGTGCCTCCCAAGTGCTGGGATTAAAGACATGCGCCACCAACATCCTGCCCTTCTCATCATTCTTATCTCTATACTTTATCCTTTTCCCATCCACATGACTTCCCAACCTTCCTTTTCCTAGGTTCACTATTCTTTTTGTGTTGTTTCATGACCACTGAGTTTAACCAGGCAATCTTCATGAAATACTGGAGTCTCATGGGCTCACCAATAAGTACACTAGTGAAAACAATAGCTTCTACTCCCCGCTCCCCAGTATCCATTCATGCCAACAGTTTGCCAAAGAGAGGGAACAGCTTTCTGAACAGGATCTTGGGCAATTGTCTTACATGTTTGCTTACATGTCTTAATTCTAATTAATTAATTAAAGTATCAGTTTACTGTGATTTAATATCATTTTAAAACTGTTATGGACTGAATATTTGTGTCCCCCACAGAACTTCTGTACTGAATTCTTAATTACCTAAATGAACTGTGTTAGGAGGTGTGGCCATTGAGAATTAATTAGGGCATGGAGTAGAGATCTCACAGTGTAAGCTTCTTTGAAAAGAAACAGAGAGCCGTCCAGCCCCAGAAGGCAGCATTTAGCTTCTTTGAAGAAGGATCTCACCTGAAACTGATGTTACTACCAGTCACAAACTTCAGTTCAGAGTTGGAAG
The DNA here is from genome assembly GCF_903995435.1 of Acomys russatus. Taxonomy (NCBI): domain Eukaryota; kingdom Metazoa; phylum Chordata; class Mammalia; order Rodentia; family Muridae; genus Acomys; species Acomys russatus. The sequence goes on along the minus strand of NC_067167.1, from coordinate 34,710,622 downwards.
GAAGAAATCTGTTTGTAATAAGCTACCTGGTTTATAGTTCTTTCTTACAGTAGGTCCAACAGACTAACACGACTATTATTTTTGCTCAGGTTAAAAAAAGAAACAAAACCAAAATCCCTGAAGAAATGTCTTTCTCTTTCTCTTATTTAATTTTTTATATCTACTTCCAAACTATTTTATTTTCAAGCAATTGCCTTTAGCAAGATAAAAAATTAAATATATCACTGAAACATGAAAATAAAGGGTCCCATAATGATATGCTGAACGTCTATGTATTTAAAACTTTTATCATGCAAATTAACTCTGTCATAATCCTGTTTAAGATGAGAATGGAATGAAAACTATAGTACAAGTCACACTAGTTAGGCAATAATTTCTGCGGTGGCACTACTCTAAGATAAAAGCATTTTATTTTGGCAACACATTACCCATTCTTCTTTCATCCAGGTGACTAGCTAAGACTTGCCCAATGTCCATGCTTGCATACAATACCCAAAGAACTCAAACAGAGCTTTCCTACCAGCAGTTAAAATCCCATTAAAAGATTTGCTTCCGAGGCAACAGTTAAAAAGAATTGACCTTGGGGATCTTCACATGTTCATAAACCATTTTCATGTTCACTAGGAAGGGGCCCTCAATCCCTGTAATCTTGATATCCAATATCTCACAGGACTCATTTGTACCATTCATAACTATGGGTTCTGTGGATTTCCTAGCTAATGCTTTACAAACAAATGAGCTTTTTCATTTATTCTTAATGACTTTGGTTTATACAAAGAGATCTTAAACTGTCCCCAGAGCAATCATTTTGCGAAAATGTTATTAGAACATCTTTACAAATTTAGAAACAAAGGGGGGTTTCATTAACAATGAAAGTCATTGGGAATTGAGGGCCCCTGGCATATCCAGTTCCTACCAATCTTGCTTTACTTTCAGTAATGAGGAAAAATGATCTTGTGAACTATACGTTGATTCTTTATCTGGTGACTGGCTAAGGAAGAAGAGTTACTAGAAAAAGCAGCGTTCTTGGGCTAATCAGCTCTGTCTTAACTCTTGAAGGAGATATATGCAATTATACCTCCTGGTATCTGCTAATTGAGCCATTTCTTTCCTGAGATTTGCTGGTGGGGGTGTTTCCAATACTGAAGACTATCTTTCAGGATTTAGATTATCTATTCAAACATATATGTGTTCCATTTTCCTCCTCATCAAGTTTGATACGTGTTCTATGTACAAAGGGACAGACAGCTTGTGACAGGACTAAAAGTAGACCTGCAGTCTTTTGCAAAGCACATCCATATTATGCAGCATTTATCTTGACTTACAGCTGCAAATTTCTATATAGAAACCTCTTCTCTCATTCTACATAGCTTCCTTTCACAGGCCTGCCCAGAACACTTACATTCTATTTCTTCAGCATATAGATCACTGTATCCAAACTTTTATAGCTTGATTTTTTTCAAGTCTTCTTCTCATTGTTTGATGTACACCAATTTTGCCATAAGGTAGATCTCTAGACTACTGTTAAATTATGTCCTTGTTCAGACACAAAGGGTGTATTTACTGGGTATACTGGGTACCATGACATTACTAGTAGGCATAATGGTTTGGTTTTTTTGTTTTTGTTTTGTTTTTGTTTTTTCTTTCTTTCTTTTTTTTTTTTCATTAGAAGCACAGCCTTGCCAACACCCAGTACTTTTGAAAGATGACATTCTTAACATTGCTTAAAAGATAAAATTCAAAAAAAACTTAGAGGTATCATTCATGCCCACATAAACTCTCAGAGAATTACAACTAGGTCATACCGTCAGAAAAACCTCTCATCACTAGGCTTAGGTATTCACAAAGGTGCATCCTTAAAAGATACAGCAACCTTGCAGTGATCTGCTTCACCAGTCTTCTCATTCTGACAGATCTGACAGAGATTAGCCACCTGAGAGAGTTCAGAGACAGCTTTGGACTAGAAGATACAGAGGACTTTCCTTAATGTTCAGAAAAAAAAAAAAAAGATGGGCAGGGATTCCAACTGTTAGTTTCCTGTGGGGAGATGCTGTAACTGTGCACACAACACCCTCACTTCTCTGGGGCTTCCTCCCAAGAGAACATTTGGCTTTCTAGACATGGACTTCTGATGCATCTAATGTGATCTAGACACTTAGGGAGCATGGAGACCATGGGCTAGACAGTTAGACTTCACAATTTCTCTCCTAGCTCAGGACAGAGTAAGCAGAAGCCACAGCTGTCGGCTATTTTCTGAGAAGGAACTGGTTGGTTTAGTCCTTCCAGAATCCAGCAATGGTGGTTTGTATAGGCCTTCTGTTGCATGAAGCTTCTCTAGAAACCTGAGAAGGAGGGTGATTTGTGGAAATTCCCTGACATAATAAAGGCCAAAAATGAAGAAACCAGCAGACACATCTAGAAAGCCCTCCTTGACAAGATAGAGTTAATTGTCTACTTGTTAGTGTAAAATCCCTATGGTAAGTATGTGCACTTAAGCTAAGATAAAAAGAAAGAGCAGGTTAAGAATTTCAACAAAGATTAACATACTTAGCAGTATCAGAAGGGCATGGAAATAAACAGCTGAACGAAAATTCACTTGAAGGGTTCACCAGCAGACGGAAGAAAGCATAAGCATCAGCAAATCAGAGACAGCTCACCAGGAATAATTATCATAGGGGAGACAATTTATAGGAATGTAAGAACATGAAGAAAGATGAAGGGGCTTTTAGGACACTGTCAACATGAGCACTGGACAAGTCCGTTAGGGAACAGACAGAGTGAAAGGACCAGAAGCTGTCTGACAGAGATGATGGCTGAATCTTCCTTAGTCTGTGGAAGGAATCAGCATGCAGGTCCAAGGAGACCAAGAATACAAAATACAATTCTTCCCAAGAAATCTACCCAGAAATACATTGCAACCACTGGCACCACTAGTCTCTAAGATGAAAAGGTAGAAATAGAAAATATCCCCCCCCTTTTTTTTTTTAGCTCAGAGTCCCTTGTGCTATAAAAAGTAGTTGATGACACAGATGTCACACAGACAAAAATAATAATTCAACACAGACTACAAAAAGAACAACTCGGAACAAGGCATTCCACAAAGTGTTATTTTCAGCCTCTTTGCAAAGTCTGTAACATGTCGTGGCCAAACCATGTGTTCACTTGTGTGTGTGTGTTACACCATCTAACTCATATGGCCAGCAGTCGCCTTAGATGATGAACGAAACAGCCTTTGCTAATGGCTGTAGGATAGTGCTCATAAAATTTCAATGGAATATAGTTTAACATCTATGCTTAATGTTTTTTTCTCTCTGTGTGTTTTGGACTTTTATGCATGGAATTCTTAATATGGATGCTGGTTATGTAGCCATAGAAACCCTAACTCACTGGGCTCTATTCTCATCTTCTCTGATCTGTCAATATCTCAATGAATTTCTCTTGGAAAGTAAAATGTTACTAAAGTACCTGGTATTGATGGATGAGATTGTGATTTCAGTAGGAGTGCTAGACTTTTGGGGGCTTTACTTGCAAAGTTCTGTATCAATTTCTCAACCAAAGTCATTCAGTAATACAGTATTAACCTCTACATCTCATAAGTTTGGAGAACACCTAGCCTTTTTAAATTAGTGCTGATTTATTGACATCTGAGTGATAATAGATTATACTTATTAACAACTGAATATTTTCTATAACACATAACAACAATAATCTCCTTTGTGATTTTAAGCATGCACTGTGGCACGGTGGTCATAAACAGAAAAAAAGATATCTGTTTCACCAACTATTGACAAGGGCAGACTCTTTTTTTTTTTGTTTGTTTGTTTGTTTTTTTTGTTTTTCCAGACAGGGTTTCTCTGTGTAGCCTTGGCCATCCTGGACTCACTTTGTAGACCAGGCTGGCCTCGAACTCACAGCGATCCGCCTGCCTCTGCCTCCCCAGTGCTGGGATTAAAGGCGTGTGCCACCATGCCCAGCAAGGGCAGACTCTTGTTGATGGCTTCTATGGAGTATCTAGGCAGAGGAAAAACTGTGATGCTCTTTGGTGCTATGGGTTGTACCTCTGTACTCCTCCTCTACTCCTCCCTCATTAAAAAGAACAAAGAAGGAAAACCCAGGGGAACAAATGCTTGCCTGGTAATGCTGCTGAGTGAAATGGTTTGCCATGCTGCAAGCAGTCCTTCATAGACACTGAAAATGAATCTGATCCACTCACCAGCAGACACTCACACTTGCTTCTGCTTTCCCACACTGCTTTAACCACACTAGTGTTTTATAGTACAACTCTAAGTGTTTAAAAATCATTGTTTCTGCCTGAAACTCCGAGAAGACAATCTGTGTAGCCACATTCAAATTATTAATGGGAAATGTAAGTAATAGACTAATGAATATTGCAAAAAGAAGAGATACACACTTTTCAACTTAAAAAAAAAGTCTTTGAATATTTCTAAAGGCAAATACCAGGAAATGTGGCGTGTTGTGGCTCACCACTGTGAGAAAGTTGGCTTGCAAATTTATAATTCATGAATCGCCAAGCTTAACTAAATTCATGCTAATTTTTCTCACTCTGACTTTTTATTTTGAAGTCATAGTAATAGTTTGTTATTCTTTTATGAGAGCTGTACAAACATAGTGGAAAAGGTCTTTCTTAGTTGTGTTTTATTGTTTATCATTAAAATGTATGATCCTTTGTACTTGTAATGTTTAAGGAAATTACATCTAGTTAAAAAATATAATAAAAATGGAAGGGTGGCTCAGTTGGGCGCAGTGTTAAGTTAATGACACCAAAGTCATGGGTTTGATCCCCTCTATTGGTGACATAAAAATTCCTGTAGGTTTTATCTATGGCTCAGTGGTTAAAAGTACTCAGGTTCTTCTAGCAAACTTGACTGTGGTTCAATTCCCAGAAACCAGCTCAGCTGGTTCACAACCTGTAATTCCTGTTGCAGGGAATCCACCTTGACCTCTGATCTCTCCAAATCACAACCTGTTAACCAGTACCGTGGGATCTGCGCCACCTTCTCACCTCTCCAGGCTCTGGCACAAGCTTGATGCAGTTACATGCATTCAGGCCATCACATATATGCATTTCTTTTCTTAATAGATTTATTTAAAGACTTTAAAATAAAATTAGTTTCTCTTATTCAAATAAATTAGCCATCTACTTACCTTTGTTGTCATTTCCTGAGTATATATGTATAGTGGAAGCAAATTTTCAGAGGGTGATTATATTAATGCCATTGAAAATATAAAGGCCAGAGGCCAGAGAGATAGCTCAGTGGTTACGAGCACTATCTGCTTTTCCAAAGGACCTAGGTTCAATTCCCAGCACCTACGTGCAGCTCAGAACTGTCTGTAACTCTAGTTCTGAGGGTTCTGACACCCTCACACCAATGCACATAATATAAAATTAAATAAATTATGTAAAAAGATTCTGTTTTTCAAAAAGAGAATGTAGAAGACTTTATTTTTAGTTCTTTAACAAAGTCTTTGTTGTTAGCTTGTTTACTGATAATTTTATGAGTGTAAACAAGAATTAAATTAAAAACTTCCTTGGAATAAGAGAGAGTATTTTATTTTCTAGTCACCAATGTAGATGAATATTATTGCTATGTAGTGTTACATTCAGGAGAAATATAATTGACAGATCATCTTTTAAATACTGGCTCTAGGAAAGCAAAAAGGATCTTAATTTTCAAAATCATAAAGCTTTTGATTAACAGAAAAGCACCATGGCTTGCTTCTTTAGAATACCACTAAACGTTAGAGATATCGTCTACTGCACCGGAGTGTCTCTGCTGGACGAGGATGTCTGGGAGTTCATCTGGATGAAATTCCACTCCACCACAGCAGTTTCTGAGAAGAAGATATTACTAGAGGCTCTCACTTGCAGCGATGACAGGAATCTATTAAATAGGTGAGACCATTACATTTCCCAACTTACTTTTGTAATGAGCATATCATCTACACTCAAGCTGCCCTAGGGTTGATTTTATTTTCTTGAATATCTGGTACTGTGAAATGTGTCACTATGAAGCAAATCTTTCTGAGGATAGGGAAACCTACATGGTGACATGTCTAAAGCAACATGACTTGAAAGATGTCACTGTTTATGACTAATTATTTTATAAAGTGTCAAAAATGTGTTTTAAAATATTTAATTGCGAAAGCAAACATTTTGTGTGAAGAATATGAGAGTGGAGTTGTGTCAACAAATAACATTTGTGATTTTTCCCATCCCACAGATATTCTTGGAGATCAGTCAATGCATTTCATGAAAATGCTATGAATTCTATTTATAACTTTTAAACAGAAATATTTCTGTGATTGTTCATTGGGAAAGTTTTAGCTCAAGCATTTTTAAAGAATAAGACTAAATTATGATTTTTTTAAAGTTAAGATTTAAAATTCTTAAAAATTTTAGACTAAAAGTTTTCTTACAATTTTGTCCTTATAGGCTTTTGAATCTGTCTCTGAATTCTGAGGTGGTGTTGGATCAAGACGCGATTGATGTCATAATCCATGTAGCCCGAAACCCACATGGTCGAGACCTTGCCTGGAAGTTTTTCAGAGACAAATGGAAAATATTAAATACGAGGTAGAAATATCAATCTAATCATGCCTGAATGAATAAATGCAACCCAACATTTGAGGAATAGACAAATAAGATATTTTTGGTACATCTATGAACCAAATGATAAATTTAGATTTTAAAATATTCAGCAAAGAGGGCTGTTGCCATTCCTTGTAATTCACAATTTTAACAGTTCTCTAGCACTCCTCATTTAATAAAGATCAACAGCTTTAATTAACGGGAATGAAGAGAGTAAGAAATGTCTAACTAGGCAACTTTGGTTGGAAATTCATCAAACTGCATTAAAGTCAAAATCCTTTTCATAAAACTTGTAAATTCTGTGTATCTTATGGAATAAACCATAAATCATATAGAAATGCTATTTCAACAAGAAACTTTACTCTTGTAGACATGTTTTCAATTCTCTTTAGATGTAAATATCATCAAACACCCAAATAAGATAGTGACACAGAGAAGGCACATTAGTCACTTGGATTATTATATTATTCCAGCTGCTTTAGAAATAATTCCCAGGGTACCTTGCTTTATAGTGAGAATTCTTCAGCTTCAATTTTAGAAAATATTTCATTATGCATTTAAATATATTATAATAAATGCTAATTTATGTCCCTGATAATCTCTATGGTATTTTAAAATTAAATCTATTATGGAGCATGTAAATGCAGCATGTTATTCTTCAACATAACTTTTCCCAGATAGTAAGAAGACCTAACATTTTATCTCTTAAAAGCTGATATAAAAAAAAAAAAACAATATGCTTTTTACTCCTTTATCAGTCATCCTTGCTTAACAAGTTCATCAGAGTGGGTTGTCACAGTTACATACATTTTGAGCTATGGCTTCTTTATTGCCAGAAATCACTGATATAACTGTTACACACATTGACATTTTTTGTGTTTTCAGTTCATGTCTTAGAAGGATAGGAAAATTAGAAGCTGTGCTGTCATTGTTTTAATAATAAGTCATGAAACAGGCAGTAAGGAGAAACTAATCCATATGAGTATTTCAGTTAAAGGATTTCAGAACATACCCCAAACATCTGTTTCTTTGGTTTTTTAGACCCCAGCTCGATAGACTCCATATGTAGACATATATCATTTATTTCCTCTTACTCTGTTTCTCAGCCAGTTTATTTTGTCCCTGAGAACCTATGGCCACCATTCAAAAGGTAGAGAGGTTGGGTTTTCAGTCTATAATTACAGTAATGCGTATCTTCACAAGGAGGAGTGCTTTTATTGGCTCCTATTCCTTTAAGTTCTTGAACGTTAGGGCTCATGGGAGGGGCTGTCTAGGATATACTACATTTTCACTTTACAGGTTCCTTCTGGTTTTAGTTGTCATGCGCTCTCATGGCTTCTATTGCTCCCAGAACCATTTCTCTAACTCATGCCTTTCATCTGATGTCACCATGTAGTAAAGGCATTCCCACTGGGGTCCCCTATTGGACTTTGCCTGAAAACCAAACCTGTAATTTCTTACTTGTCTTTCTTTCCTTAGTAAGAATTTCTTTCTTTTCTTTCCATAGATAAGTATTCATCAACTGCTTAAGCCACACATCTGGAAGTCTATATAGACATCTCCCTACCTTTTACCATACATAATGACAGGTCCAAGGTTCTCTCAACTATTTTAAATGTTTCTTGAAGGCTTCCTTGCTGCTTCTACTACCACTTCTTCAGTACATGCTTGTTTTTTTTTTCTTTTCCTTCTCCCGTAGCCTTCCATATTTCTGCCCCTCTACTCATATTCACTGCTATCTACATGTTTATGTAGCTCTCTTCATTAGCACCAGAACCTTCTAAAAGGTTTTGGTAGCTCTATTCAATAAAATTCCACATGATTAATTACCACACTGAACATAAAAGCTTCATGGTATATGTCCTGTTTACCTCTTGAGATTCTAATCTGGTCCAGCTTCACAGTTTGAGCCCTCCCGATGAAAACTGACTGAAGTTGTCTACAATGTTCATGTGGTTTCATACTTCCCTGACTTTGTTCATGTCAGACTTCTGCTTGGCATTTCTTTCTCAGAAAAACACCGTATGCAGTTTAGATGGAAAAAGATGCAGGCCTGTAGATCTCCTCTCAGTTCTGGGCGTCATTTCATCAAGGCTACATCTAGTTACAATAGGAGTATCCCGTTACATGTCTAGGTCTTAAACCATATAAAGCATCAAGTAAAGATTATGCCTTACTCTTCCTGACCTGGGGGTGTGAATGAAAACAATTAGACCTCCCTTAGAACGAAGTGGTTTTTCTTGTGTAGAGAGCAACTTTTCTAAGCAAATCCCATTGACTTGTATTATTACTGAAGTGATTGCTTGGTTGTTTACTTCTTTGAGAAAGTATCACTATGTAATTTTAGCCATCCAGAAACTCACTAAGGGTAGACCAGTCTATCCTTGCATTTGCAGCATTCTCCCTTTCTCTGTCTCTTGAATGCTCAGATTGTGGGTTTGTACCATGACACCTGGCAGTTTGTAATGTCTTTTTTTTTCCTCATTATGGCAACCTCCAATTTAATCCCTTCTTTTAGAAGATAAAAACTAAGTCCTTCAGTAGCTAAAGCACTGAAGATCCTATGAGTTAGAGAAACAAAATAAAGCCTCTAGTAATCACTGCTGAGTCTTTACTTTAATAATTTCAGTCTTACTGTTGGCTATTTTGGGCTCTAAGAGTGTGAAAGCTATAATAGATGTCATAGCAGTGTACAGGCAGATCAACAAAGTGAGAGCTTTCCACTCATGGAAGTCCATTGTCCTGGGACCATAAATCAAGGAATTGTGTTCATAGTGTAAGAATTACATATTATTACAACTGGGTATAAACAAGTAAATATTTTAATAACAACAATAGCAACTAACACTCTTTTATGAAATATTTTTTGTGAACTTCACCTTGGTTTCTGAAATGTAACTAGAATTCCTTGGTCTATTATAACCAGCCATAACATGGAATCTGTATGACATAGTGGTCAGGCCTGAGTTGGTCTTGCTTTTCTTCAATTCCTGGGCAATGCTTCCCTTACAGTGATCTAGACTGGTACGCACTCAGACATTTCAAAATATCCCTTTCTTGGGCCTTGGCTTTCAAATAGAACAGCAATACCTGAATCTAATTCTAGGGTCCTGGACTTCTGGCAAACTCACTGAAACTCAGACTTCTCTGACACCCTGTGCATCAGGTCAGATGGATCTGATAGACCACCAGGGCAACAATTGCCTCTTTGCATCTTTCACTCCTGACAGGAATGTCTAGTACTGCCCCGAGAGCTGGTGATCACTGACTGCTCTAGCAAATGCAACTCTTGGGAAGGGCTCCAAAAACCATCATAGCAAGATTGTTTAAATTGCTACCTAGGCAGACATTAAGACCTTTTTCTTTTATCTTTGTAGGTACGGAGAAGCATTATTTATGAATTCCAAACTTATCAGTGGAGTTACAGAATTTCTAAATACAGAAGGTGAACTTAAAGAGGTAAAAAAAATCTTACAATCTTCTTATATAAACATATATAAACATACAAATCACAAATTTGCTGTGATTTCTTTGCATTAGATTCATACCAGTTCCTTTTACCCCCCTACTCACATGATCACATCCCCATACACAAATGTATGTACATACTTGCGTGCACTCACATGTATAAACACACACACACACACAGGAAAAAAGGGAGGAAGGGAGAGAAGGAAGGAAGGATGGAGAGAGGGAGGGAGAGAGAGAGTGAATGACAATGAACAATGCTGAATGTTGGGAAGAGTACCCAGATGTAATGAATCCCATAGCTGGGGACCAGCCATTCCAGAGACCTTTGATCCAAATCTTGCTCTTCAGATGGTTCTGTGTTCTCAGTGTATAAACCATTCACTGACAGCTGTGCCAATGACTACACGTACCAAAGGGACTGTGCTTGCCGCTGAGATACACAGTAAAAGCCTCATTGCTTTTGTAGACACAATAGCCTGCTATTGTCATTCAGTCTATTAAATGGAATAAACTCCTATTTGTAGGAAAGAACAGAGCAGATAACACACATTGAAAGTAATAGTTTGGTGCTGGGCATGGTGGCGCATGTCTTTAATCCCAGCACTTGGGAGGTAGAGGCAGGCGGATCGTTGTGAGTTCAAGGCCAGCCTGATCTCTACAAAGCGAGTCCAGGACAGCAAAGGCTACACAGAGAAACCCTGTCTTTAAAAAAGAAAAAAGAAAGAAAGAAAGAAAGTAATAGCTTGCTTAAGATAGATTGCTTGGTTCCATCACAAGTTCATTTTATTAATGAAAATAAGCTTGATTTTTTAATGAACTTGTGTCAAGGCTCTGGGATATATATCTTTTCTTTTCTCTATTATATTTCTCAATGTGTAAGTGGTCTAGGTGTTTCCTTTCCCTCAAGTGGTTCTTGCCTATATGAGAGAGGAATATAAAATGGGGACTATCTATCAAAAACAGGAAAAATAACATATTCTTTACTTGATTATGATAATTGAGTCTCCTTTTCTTCTGCTTTCCACAGTATATAGCTAATATTGAGCACAGAAACTTTTAGTTTTATTAGTTTTCATAGATGACAAGCTGGAAGCTGTGACCCACAGGTGATACTGTTGAGAAATGTTCCTTTGGACCTGGTACCTCTGTCACACCTGTATGGATTTTTCACAATGATTACTGTGTTGAGCTAAGGCTCTGAGTCCTAGTGACTTGAAAGCCAGGCCCCAGAGCTCCCCCGTCCGCAATGTATGTTCTCAACCCTGAAGGTTTAGGTTTGATATTTTTAGTGAAAGAAGCTAAATAACACTTTTATGTGCCCATGGGAAAAAGGAGGTGTGTGCAGTCTATAATTGCCTTCATTATTTTTACCTTTAAACTGAGTAATTTTAGTATCATGATTTAATATTCAGCAATCAAGAAATAAAGTGTTTATTTAGCTACGGGCCCCACCATCATGGAAGTGAAGACAGAAGTGGAGTGTCTCCTTTCTTTGCCCCATCCATCCTGTTTTTCTCTTATCTCCTGGCTTCTTTCACTTTCATCCCTCTTGTCTTTGTGTACCATTCATGTATTTGGTCTTTTTGGTAATACAAAGGCCATACAACTCATGTTGTAGATTAATATTTAACTGAATTTATCACACGCAAACCATCTTGTTTCATACATTTAACTTACATATTTAATTTTTATTCTCTAATTAATTGCCATTTAAATGTTCTAAGCTACCCCTATCATGAAAGTCGTGTCTTCAGAAGGGGAACTAAATTATGGCTTTTATTCCATTATCTTCAAAGCAGCCAGCTTACCAATGCAGGCTCTCAGCAGAACGAACAATGCCTCTCACTGTGGGCTTGCTTGCTCTCACTTTCCAGTTGAACAGCTCTGCCCAAAGCCATTCCATACTTTATCACCTAACCATTTTCTGCAGGAGGAGAGGTGTTATTTTCAGGTGTGATAGGGTTTAATTTGTGTTGTCACTAACCCATCATTAAGCAGAAAGTGTTAAGCAAGACCAGTGTCTTCCCTTTGAGGCTGTACCTTATTCCTGCTGTTTGTAGACCCAAAGGGAATCAGCAACTTTGTGAGTTATAAAACAGTTTTTAATTTTTTAATGTTTAATTACGTCATTTGTGTATGTGCATGTGAGTACTGGTGCACCAAAGAGGTCAGAAAAGGCTTTTGGAGCCTTTTGAGCTGGTGATACAGGCTGTTTGAGCTGACCCAAGAGTATAGTGGAAACCTATCTTGGGTCCACAGCAAGAGCATTATGCTCTCAATAGCTGAGTCCTCTCTTCAGGTCCTCTGACAAACATTAACATTTCAATGACCATTATCAGCTTCGGAGAGATTATGTGGAGAAACACATCCTGTTTCATTGTCTGTTCCCTCAACTGTCTAGACCTAAGACTGCAGTTTACACTTAATTGCAATTGGGCCGCTAGTGCTGCCTAAGCCAATCCATGCTTTCCTTAGTTTACATTGGCAGCAGCACACCTTCTTCGTGGAGCCCCAGGGATGTTTGCCGTTCTCAGGCCACTGGGGCCTTTTTGCATGGGCATGGTTTTCTCTGAACCTAATGCACAGCCTTTTGGTAGAATATGTATGCTCTCCATCACAGAGGGTTCACTGCAACTTTAATAGGAAGTTTATTATGAGGTAGAGACCTCATAATAGGCCAATAGATAATTCTATTTAATTGTATGATTATCAAGATTCTATTATGTTTTACATTTCACTCTTACAGTACTGCACGATGCTGGAGTCTAGGACACCGTTAAATGAGATATTTTTCAATATTAAACAAGTTTTTAAAACATAGATTAGTAACTACACCTAGAAATCCCGTGCTAAGAAAATAAATGGGCGTGAACAACACTGCCATTTTATTAAATTTTATTTTACAAAAGTGTTCAAAAGTTGTTCAGAATAAAAGCAAGACAGGTAAATATCTCAAAACCCAATTAAGATACAATGGTGGCAGAAAATCTAGCAAAGAGGCTGAGAAGTGAGCAGGGCAGACTGCTAAGTGCCTTTGTCTATGCTCAGGCCTCACAGTCAAGCAAGCTCCGCTAGACACTCCAGGTCCCGCAGGGTCCTCACAGGAGGCTCTGAACGCATGGTCTCCATAAGCAATGCTGAGATCAACTCAGGGCAACTGTGGCAAGTGTGCCAGGCATGCACTGATGGACGAGCTCCTCTGCCAATGTATGAGTCACCTCAGGATCGCTGGGCTCACAAAGGAAGCATTTAGTGTACTTCAATCATAATTTGAGAAATGAAACTCTGGGAATCCACTACTTAGGTTGTCTATAGAGTTCTCTTACGGGACAATCTGACTTGCTGCCTTCGTGTCAGTAATAGATCATGGTCAAGCCCATGGCTTGGAGTTTTCTCCATGTGTTCAGTTTCTTTCATGAAGAGACTCAGAGCTCATTCACCTAAGTGAAAGTTTCCAGAGAAGCATTGATCATTATCTGGCGTGATCAACAAACAGCCAGAAACAACGTGCTCATGTAGCACGCATTTTAAAGAAAAGCGGGTGTATTGTTCATTGCCATTTAATATGTAATTAAATAGAACATGATAGCATGGTCTATAGCAAGTCACACAATTCAAAATGGAAGACAATGATCTCTTTGTTGCTAAATGGTCATAGACCGAATCTATCCGAACGTAAGTATGCGAATGAAAGTGTATCGTCGTATTAATGAATTTCAGACTGTAATCCAAACACTTCTTGGGCATTTATATGTGTATGCAAACATTGTGCATGGTCTATATTTGTATAGAGCAGTGTCTAATATGTTGGAAATGTACAGAAAGTTTCCTCGAAGCATTCTTTCTTCCTCTATTTCTTAATAGTAAAATGTGTTAATTTTAGGACAATAAAATAATTCTCAGTTATCAATTAGATATCTTATGGTTGTTTTAAAATGCAGTTATTTTGATATCTGTCTTAGTCAGGTTTTCCATTGCTTTAGTAAAACACCATGACCAAAAAGCAAGTTGGGAGGGAAGATCTTATTTGACTTATACTTTCATATTGCTGTTCGTCATCAAAGGAAGTCAGGACAGCAACTGAAACAGGCCAGGAGCCTGAAGGCAGGAGCTGATGCAGAAGCCATGGAGAGGTGCTTCTTACCAGCTTGTTTTATATTACTTGCTCAGCTTACTTTCTTATAGAACCCAAGACCACCAGACAAGGGATGGCACCACCCACCATGGGCTGGCCTTCCCCCATCAATCACTAATTAATAAAATGCCTTATACTTAAATTTTATGGAGGCAGTTTCTCAATTGAGATTTCCTCCTTTCAGATAACTCTAGTTTGTATGCTGACATAAGACTAGCCAGCAGTGTCATGTCAAGTCTGTAGTTCTGTGATATGCTTTTCTGTTGCCAACTTTGCCAGGTGATAAACTTTCAGAAAGCCCACCAGTATCAACTAAACAAACAACATTATCATAAACAAACCAAGAGATCCATGAACTAAAGTCCAAATTAATTTGTAGATATAGAATTAACTTCATTTTCAACACCTCCATGCTTCACTCTTTTTATTATAATTTTTTTATTAATTCATTCATATTACATCTCAATTGTTATCCCATCCCGTGTATCCTCCCATTTCTCCTTCCCTCCCACTTTCCCCCTGTTTCCCTCCCCTATGACTGTGACTGAGGGGGCCCTCTCTTGCTGCTCCGATCTTCTCTCAAGGCCCTGAATTTTCTTCTTGGCAGAGCCTCCATGTGGCATCCCCTATGCGACGGATCACACCCCACACTAATTATGCTACATAATGTCTCCATGCTGTGAGTTGATTTTTCACATTTCCCTGTCAGCCCTGTCGTTGTTGGTTGGTTGCCAGTATCTTAAGGAACACAGCACCAAAAGCGAAGCTGCTAGTGTTTAGTCTTGAAGAAAATTCTTTGAGTCTTCTCAGAGTATATGTACTCTCTAAATAAAGACAGTAATAATTATGACAAAGCACTTAAAAGTTTTACCGTCAGTGCTCAAATTCTCTGACAGTCTTTCTTCCTTATCCTAAATAATCCAATACTTCTAAATATCTAATTTTCTTTCTATCCTAAATATCCAATATTGCTAAATCTATTTGTTTGGTTGTGTGAGGTCATTAATCACCAAGTTTCACATCACCACTACTTCCTTCTATCAGCCAGCTGCTTTGGTAATGTCTTGACACTGAAGATAGTTTTAAGTCCTATATTGCTTATTTTTAGAACGTGACTATTTCTTTTTTCTATTCTAATAACAAAGTGACCCTTCAGTGTCACAGTGAGTTTCAAAAGCTCTTTGCTATGGTGGATTTACCTTGTAATTAGACCTGGTCATTGAAGCCATACCACTAACCTATTTATAATAGATGCATTAAACGTTCTACTTTATTATCTGCTGTATTCTGTGTATCTTAGGTCCTGAAACTCTGACTAGGGACAGTGAGGCAATAATAAAAGGATAGACACATACATAGTGAAGCTGGGACCAGAAGAGACCTTCTCATGTCACCTGCCACTGCCACCACAACCTGGGACCTCAGCAAGTTTATTAGGTACAGCACGGGGGGTGGGGGGGTTAGCTAGTCTAAGTAGAAAGTCTTTACACAGGAGCAGTCTCAGATGGCAACATCCAAGGGAAAGATGCTATAATCCCTAATCTTTACACACACTAATTAATTTTCACAAACACTCAAACTCTCAAGGAAAGCTTTGCCATTCTTTCTGAGCCAGGCCCACATGGGAAATGGCTTTGCCAGTTTGTCATAGGCCAATTGGTCTTGAGGTCTGTGTCCATGTCAAAAACCATTTACCCTCAGGACTTCACTCACTTATTATTCCTCTCCTTCTTACAACTATCACTTAATGAAACAAATTTGAATTTATGGGAATTATAATGCCCACATATTTTTTTCTCTGCATTTCAAAGTAAATCGCATCACAAGTAGACAAAACTTAATGTTTTAAATGTGTTTGTACTAGTTAAATCTGTTCTTCACAGTTTCAACATATATGGGTTACTCTTATTTCTGGCCCTCCCATCTTTCTTTCCAAGCTCTGTCTAGTCCTCTCTTTACTACAAATCTCTTTCCCATATCTACTGTTGTTGTTGTTTTGTTTTGTGACCTACTGAGTTTAATGAAAGCCATAGCTTTGAAACTTTTCACTGGAGCCTAGAGGGCTTTCTGGGAGTCAGCGTGACATAAGTAAGGAAAGTGACTGTAATTATAAATCTACCAATAACCAATTAGTTCATCAGTAAGGTGCAGGCCCTCATGAGACTCCCCCTCCCCAATTTGTGACTGACCTATGACAGGGCCGGTGTCTTATAGAATAATTGCCAGAAACTGCAGCTTCTGCAGGTTTAAGCTAAAAATGGTTGTATCTTATCTGGATCATTCCATTTTGCAGCCCTGCCTTCTGACCCTTCCATTGTTTCCACCTCCTCCAGTGTTTATTTTCATTTCAAAATTGTTCTACATTAGTATATTTACTATCAGTCATCATTAATGAAGGAGCACTATGTCAATCAACAAAATAATAAGTTTTGGTTTTCTGGAGGAAAAAGAGATCATTCATGTTTGTGGTCACATGTGGAGAAATGGGTAAACAGGTCTTGAACCCACAAATATGAGGATACTGTTTGGGAAGCACAGATGGGACAGTCAAGCAAAGTGACTAAAGTTAGGCACAGCGGTTAAAGGGGAAGTGACCAGGGTGTTATTCTTTCAGAATTAATTTTGGTAGCCTTTCATAGGATCTCTTTTTAGAAATTGCCAGTATTAACATGATCTATGAGGGAAAGATATTGGTCCTAAAATGTCAACATGTCATCTAAAAGGCATCTGCTTAAGTCCAAAAGACTCTGGCAGGTTAAAGAAATATGCCCTTCAAGTTCTGGAAAATTCACTCAGGCAAGTAAAGTGATGTCATCAGTATGTTAGCTCTCTGTAGAAAAGACAGTGGAAGCATGTGGTGCTTAGGTGAATTACCTTTTAAATATAACTCAGAGCAAGTAGGGGTGGAGGGGTCATTCAAGTGTTTGCTAGGTTTCCACATGGCACATCATCGCCAGTGTATTCTTATTTGTGTATGGTCCACATAATTTATAATAATACATGTAGAATCACCATGTTCGATTTCCATTTCCAGCTAAAGAACTTCATGAAGACCTACGATGGTGTAGCGTCTGCTTCTTTCTCACGAGCTGTAGAAACCGTGGAAGCCAATGTGCGCTGGAAAAGGCTTTATCAAGATGAGCTTTTCCAGTGGCTGGGAAAAGCCATGAGGCACTGATACATGTCACCTGTAGAAGACGCAGCCTAAAATGATGTGAGAAGACCTGTTTTCTGTGGAGTGGGGAGGCTAGCCAGAACTTCAGTGTTAACGTGGGGGAGGATTGTTGTTGTTTTGTTTGTTGTTTGTTGGGGGTGGTGGTGGATATTTTCCTTTGTTTCATTCACTCTACATTTGTTTTTCTACCAGATATTCTTCTTTAAAGAAACTCTTACAAGTGGCCCTAGCCCTGGTAACTTCAGCTGTGCATTCCCTCCTGTTCAGGACCGAATATGATAGTGGGTGCATGTTGATGTTGCAGTCAGTCAGAATACTCTGTGCATGGATAAATGGTCCTGCCTGTGTTCCAGCATGCTTATTTAACACGTCCAATGTTGTATGTATGTGTACATCCAGGATGGGCATTATGCGAAAGCACAAAGATTATCTGTGACAATCAGTGTTGCAATGAAAGTTAAAAAAAAAAATCTTGAGAAGGGAATATTATTCTCAGCCACGGACAACAGGCGAGATACAACAGCACTCGAAGCATTCTTTGTCATTTGTTTCAGCACTTGGATTGTCTGGAAATGACTGTTGTGTTGCTAACTCGTTTTCTTGGAGTTAAAGCTGTGTATACATTTGCAAAGATGTAAAGATAGTTTGTACATATGCATATGTACATAAGGAAGCTCCATATGTATACAGTATGATGTACATGCACCTGTGCAAAGAATCTCTTCAGAGCAAAGGAAATTTATCTCTTTTTTATAACTGTGTGAACACTTGGAAGAGGCTTCAAGAAATTTATCTCAGCATTATCCTTCCTACTTTATAACTCGCTTTCTTAGCTGCTTTTTTTGTCTATGTCCTGAAGAATGATCTGTTCTACTACATTAAGCTGATTTCTAAAAACATATATATAAATGCTTGAAAACCACTCTAAACATTCTCTTGTCTGTGATAGCCTCTCACCATTTTTTCTGTAATTATTTTGATCAGCATTCCTATTGCATAAAACAATTCTTATTTGTATTTAGAACGGTCACTGCTAGGGAAGTGGTTTTGTACAGGTTCTCTGTATTTCTTACCTTAAATAATGTCAAGTTAAGTTCTTTGTGTGTACTGATCTCTATGTGTATGTTGCCCCTATGCTCCATTAAGCAACCATACCTCAACAGGTCTATTAGCATTTAATGACCTTTTATGCCAGTTGTGCCCTCCCTTAAGACACAAAGTTGCTTTTATGCTGTGTTACTGTACAAACCCTTTGGGATTTAACAACCCTGTTCTACCTGGGAATTCTGAAGAGCTATTTTCATGGCTGTGTGCAACACAACTAGAGTTCTATGCTTTTCTCTCCCAGTAGGCCAGCCCCCTCCATCAGAGTTGACATGTTTTAAGTTTAGCATTGTAAAATACTGCTATCACTGCTATATTGAGTCAACTGCTGTGAACCCCTTTCTATTTTCCTGTGGTGTTCAGCATTTCCAACTATAGCCAATCATTGAAACTATGGATTCGGAGACTGTCACTCAGTGCTGGGGGAGGGGGGAAACATTTATAAAACAAGAGTTCTAGAATTGTTTTATTTGTAGAAATGAAAAGCAATTTCCCAATTCATACATACATAGTTACATCTAAATTTGAACCTTTTCGTGCAAGCAATTAATGCTTATTTCTTACACCTACAATTTTCAACACTTCATTCAATTAAAATACATGAATTTTAAGTATGACATAGTGTTAAAGAGTCATGGTCATGCTTAGTGTGAAATCTGAAATTTAGGAAGTGAGCAAGTTCTGAAACACAACACTCATCATAAAGGCCCCAAATATCCATTACAGCACTGGTGAACTCATTCATGGAACAGAGCTGATGGAGATAGACATGGGTGTCTTGTTTTGTTTCCTGAAGTACTGAAAATTCTTAGAGTGTGGCTTTTAATTTTAAGTGAATCATCATTTCCAACTTTGAGTTCCCGGGGCTTTCTTGGTTCTTTTTCTACCCATTGTTGATAGACATAATCTTCTCTCAGTACTTTTGTGGCCTTGAAAACAATCGGTTTAGCTATAATCTAAATCCTCAGTGTATGATTACGTGCAATGTTTATACCTCATACAGTGCTTGGTCAACAGTGTAGTGGCACCAGTGGCATCCGGATGGCACTTTTGTTCTAGACATTCTTCTGTTATTTAACCTTTCCAATGTTGAAATTATATCAGGCTTTAAAGTTTCTTTTTAGTTGTTTAAATAAGTAATATTTTCAAAATAATAAAATAGCCAACAATATCTCTTGGAATATTCTGTAAAATGTAGCTATAAAATTATATTTTCTACTTAGAGTTTTTATCTTTCTCTCTTGTGTGTTTTACAAGTCAATTATCTACATGAAATAATGTTTTGAAAGTGTTCATCATTTAATCTCAACATTTTTTCTGTGTCAATATATGCACAACAGCAAAACTTTGTTTTCATTAGAAAATATGGGATTATTTGCCACTTTGGGTATTCATTATCTCCAAGTAGCTTGTAAATAAAGTGTTTTCCCCATTTTTACATGTTTTTTCATAAAATTTCTTGCAGTCTTTGATGTTTCAAAAACCACATGATATCAAACTTAGAAGGCTGACATGTATGATTCCAGATGTGTTTCTTGGAGTTCATTAGCATGTACATTCCTGGTTCTTCATTCTCATAGTTTTATGATTTTAAGATAATTGTATTATACTGGGAATTTTATAATATATATAACTAAAATATTACAAGGTTATTAATGGTATATCATAAATTTCTACAATTCGTTCTGTTATCAGTGATGTTTACACACACTGATTACTTCTTCACAAAATCTCAGTGCATAGTTGAGTTCCTCATGAAGATGAACTGACGCTGAGAACTGCCGCTCTTACCTTTAAAACCGCAGTTATGAAGTAACCAAAACCACCCGACAGAGATTGAGTACAACTGACACCGAGCAGTGTCTTTAATTTTTATCTACCTATTTCATTAGCTGTAGATTTATCAGGTTCTAGACAAGCATCTGAACATATCATTGAACACAGTCACAATTGCCATATTATCTTTAACGTTTATATTTCAAATTCATATAATTTCAAACTACTGGGTGAGCATGCTAATCACCATTTACTTTGGCAAATATAAGCAGTCCAATACTGGGACACAGAATTTAGCATATGGCTTACATCTCCCATCGCAGATCTGTTAGAGAACATGGTTTAAATAAAAACTTAAGATTGTGATACTTTGTTTCACCTTCCGAGCCCACTTCAGATAGTGAAACGAGCGATAGAAGAGCTGCAGATGGTCAGAGTGTACAGAGAAGGCTACACCATCTAAACAACTGACAACAATATTCACTAAAAAGTTTGTAAGTCTGTGGAGACTAAGTTGCAAGCATGAGATTTCTGTGGAGCTGTGGTACTGAATTAGATGAAATAGATAAGTTATAATGAGTGAATGCTTACTTAAAATTCACTGCTAATTAAATATTTCAAGAATTGTCTTTTAGGAGGATGGAGACTGTAGCTTGAATATTTTCATGAATGATCCTGACGGCTACTCACAAATGTCACATCAAAGAGCAGATGATGGGAAACCAAGATTTCCATAGGAAACTTTCATGTATCACATATCATGGCTGAGCTATCATCTGATACCAATAGTTAACGTGCTTTTAGAATTCAACCAAGTGAAACAAGATTTATGGAGTAGGTGTGTTTAACTGAGCATGTACTTAGAGAAAGCAAGATGGCGGAAACAGGTCTAAGCTGTTCACATGAAAATGTAGAGAATTCTCCTGTTGAGAATTCTCTGTTAATGAAGTAAGGTGAAACAGAGTCCAATGCTGTAGAAGGGCAGTGTGAAAAATTTTATGTGTGAAGCCCAAGCGTTTTCTGTGCTAATTCCAAAACTTCTGGATAACTTTTATCATTTGACTTCACAATGATAATATTTAATAGAAGTGTGAACCATTCTGAAATTATAGTGACATCATAAAATTTTTAAAAATAGTAATTGGAATAAAAATTGGGACAGAATTCATCCTTGAGAAAAACTGTGTGATTTAGCAATATTGCTAATCTTCAGGAAGATTGTTTAGTTCTCTTATAAAGTTATCTTCAATTTGCCAAAATGATATTAGCTTTGTTGACTTTAAGTGAATCATTTATTCTTTTAAGCAGAATCAGCAATGCTGATCTTAGAGAATACTTTATTTTTTCAAATTAGTATATGAACTTGAGTACAAAAATATACTTATGAACTATGTTGAAATTTAAATATTTTAATTACATAAAATTAACCCTAAATTCTGCTGCCTTGAGCTAATTAGCAAGTTTTCAAATCAAATATTTATTTCATTTTGGGATGTATTCAATAAAAGTCTAACAAACATGTACTCTACAAGCTTTTAATTTTAATTACACTTCACGAAATTTTATTTTAAAGTTTTGGCAAGAAAAGTTACAAAGCTTTTAGAAGTGCTTTAAAAAAGATTTATTAAAAACAGGTTCTCATATTAAGATGTTCAAATACTTTTATTCTTTGAGTTTATTTTTTAAGGTATTCAACTGTTTTAGATCATGTGACTTTTGCATAGATTTCACAATCCACACTTTAAAGACTTTTCTACTGAATGTATTTTTATTTTGATTTATATTAATTTATTTATATGATTTATATTGAAGATAGTTACTTTAAGAGTTCATCTTTTTGTTACTCCTAGTTCACATACTGACACAATAACACGGAAGAAAAAGGGGCCTCATTTTGTTTCTTTTTTCTTTTTTTAATCAAATAATTATAGGGAAGGATCAAGGATGTGAGCTCACAGATGGCTTTCCATCACACCTCACACACTCTGCAACTGTGTTCTCACGTAACAAGCATGTGGAATGTCGTTAATTCTACTTGGTCATTGAGAGATTGGAGCCTAAAGCTGTCCAGTGTCTATACTGAACTGCTAATGTTAGCGGGGCCTCAAAACTATGACCATAAGCTCTACATGAGGCACATGCGTCACCTCTGTGCCTCTGTAGAGCTTGACGCGTTATCCAACCATACAGACTGGGAGAGTTGAACATTTATTTCCCTCACACCTTTCACAGTGTCATTGTTAAGGACTTGTTTGAAATAAGTGCTAATTGGTTTGTTTTGGCTATCAGTCATTTATTAGCAAGGTTATTTCGTATGCTCTCTAAAAATGTTTTCAGCACAAAAATTCTACATTTTTGTTTGTGAGGGCTTTAAACTACAAGTAATTAACTGACACTCAGCCAATGAGCCATTAAAAAAAAAAAAAAAGAGTGAAAAAGAGGGTGGATTGCAAGGCGCCTTTCCAGTGTCTCAGGAAGATGAGGTTAAACCTGTCTCTGCATGAGGAAGAGACCTATTAGGCTACGGAGAACTTTTCTATTGCTTAGCAAGGAGATCAGAAAAAATAATTTCTCTCCTTTTGCATAGAACTGTGGATGGAGCGCACTGCTTAATTTACTTGAAGTTCTGTTTTCAACGGCCCTGCTGTGTGTCAAATACAGTCTAAGCTAACTGCTTTGACGGGCTTCGGTACAGGTCAACTTGCTTCTAATGGCCCACATTTTTCTTATGTCATGTAAGCAAATGAATGAGAAAAGTGTTTTGTAGGAAATATAATAGTGGAGTTAAATAACAGGAGCCTCAAATGTGCAGAGCGTTTATTTTCTGCTAATCATCCCTGCAAGGCTCAAGGGATTTCCTTTGCTCTTACATACAGATCTGCCACCACCTTTCTGTGGTGTGTAGCCTACTGGGTGAGAACTCATTAGAGAGTCTTTGTTCCTCCTTTTACTTCAAATAGGTTTTTTAGCTGTCATTTCTCAAGTGTAAACTATTTTTCAAATGGATTTCTTCCCCAGTGTTTGATTCAAGTTTCCACAGCATTTGTGTAATGGCAATCTGACATTAGCTTTTTAAATGACACCTGTAGATTGGCCTATGTTAGTATGTGTGCAGCCTTTCATGGCTGTACTTCATTCTATTTTGCATTTTAAATGATCTTTGACAACAGGTAAGCGCTGTGAAACGAAAACGCATTATCATTGTGGTTCTGCCCATTCTCAGATACTTAAAGGGCAAGATAAATTTTCTTTTGAGATCTGATTTTGGCTGTCTGACCAAGTCTGAATTTTTCGGATAATTTAAAATTTCGTTTTACTTCTCTGCATGCGTTGTCCTCGGTTGGTGCATCAGTTTGTGCAGACGCTGCCCCCCCCCCCCCCCCACCAACCGGCACCCCTGGCCTAATCCTCAGGCCTTGACTTTCTCCCAGGGGCACTCCTGCTCCCTCCGGGACCTTCCATCCCCTACTCAAGATCCCTTGCTCAGATGTCGCTGAGGGACAGCTGATTCTCCACGTGGGGCATGGGGAGGAAGTAAGGGTGACTTTTGCTAAACCTCTGACAGGCACTCTGGTGCCCACGATTTCGTCACCGCCTCTTGGCAGGATGGCCTTTCGGGCACACAGAGGAATGAGATGTACGCTATCCTGATGCGACCTAATAGACTGTGGCTAGACAGTGGGGTAGGACACCCTCTCCCCTATCAGGGGTCTAGGGGAGGGGAACAGCGTAGAAGAGGGGGAGTGAGATCGGGAAGATAAGAGTGAAGGGATAGCAGTCAGCATGTAATAAATTATAACAAATAAAATATACATTTAAAAATTCCATTTTAGGACTACCTCTATAAAACAAGCCTGCTCAATAACAATGTTTATTTACTTAAAACCATAGACCAGACTTAATTAGCATATGCCATATGGAGGCATATTTTTCTCCTTCCTAATATTTTATGATTTAGGGATAAAAAGGTTACTGGTCTCTTAGTAAACATGAGTTCTGAAGCATTTGCCAAGTAAATAGCAGATAAATGTTTTCTATGATATGACTTTAAAAGTATTCAGTAAAAATGAATCTATGTATTCAATATGAAATTTTAATTCTTTTTTGACCAAATGCTAAAAAATTGAAAAATTTTAAGTGAGAAACTTTGTCTACTTATCTTAAGCAGAAAAAAATATCAAAATTTGCCTCTGATAATAACAGGTCACAGAGGAAGAGCATATAGGCAATCCAGAGGAGACGATAAGCTGAGGCCAGATGACAGGGGAGGAGGGCTCCCCCTTTCTGAGGACTAGGGGAGGGGGCATGAGGGAAGGAGAAAGGGAGGGTGGGACCAAGAGAAGAGAAGGGAAGGGCTACAGTCAGGATGTAAAGTGAACAAATAAAAAATTAAAAAAATATGCACAGTAATGTGTAATACATCATTGTCTTAATGGTCTGATGTGCAGATAAGGCTAAGAGAAATAAAACCTTCTCTGTGCTTTTGTCCTACTTTCTTTGAGGTTATACAGAGTACAGAGGTCCATGGAAGGAGAACCACTCCTTTCTGCATGAGGGGTTTAAAAGGAAATAAATAGACTGGTGCTAGAAGAAGAAAGTATATATTTGTAATACATTATATAAAGAGAAAAACCAATTCAGTCTCCATTCTAATTATATCTTTAAGATAAATGAAGTCACTTGCACTTTGCTAAAAATTATTTTACCTGAAATGCATTTCGGATTGCTTTTTAATAGGTTTTCCTGCATTCATCTGACTGTCAGTCTCCCAGGATCTCAAGAACAGTTTCCAATAACAACAGAACATAAAATAGACATAATCACGGCTCATATGCAATACTCAAGCCATGCTTTCCAATGCTTCTGGGTTTTTCTCTTTCTAAGAACTGGTCAGGAGTATAAGAACTGCCTCAGCTTGGCCAATCATTTGAACCTAATGTACAATGTTTTATACAGCCATAGATAACCCTTACTATGCCGGGCCTGGTAGCACAGGCTTTCCATCCCAGCACTTGGGAGGCAGAGGCAGGCCGATCGCTGTGAGTTTGAGGCCAGCCTGGTCTATAAAGCAAGTCCAGGACAGCCAGAGCTACATAGTGAAACCCTGTCTCAAAGAAACAAACAAAAACGCCCTTACCATGTGTTAGGAAGCATGCTACTAAGCTATATATAGGAATATTCTTAGAAGAGATAATCAATGTCTATCTGTATATGTCTAAGCTTATGATGTGTTTAATAACTCGAGAACTTTACATGCATACACAAATGCATCTCCAGCAACAGATCTCTCTCTTTCTCTTTTTCTTTCTCTCTCTCTCTCTCTCTCTCTCTCTCTCTCTCTCTCTCACACACACACACACACACACACACACACCTGTGTATCTCTCAAACTGGTACTTTTGCTACAGAACCAGCACTCTTATCAGAAAATAATGATAGGAAAGTATCAAAAATAGAGAGGAAACAATGGTACCATATTTCCTGTAAGCGCCCTCCCTGGTGGTCTATCTCAGTGAGTATCAGGTGAGATGGAATTATTTTTACTTTGACAGTCTGTTGGTGATTATGTGCAGAATCCACAGAGAATGCACTTTGCTTTCACTAAGGGTGGTGGCTCCCAATTCCTGATTCACCTACTCTCACCTGCCTAGCTTCCATTATACAGTGGTTTCTGGACCACATATTACACTCCAAACTGACCAATGAGCCTCTTGCTGAGGTCTGAGCAACAGCATTTGTAAAGCACACAGAACATTTTCACACACAGTTAGTGTTAATAGCCCCTGGGGCGAGAGACACCTAATATATGTGTCGATTTAGCTATACAATTTCACCGTAGCACTGATTTTTGAAAACTCAAAGCAGTTGTTGTTCATCATTTGTCAACAGATGTAGAATCTAAAACATGCTCGCAATTAGCGCAATAGGAAACAGCAGGCCAATTGATTGATTGACCTGCCTACCTTGATATGCCACTACTCTGTGTAAAGCTTGTAGCAGTTTGGTGATATCCACGCAAACATCTCATCTTCTTTGTCTTCCAACAGCAGTACTTTAACATTTCTTGTGCTTCCCTTCTAGTGTCCTTGATCCACATTTACTGTCCTCATTGTTTGCAAGTGTATAACCTTTATTTAGCTATGGTATTAAGAGTGAGTCTTTAGGAAAGTGTTTCCATCTAATGGCCTGTGTTCTATGGAGCAAACCCCATCCTGCCGGTGCTGGGTATTGCTCACATTGGAAGTGTTGAAAAGCTGAGATCAGGTATAATATGTTACAGCAGCAAGATAGGCATCCCACAAACTATCGTCTATGTTCACATCACTGTCCCCTTAGACAGTTACCTCATTTTCACTTGATGTTAGGTAACAAATAGTGAAGGCTTTGAGCTGTTTTGGTATCAGTGTGCACAACAGAAAAATGGCATGGGTTCCCAGAACTGCCCCCCCCCCCAAAAAGACTCAAGAGACTCAAGAGACTCCTGGGTACCTTGAAGATGCTTCTTAGTGCTCTCAAGGCTTGTGGGCTCATACACCATTTCTCTAGTTCAGGCCTCCTCTGGATTGTTAAACCTCTCTTTACTTTCCCAAAATCTACAGCTAATTGGAGCCTTCATAACACACATTAATCATTTTATGCAGCATAAAGGGATATATATATATATATATATATATATATATATATATATATATATATATATATATATATATATAACTGGTTAACTCCTGAGTCATTTCTAATATCCAGAACCCATCTCTCTATTATATAGTTGCTAGGTTCCCATTTGTGTATCTCTCCCTCTGCCACGCCCTCCCCACAATGACTTCATTGTCCTCATTGGGTTTGCTGCTTAACCTCTTTTCATAGAGAAAGGAAAGTTTTCTGTGGAGTAAGACCTCCGTAGGTAAAGATTTTATTGTTACCACAATTTTTATGATGACTCACTATACTGAGACATATATGACAAATTCAAGTGTACTTAAAAGCTCCAGTAACAGCTGGTTAAAGGAGGGAATGGCTTCATGAGCCTAGGCCACTGGAAAAAATAAATAAAATCAAACCCGCAATAGCAATGGGTCCAGTCCAAAGTTAGTATATGACACACACAACCCAAAATTTAGAACAAAAAAGATCGAATAGGCTTTCCATGTAGAAAAGCTCTTGGATTTCAGCCGACAGGATATGGAGGAGAGCTGTAGGAATGGCTGCAGGCGGTAACTGAAGCCAATCATGAATATATTCCACTGGCAACCACAGTTTTGGTGCTTGGTTGACCCAAATATTCCCAGTGTCATTAGAATGAAATAACTGAGTGAAGTAAATGGATTGTTTCCAACGATTCACACAAACTCCAATGTACATATGTAGTCCGGTCCTGTTGAGATTGTGTGCGATGGGCAAATACTGTCTTATGCATGCAAAATGTCATGTGAGTGTGCATTTGTGTGCCTATGTGTCTGTGTTTCTGTTAGAAGAGAGGGGATAGAGCAAAAGAGCTGGAGTCAGATAATACAACTCTCAAACAAGCTCACTTCCACAGGGAAAAATAAATCTTATATGTTACAGTATTTTCAGCCTCTTAAAATTAGCTTATTTAGTTTGCTAGTTCAAAAATTATTATTATTATTTTGGCATGGGAATATGGTAATACAAATAGCTGGTAACTGAAACAGAGGCTAGACTGAAGCTAAGAATTTTTTTTTTTTTTTTTTTACTTTTGGTCCAATAAAAAGTGACACGAGATTCTAGACCTTCCAAAGTTTCGGTAGCTATCTCCCTACGTAGAAACTGTGTGTGCTCGTGAGTACAAGGGCGTATATCAAAATATATTTGAACTAATTTGAAAACGTATCTTGACTTGTCCTTTTTGGTGTGTAGAGGTGATTCTTAGCATCTGTTTGTTCTGTCACAAACAGTTTGCAATCAAAATCCTGGTGGATCAAATTTAGAATCCTTCTCATTTATTAGGATTTTTTTAAAAATCAAGTCAATTACTTAATATTCTTTTCATGTAAAATTTTTTCCATATGGAAATTTTGGAATTCTATTTTGCCATCTACCACAATAATTGCCCTCTTTTTCTAATCTCTATGGCTATCTGAAGCTATCCTCCTTTAACCCATCGGACAAGTTCCTTTCTTTTCTCCACATCATTATCTGGTGTCCGACGGCCAGCACTGACTGCTCATTTGGTTAGATAGGTATGCTCAGTGGTTAGCTATGCTCACAGGAGATTCACATGAGGAAGAGATCTCTGTTCAAACTGTACTGTGCCTTTCATTGTCCAACAAAAGAACTAAAGTAACATGGTGGCAAAACCTGCACTTGGGTGTTTCTGATTATTTCAATCTAGATAACTAGGAAACACAACATACAACATAGCCAAAAAATATCATTGTGGTATATTTTTCACTCTAATATACTATGTAACATTGAAGGAGAGATAAGCCTGTTTTTTAGGATGCCAAGTGTGGGATCAGAATGGTCTTGTGAGAGAAGAGGTGAGGTTAATGCAATAAAAGACCAACCACCTAGTGCTGGGGCTTGATTGTTGTCAGCTAAAATCCCATAACAGACTCTGGGAGGAGATATATAAATGAGCTGAAAACTGGAGGCTTTTGGAGACTTGGCATAGTTTTGGCTGTTCATTGCTCCACTTTGAAATGCTCCTAAAAAAAAACCGCTCAAGGGAAGGCTTTGGGGCTCCAACTCCTACTAAAGTTCTGAGTTCTGGTTATTCCAGGTTCCAACAAAATAAAAAATCCTACTGATTACGCCAGGAGAATCGCTCCTCAAAACTGATATCCTTACAGTTTAGTTGTTGTGTTCCTTAATCCTTTTTTCCTAGTGGTTTGGTTAGTTGGGTTATAAATAACATATGCTTAGTTAATAAATTATAATTAAATATATTAGTTAAGATACTTAAACTTACATAATGTCTTAATATGATAGTAGAAAGTTTTTCCTTTCTATGCTTTCAAATATATTTAAATAAGCTTGTGTCTTTGGAACTTGGGTCTTTGAAAATCTTATAATTTGTATTAGACATTAACTGACGCAGCTGCTTCTCTGTTTATTTGAAGCCTTCTTTATCTATACTTTCTTTTTTTAGTGTGAAGAAACCTTACTTCACACTTGTTTCATATTTTATATTAATGTACGTTATTGCCCAGCTAGGATATAAATTTCTGAAGGGTCAAGATGGAATCTGCTTTCAACTTTCCCTTGATTGAGAAGCACCTGCCTGCCAGTAGGGAAACCGATAGCTTTTCATGTAAGCAAAACCCACACAGTGCAAGAAGTGCGCTTTGCAGGCATAGCTAGAAGGAAGTGTTAATCATTTTAAAGTATTATAAGCCTAAAGCATTAAAACTCACTCCATCCCTTTAATTTGCCCAGAAATATCCCTTTAGAGCAACACTTGTTATCAGCTTTGACCTGCTTGGTGAAGAGAGTAGAAGAAGAGTGGTAATGAGAAGATGCTATTTCACGCACACCTATTACAGTAATTCATTGACAGTGCGGAACCTTTGCCAATGATAAATGCGTGCTGCTGTGGCACAATTTGAATGCTCCTTGGCTTTTTAACAATAAACCTCCCACAAAAGGTTGCAAAGGCACAAGGGAGAGAGAAATTTTCGTTGAGGAACTAAACTAACCAGGAAGCATAATTTTAAATGAAGTGTCATAGTTTCTTTGGAGATACTTTTGTTCACAGTGGATGGAGATTCTATGATTAAGGAAAAAGGAGCGAACTTTCTGTTTGATATTCCACCAGTGTCTCATATACTTGATTTTGCATGTGTGCTGCCTTCTAAAATTATCTCCATATAAAAACCACAGCATCCTCCTCATTGTCTAAAATCTAAATCTGTCAGGAAGACGATGCCGTTTATGACACTGGAATTCTTTGTAAGATCTCAGGCTGGCTGTAGAAAACTGTGGTAGGGTTTCATTCTTTGATGCTAATGTGCAAAAAAGAGCTCAGGTGGAAGTATAGTGGTTTGTGTCTCATGCTACTACTCTGCTTTTTAGGATCCATTAAATGTTACAAGTCTCAGCTGCAACCACAGAGGGACTAGTTAATAGCAACGTCTATTGATGATAGTGTGCGCAAGCCTGCCTAGGACACTTCTGACATTAAAAAGGTATACAGAAGACACTTAGCATTAAAGAAGTTTTTTTTTTTATGGTTGGCGAAAGACAATTATATGGGAAACAAGTAGATATAAAACAAGACGGAAGGCACGCAATATTAACTTTGTCCACAATTGAGAAAAGACAAATTGTGTGAAGGCTCAATTCCTCAGGAAGGCTCTAGAGCAAATTGAGTTGTAGAGAAGTAACTGTCTGTCCTATAGTTTAGATGAGGCAAGGTGTGAAGTTGAGGCAAGGACTCAAAAACTAATCACAGAGCAGCAAGTTACTAAGAGCTTGAGATGCTATCTGAGTCAATTCCATTTACACACTCAAGTTAGAGAAAGGCTTTTTACTAGATCTCATTTAATTCTTTATGATCTGATAAGGACAAACACTTTGTGGGCAGTTCTTTGCCTTCCACACTCATTTGCATCGAGTGGCATTTATTATTGTTTGAACACATACTTCTCACCTCTTTTTCCTTTTTCTAGCCCCTCCCAGTTTCTTTCTTTGAACACCTCCCATGTATTCCCATCAAGTTGGTATCCTTTTTTTTTATTTGATTATTACATTATCACCATCGTATATATGTGTGTATGTGTGTGTGTTCACAAATATGTATGATATATATTTTATAATACATATGAATATATATCCTATATATAGAATTTTCCTCTTTCCATAATAACACGCTCATAGATATAGCCATTGTTTGTTCTTATTTATGCAAAGGGGTATATTTTTAGGAAGTAGTAGTTGCAGTGTGGAAATGCCAGAGATGAAAAAATATGGCAGGGAAGAAAAGTATAGATAGAATGCTTCAAGTTTTCATTATCTCTGCACGTATTTATAAAACTTAAGCAATTCAACAAATATTTATAATAAGGTCCATGTGAACCGTCTTTGCATATTACCAGAAATTTTTTTTCTACAGGTCAACATGAGGTGTCAGAAGTGGAGCACTCTGATGCTAGACCTGTGTTTCTGACTGTACAGTTTCTAAGCTTTTATTGCCTTAACTAGTTTCTCCATGTTCTTGTAGCACAACTGGTCTGAGCTTGGGCATCTCATTTTGGATAAGATATAAGGGTGCTTTATAGACTGTTGTACAAAAGTCCTTGGCTGAATAAGGTGTGAGGGTACTTTATTGTCTGCTGTACAAATGTACTTGGATGTAGCCCTCAAGATGCTTCCCTCTCTGCCTCTGATGTGCTGTTCATTCTTTGGATTCCATTCCTTTCTGTGCTCCTACAGTCTTTTTGTGGTGATGGACGTTTACAAATTCTCACTTGGTGAAGCCTGGCTTTGGCATACTGTACAACCAGCCAACCATACAATGTTTTTCTTCACCTCCTACCCCTAGAGTCTGCTGACTTTGCTATGTGGCGGCACAAATAATGATAGATAGGCTCTTTTTTGGCATTAAATGTTATGTGAGGGCTGATATAAAGTAGGGATGTGAGAGAGAATAAAATGTAAATGAGGGAATCTGAGTTTATATCCAGTCAAACACTAAGATGACAGGACACTGCCAATTACAGGCAGTTGGATATAGGACACATTGGTACATATTAACACTGAGGCGGTGCTCACTGGCTGCACAAAAGGCGGTTAACACGAGCCGTTCTGCCATCAAGAAAGCAGCAGGGTGCAGGCCAACATATGCCTGTGGATTGTTACAAAACCCAGCTCACACTTTTCTGTCCTCTTCTGGAGCAGTACAGTGAAGATGCTTTTCCTCCTGAAGACATAGAGCTGGTCAGAAAGGCCTGCAACCCAAGGACCTCACATTGATACCTAATATAACTTTGAACACTTGGGGCAAATTATGGGTTGTATGTTATATAGACTGGTTCTGTGGCTGACGTCCTAGGCTGAGGTTTGTACACTATGCACCTGGAAAGCATTGCTCTTTAAATAGGTTCACAGGGATGGGAGAGGGATTCCAAAGCCCCACAGCTATCAGAAGGCACCTGCGTCTTCCTGTCTCCCTGCTCCTGTCTACCAGTTCTTTCATGCAACTACAGTTCCACTTGCCACTGTCTGTTCAATGGTATTTATTTTCTCAAGTGTTAGCATGTACTCTACAGTGCTCCTTGGGTTTTAAGGTGCTGTTAACTGAGCTTCCAGTTAGACAGGACACAATGGTATTTTACCTACAAATCTCTCGGGGTGGTCCCAAAATTTCAACTTCAACAGGCTTTACAGCATCTTTTTACAAATTCAGAAGTTGGAGAAATACCATTCTATTCAAATGCCACGAAGTCTTCCCCATTTCCCTTGAGAAAAACAATGTAATTTATCTGTAGTTGGAATTTCTTTAAAGTGCTTACATTTGTCCCTTTTCCCATAGTATTTATAACGTTCTGTCTTCTGTGATAACTTGTCATAACACCATGATGGATGCACTTGCTTTTATTCTCTCTATAACAGGCCTGCATGTCCCCAGAGCATCCACACAGAATGTGGCATCTAGGAGCTGCTTAGCTCTTATCTCCAAGACCGCATGAAATGTTACCTCCAGGCCTTCCCACTCCTCTTCTGTCAAAACCTGGTGAACATAAGCTACAGTGTAACTCCAAAACGCTCGTACCATATTAAAATAAATGAAGTGCTTAGAAAGCCTCTTGCTTGAACTAAGCTTAGTTCACAGAATTTGGTCCCAGATAAATAGTTGACTCAGGCTTTTTTTGTTCTCTGTAAATCTCCTTATCAGCAGAGGTTTATTTTTGAAACTCGTGGCTCAGTGTACTGGAAAGTAGTGACTTGACTCAAGAGCTAAAGCCCTATTCATGGCTCAGGCCATAAAAATTACCTCTATGTCTGTCATTGGTGAATCATTTATGATGTCCTCAGTGCAGTGTGAATTTTCAAAAGGTTAGCTTTGGAGGGGCATTTTTAGAATGCAGGTGTATTTGTTAAGAATATGTCAAGCTACATTAGTGGCATTAAAGAAAAAAAAATCACGGGATATTTTTTACAAGGGAATAAAGGAAGCAAATTCAAATCAAAGATCAGAAACATGACTTGAACTTCAATTGCTCGTGTGTGCTTGTGCACGTGTATGTGTGTGTATGTGTGTGTGCCTGTGTGTGCACGTGTGTGTATGTGTGTGTATGTGTGTGTGTGGATGAGGACATGTATACATTATATAATAGAACTAATGATTAACAAATCACAAAAAGCTGAGTTTCTCAAGGCTTGCTGCAAACATTTCAGGAGCTTTAATTAGCATTCAGTACTGCATTTAAATAAGTGAAATTATTAAGTTACACTAGAGTTGATAAACAGCATATATCATAGAAAATATGTGACAAACACATTCACAGAGGTGGGATAGACACCTGTGAATCTTCTGTAGACATATGTCTTCTCAAGTGAAAGGGGAGGAAACATTTTGAAGAAAAAACATTTTAGGTATAAAAAAATGTATGAAAGTCTAATATTCAAATAAAACATAACTACACATTTTTTAATTCAAAAGAAAACTAGCCTACTAGGGTGCTATCAAAACATGATATATACAATAAAACAGGAAAAAAACCAGAATTTTATGAGGCCCACATTTAAAACTACAAAATCTTTCCATGCTTAGGTAAAATTGCTGACACTCTTCTCTCTCACAAAGCATCTCAGTACTTTACTGCAAAGACCAATGATCTTTACACATACTCTCCTCAGACATTTTTATCTCCTATATCCAAACCAGGTTTTCATTGCTACTGTCTGTCTATCTGTCTGTTTCCCTGTCTGTCTCTCTGTCTCTGTCCACTATCCCTCTCTTTCTGTCTGTGTCTCACTCTGTCCCTGTCTCTCTCTGACTCTCCCTTGTCTGTCTCTGAGACTCTCACTTTATCTCTGTCTCTCTCCCTGCCTCTTCTTTCTCCTGACCTCTGGGCATGGTTGTACATGTATGTGGGCTGCATTGCATGTGGATAACAGAGGTTGACCTTGAGAGTTCAGTGCTCCTGAGGAGATGTTCAACATGTTTTTTTTTTTTTTTTTTTTTGAATCATTGAATCTCTCAGCTTGACTTGGAGCTCCTCAGTTACTCTAGATAGAAGGGCAAGTGAGTCCAGACATCCAACTAACTCTGCACTTCCTGTATGCTGCAATTACAGGCATAAGCCACCATACATTTTTTTTTACATGGGTGTTAGTGATCTAACTCAGGTTCGCATGCTTTCATGGCAGGCGCTTTACTGACTGAACTCTTTCTCTGGCATTCTACACATTTCTAAATGTATCTTGCTGCTTGCTATCTTCACACTCCTCCAACTTTAAGAACTCATCCTACATATCTCTACCAAATGCTTTTTTTCTTCAGTTTTCCACTGTCATTCCACTGAACATTTGCAGTGATTTTCCACTACTTGTTATATAAAATGTTGACTTACTTTTCATTAGCAGGACTGCCCAGTCATCCAATCAGTCATTATTCTAAGAAACATGTCATCACAATACTGCATGTGATTCATCATGTTTTTTAATTTCGGAAATGATTACTGGTGCTAATCTTTATGGAATGCTGAAGATTCTCTAGAATGTTTTTCAGGAGTTGGCTTGTCATGAGTGTAACTTGAATTGTGTTTGGCAGCTGTGCTTTGAATGTTTCTAGAGACAGACAGTAACTTCTGGAGGACTGATAGCACTGCAGATGCCTCTCCCTTCTACAAATACGCAAATTATTAGTATTCCTGGCAGTGAAGACCTGGTTTTGAGAAGAGGGATCAATATGTTTTTTTATTTCTTCTTAGTTTTCTCATTAGTTAGTCAGAAAATCTTGTTTGTCTGTGTTATATTTTTTAATTGTCCTGAGTCATATTTTTATCTTTTGAAAATTATAATGAAAAAATTATTGTCCCTATGCTACCATTATCTTGTAAGGTCCCACACTTCATTTCACAGCAGTGTGTGTGTGTGTGTGTGTGTGTATCTTTGGGGATGGTTTCCAATATAAAGCAAATCAACAGATAAAATGACATTTTTAGAAAAACTAATCAAGGTATTGATACTGAGTAACACAAAGTTAAGAGGAGTGTTATTTCTGTGCAGTATCAGTAAACACCCCTCTGCTATGGGTTATTTAAACATGTAAGAAGTAGAGCAAATCATTAGTTCATAGAGGCTACGGGGAGCTAGGATTGCACTGAAGTGGAACATATAGTACAAACGCCCCACTGGGTAAACCTCAGAAAAGTGAGCTCAATGCAGGTGAACTTAAATGAGGTCATGAGATATTAGTTCTGAGTATTGCCCTGAGTGATTGTAGAAGCATCCTGGCATTGGTAAATCACAATAAATTTTTCATCCTTTTTAGCATTTGATTCTTTTTAAAGGAAGTGGAGCATTACTGCAGGGGCTGAGTGCCATTATTCCCATTTTATGTGGGAAATAATTAGATTCCAGTGGATATTAACCGACTAACTGATGTGAGAAGTTTTTCCCTGGCAGGGGGAAGGAAAAGTCTGGCCATGATCCTCACCTCAAGGCCCCAATAACAAACCAAAGCTGGGTTTCACCAAATTTCATTCTAAGAAACGGATGAGATTTAGGGTTACTAACAGAGGACAGATGAGGGCTTAGTGGCGGAAGTCTAGTGTTCTTGAAGCAATCACATTGGAAGGTATTTATCTAGTATGGATAACGAAGGCCTTATGGCTGTGGTGGTAGGATGTCCCGGTTTATACCCTCTAGCCCCTCCTCAAGACTCATGGCCATGTGCAATTAGGATGGAATTGCATACAATTGGCTATGGGGAGTAGCTGGTTGAGGGGGAGTAACTGGATACTCAGGTGAAGGACTCCTGGCTCTCTCCATCCTCTCCAGCTCAACTTTGAAAAATGGTGTCAGTTCGATTTATAGAATGGTCTTACTCTGCAATTGTTAAGGGAGACAAGGTCTGAAGTTGTATAGGTTGAATTGTATTTCCAAGGAGAGAACAAGATGTGGGGAGAGGGAGAGAGGAAGATATGTCGAAGTTCTAACTCTCTGAGATTTGTGGAAATCTCTTAATTTAGAAGAGTCTGCAATGATTAATCTTCAGTGTCAAGTTGATTGGATTGAGAGCCATCTAAGAGAAACACATCTGGCATATGTGTGAAGATGTTTTGAGAGAGCTTATTCAGAACGAAAGACCCTCAGTGCATGTAAGTAGCTGATTAAAAGGGACAGGGCAGATGGCCACCCAAACTGTGAAATTCTTTTTCTGTCCCCTGGCCAATGCCATGGAGTATGCTACTTTTGGCTCTATGACGTCCCCCAGCACGATTGAGTGTATTTTTCTGCATTTCTTTTTGGTAAAGCATATAGTTATAGCATTAAGAAAACTAACCACAACAAGTTCTTTACAGACATGGCATGCTGAGGCCATTCTGAATGAGCATGGCGCCTAACCTAATGGCTGAGTTTACAGAAGAGTGAAATGTGGACAGAGATAAGCAGAGTGAATCTGTCCTACACAAGACAAAGACCAACACTGCACTAGAGTGTAACAAAAAGCTGAAGAGTGCTGAGAGCCACCATAGTACAAGTGACATCTACATGAGCCTTTCCCTTAGTTTCAGAGTCTGTCTCCATGGATGGCTTGATTTTAGACTTTTGAATTCTAGAATACAAGAATATTAATTTCTGTTTTTTAACCTACTAAATTTATAATGTTTCTAATGAAAAAATCTAGGAATATGTCAAATAAGAGGCTCTGGTAATAATTTAATGTAGATATGCGATGATTGTACTAGATAGGTAGTGGTCATGAGAAACACTGAATCCATGGCTCTTTATAAAGTTAAAATCTGGGATTGAAGAGATCGCTCAGCAAGTAAGAGCATTTGCTCTTAGAATATTAGGACATGTATTTGAATCTTCTACTTCTAATAAAAAAGCAGGCATGATGGCATGTGCCTAGAAGCCTAGCATTGAAAGAAAAGACACCAGACCGCTTAACCAAAGAAGTGAGTTTCCTGCTTAGTAAGAAGCCATTTCTCAAAAGAAGAAGATGGAGAGAGAGAAAAACATCCAAAGTTCTGATCTGATATATATACACACACATTGACACACATGCTACACATGTGTATATGTGCACATGCGCACATGCACGTGCACGCACGCACTCACCCACCCATGTGTGGGTGAGCACACACATGCACATACACACATTCTAAACAATAGAAACTTCTGACACATTCCTATATAATAACCCACATGGACAGCACTGCTAAGCACTGCTGTCAGTGGAAGATGCGGTCTGCTTTGCTTGGAATAAAGCTACTTTGTCCTGTGTGCCTTCCAGGAATTAATTCCTTAGGAGGTTGTTTCAGCAGGAAACTCCTCCAACATTTTAGTTCAGGATCTCTCCTTCCAAAGGAGTGTGAATGTTCATAAGAAGAGGCCTCCTATGGGTAGGATCCTTCAGGTGGGTTCCTCTCCTATTGCCCCAGTGCAGAGAAAGAGGTTCATCCTAATGGTGCTCATCGCTATTATAGTTTGCTTTCTTGGCACAGGCTTTGTTCGCAACCTTAAATTTCCTCCGTTCTTCACCAAACACCATGGTTCTTTTTTTCCCTCACTTTAGACTTGTTTAGGAGCATGACACAATGACTATGTTAAGCCCTGAATGCTATTACGTTTTGAGACTTCCTCCGACCAAACAAATTATTACACTGCTATTGAATTTAAACGTAAGTTCTCAGGACATGGGCAGAATGTAGTCTTTGTTGTTGCTGCTGTTATTTCCACAATTCAACAGGAATTGACTTTACCTCTCAGTTCCTGATGGAGTTCTTATTCTAGAAGCAACATTTTGTCCTTTCAAATTTCTACCAGATCAGCTCATTAATCTCTACTTGCCGTGGTCAAGGGTTTTTTTTTCTTCTAGTTCAAAGTCCCACACTCTTCCGCAGTTTTCTTGTAAACCAGCTTCAAAAACCATAAGAACTACTTGGTCAGGTTTATTATAGTAATGGCCCCACTTCTTAGTAGCATTTTTGAAAAGTCAGTTTTCTAATTTTTATGACCCAATGTCCTGCCAGAAACTACTTAAGAAAGGAAGGGTTTCTTTGGCTCACAGTTTGGGACGACACCATTCATATGGCAGGGAAGTCATTACAACAAGACTGAGGCAGCTGGACTTACTTTATCTACAGTTAGAAAAGACTACTATGTGGACTCGTATCTGTCTGGTTCGCTCCTTTTTATTCCCTCTAGGACTTCACACAATGAGATTGTATCACTACCTCCCAAACATGTCTAGACATGTAGATTGTAGATCCTCTAAGACTGATAACCACAGGAGACAAGACTTCACTATTGGTCCATGTATGTTAAACAGCTGCACAGAATCTCACATGTAGTAGGTTTGTTTGATATGAAGATTAAGATGCGCAAATAGCGTTAGATGTGCACATAACATTAGGTGCGCACATAGCGTTAGATGTGCCCTTAACTTTAGATGTGCACATAGCATCAGATATGCACATAGACAGAAAAAGAAGTTATGGAAGGGTGTTGCACTCTGTGGAGATTATCATTTGTGGACTTGTGAGTTCTTTTATTTTCTCTGCAAATTTACTAGAAGGGACATGTGACAGACATTTAAATTAGGGTCATAGGCAAATAACTCAACTTACTTCAAAACGCATTTTGATTGACTCACTCATTAAGGCATGAATGTTTCTCTTCTCTTCTTAAAACACAGTTTTGAATTTCAATTGTTTTCAGAGATAAGTTGTCATGTTTTATACAATCCAGACACTGTAGTTGGACAGGGCTCAATTTTTGTTTCATACCGAAGAGAAAATATCTTGGATTTTCAACTAATTATCAAGCATAATAAACATAAGAAGCTACAATTATGATTTAAATAACAGAAAACTAAAGAATGATGCTGATATAAGTTTGGTGATTTAAATATATATATATATATATATATATATATATATATATATATATATATATATATATTTTCTTAAGGAAAGCATTTAATTGAGTCTGACTCATAGGTTCGCAGATTTAGTCTGTTATCATCATGTTGGGGAGCATGCAGTCAGACATGGTGCTGTAGAGTAGCTGAGAGTTTTACATTCCAATCCTCAGGCACCAAGAGAGATAGATACTGGGCCTAGCTTGAGCAACTGAAACTCCCAAACCAGTGACACACTTCCTCAAACAAGACCACACCTACACCAAGAGGGTCATACCTCCTAATAGTGCAT
This sequence comes from Acomys russatus, assembly GCF_903995435.1. Taxonomy (NCBI): domain Eukaryota; kingdom Metazoa; phylum Chordata; class Mammalia; order Rodentia; family Muridae; genus Acomys; species Acomys russatus. The sequence continues at coordinate 34,670,999 of NC_067167.1, read as the reverse complement.
CCAACTATATGAGTCTATGGCCGCCATTCCTATTCAGACCACAGTGCCTTTACTTACGACTAGACTGTCTTCTCTGTCTTGGCTGGCCAGTCTCCTACTACTCTGCTTGGACTCAGACTACACTAAAGCAGGGTCCTCCAGTGTTTGGTGTGGGGGTGTATGAAAACTGGCCAGAAGCCATTTCTAGGTAGAGACCATTGGGCCATGCTGCTTTGGAGTGGGAAATAAGTCACAGGAGGTGGCTTCACGGGGAATGCTCTCTTCCACCAAAGAATTCAAAAGGGGCTGTTTATCCTTTCCCATCTCTCTGTCTAGGATCCTTCATGCTCAAGGCATCTCCTGAGGGAGGCATGCTCCATGTAGCACAGGAAACTCCTGTACTAAAGAAAGGTGATCTCTGCCCTGGTAAGCAGTGTCACAGCTTCACAGCAGTATGTCTTCTCTCCTGCGGGTGTGTTGTTTGCCCTGCTCACTGCCATGACACTGATGTTCTTTTTGACTGCGTGGGTGCTCTCCCTGATCCACTCTCACCAAAGGCTCTCCTTGGAAGAGTTCCTTCTTGTGATTACAACAGCTGACACAGCTGACATCTGCCTTTGAGTTGTGTTAATGGGGAACGGGTATGCAGCTGTCCAGATTTCCAGTTCTGAGAATCCCCATAACTCCTTTACAAATAACTCACAATTTCAGTTCATTTCTTTTAGTTGTTTGGATATATAATGACCCTTACGGTGATGCCGAGAATCCCTTGGGGAATAGAGAGATTTGGAATGCTAATACTTGGTGTCAGTATAAGGAAACAATTATAAAGCAAGCTCCAAAATTCCCTAGGATGAAAGAAGTTCTGAGTCAAAGGGTCTGTGGGCACACTTCAGTGCTACCTTTCTTGAAATGTAAGGAAGAGCCCTATCTTTTGAATATTACATAAAGTAGTCATTAAATGTAGTTTATCTATCAAAGACAAGTCACAGATTAGTGGGTAAAACCACAGTGATCCGTTAAATGAGCCTTGTGTTACAGTTGACAAACACATCTAGCACAAACATCCAGGAAACAGGAATGGTTGGAAAATGATTAATGAATGATAAATTTGAGAGAGAGAAAAGCTTACCTACAGAAAAGGACACTGTAGTGAAGATAGACTGTTGTAATACTTAAAGCAGTGTGCTTTGATAATTGTCCTTAGAATACACATACTGAAAGCGTTTGCATGTTATTTTGTTAATATTTTTTATGTTCACCAACTTTTCTACCAATGGTAAGGGTTAGATCACAGTGTGTGTGTGTGTGTGTGTGTGTGTGTGTGTGTGTGTGTGTGTGTGTGTATATATGGAGAGAGAGAGAGAGATCTACATTCATGGTTCTTTTGTATTCTCCTTGCCACCTGACCTAAATTGAAAATATAAGGAAAGGCTAATACTAAGGAAAGAAATGTTCTTGCATTAGTTCAGAGTAGATTTTTTTCCTCTGTAAATAAGTGCTTGACTCTCTAGAGGTTTAAAACCTCTCAAGAAAAATTACTCAACCAGTGAGTCAGTTAAAGTTGTTAAGAAGAGGGCATTGACCAGCTGTTCTCATCCTCGGGGGACAGGACTGGAAGAAACAGAGTTACACAGGAAATGGAAAGTTATAAGGAAGGAAAGGTCCCTGGTGACAAGGTTGATAGACACCTAAAGGGTTCAAGCTTCACCAAGTGTTAAGAGTGATGCAGTGGATAAAAGCAAGTCTGTAATCTGAGACAGACCCTGATTCTGTACCCTCGTCCTCTAAGTTTATGCTCTTGGAGAATTCCAACTTCCCTAGCCTCTCTTACATCAGTTAAAAAAAAAAAAACAAAAAACAAAAAAAAAAAAAAAAAAAAAAAAAAAAAAAAAAAACAAAAAAAAGGAAAGAAAAGAAAAGAAAAGAAAAAAAGAAAGAAAAGAAAAGGAAAAAAAAAGAGGCACAATATTTAAAGCTACTATTTAGAGCTGCTTTGAAGAGCACAAATTACCTCCATGAAATTCTTGACATATAGTTTATGTCAATAATTAGTACTCATGATTATTAAGCCTACTAGTGCAAATATTTAGGAGTATTTGAGCTTATATCAATTAAAGGTGGGTTTAATAACTATGACATTACAAGCTTTGCTTGAAAGTAAGAACACATTTGTAAGGTAATATACAAAGTAGTTTTTTAAATGTAATTATCAATGGTTCTTTCATCTTTAGTAATAGGAGAGAGAGAATTATTAATATTTTCTCGAGAAAGAAATCCATTTTTCCTTCATGGCACTTCATACTGTGTTTCTGCCCATATCCTTTCATCCTAATTTACAATCATAACATGCTAATGTTATGCTTGTAATCTTAGATTAGATTAAGTGCCAAAATTTTAGAAATCTAAATGACAGAGTATATTTCTTTGGGAGTATATTTATATAGGCATAAATACTTCCAGTGATCTTAAATTATATCCAGCACATATATGTAAGTCTTGATCACCTCTTGCCTAGTTTGGTCTTTTATAGTAATTTGTAAATATTTAAAAGATAATATTTCTATTTATTCATTTTAATATTAATTGTGGAATTTTGGAATAACACTAGAATATCTTTAGTTTTCAAATGTTTCTATCTTTTTGCTTGCTTATATTGGAATGAGAAATAATTCTATTTTCTGAGTCTTATTTTGTATGTTTCTCATGCAATTAAATATACAAATTATACCAGCATACATCATGTGCAGAACCCAGAATTGTATATTTTGAAAATTATGATGATACAATACTTATTTTCAAGCCATGGAAATGCAAAATGCAAACTAGATTGTTCCAGGAAAGTATCAATGTAGCCCAATGGATTTTCCTAGAAGATGGAAACCTCTTTGATTTTCACATTGGAAACTCAGTACATTTCACACATTCATCTAAGTTGGATATTCTACTTCTCAGGGACAATGAGAGGTAGTGGGTCTTTCATCTACTGACTAAACAATAGTTTTAATTCTCCTTTGCACAGTTTTTCTTAGCTTTTCAGCAGCGATGTTAAATGGTATATATTTTACATAATGCTTACTAGTAATGTTTAAACAATTATTTCTAGTGTGTTGTGTGCTTTGCTAAGATGCAAAATAATAAAAGAAAAGAATATTGCAAAGCATTGTTGTTCCATTTCCCTAATCAATCTTTCACTAAAATTTATCAATGTTTAACATTATTTTACTTTGTAGGTTCTTCTTTTTAAAAATGTTGCCTAAAAATGGGCAAGCTTAGATGCAGGCAGAGTCGACAGCCAAACTCTGCCAAGACAAGGTAAGCAAGTCCTCAATAGCTCCTGCCTCACAAATGTGTCTGTCAGATATATTGGGTCAGAAGGCTGAAGATGATGTTCCAACATTATAGAGAATTTTTGATGACTGTTTAGGCAGAAAACCATCTCTGTCATCTTCTCATTTGGGAAGTTGCTAGGTAATTAATTTTATTCCTCCTCAAGTCTCTGATTGGTTGAAGACCAGATAGTTTAGTTTTAAAATTAAGCTTAGTTGTTTAGGGTTTAAGATGTTTTTAGGTCTAAATACATACTTTAAATTAATAATGATGAGATAGGATAGATATTGATTTAAATTCAGGAGTTTAGACTCACCAAGATTGGAAAGATGTTTTCTTCAAGGCTGCCAAATACAAATAGCCCTAACATTATGAATGTAACACACACACACACACACACACACACACACACACACACACACACACATACACACACACACACTATATATATGTGTGTATATATATATATATATATATATATATATATATAAAATTGCTGATTGTTTCATTGTTCTTCTTGCTGTAGGTAGTGTATTGTATATATGTGTAATAATATAAGTGTATATGTAAAAATATTTAATAAAAAAACAACTAGATATGAAGTCCACTTTGCTAAATGAACTAGTGAAGTTCTACTTTTGACACATAGTTCCTCAGAGATGAGACCAATAAAACATCCAAACTTCTGTCAACACAAAAAGTTATGTCTATATTGTGCATCCTTGAGATATTTCCCATAGGATTGGTTTGTGGTTTGAGATGTCAAGTTCCATTCTTTGTGACACCAAGCCATTTAGACCATTTATTTTGATCATTTTGAGTAGCTAAGTGTTATATAAACATTATGCATAACTCAAAAATTATTTATATGAACTGTATTTGGAGGAGATGTACAAAGAGAAAGAGGTGCGTTCATTTTAGCTGCTGACCATATGAACATCAGATGATGGCGGACTAACATGCTCCCCAGTTTCTGGCATGTATATTTGCTTAGTTGAATCAAACAGGAGTTTCGGCTTCCTGCTTCTTTTCGTGTGCACAAATGGCTGAGCCACATGCATAACTCCATAGGTAAAATATAGTAATGTGGATTGCTTCTAAAACCAAGATAAATATTCTCAACTTAATCTATTGTCATCTACAAATCGAATTTCAAGTTACAAAATTTTCAGCTTAACTGTGAATGTTGAAAACACCTTACAGCCCATTCAATAATTAGGTTTTCATTGTACTTAATTAAAAATGTTATGTGTTTAAAAAAAAAAACAACTAGAAAGACAAAAAATAAAACAAAGAAAACAACAGTGCTTATTGGTTGTCACGTTAAATTATCAAGATTGACCCAGTAACAAAATAAAAAAAAAAATGGTTACAGAATCATCTACACCTGTAAATGTTGGTATAATTTCCTCAGATGAAGGAATAAGATGAGAATCATACCAAGGTTTATGAGTTTATGTCTTGGGCCGAGTCCAGAATGTTTCCATCTCTATTTTAATTATCCCATAGTCCAAATCTGGAAGCTTCTAGTCTCCATGCAATCTAATCTTCTGCAAGCCCAGACCTCTAAGGCTTCCACTACCAGCCTCCATCTCCTAAGCTAGGCCCAGAATGGTTTCAGCTTCCAAGCGTTACTACTGAATAAGCTTACCCTTTTTGAACTCTGACTGACTCATTCAACTAAGCTGTTCTGGTTCAAGCTTCTCTCCAAGCTGACTGATTTAAATTGGTTTCTCTTGGCTCTGACTGAATTGCTATGCTTAGAAAAACCGCTTCTGAACTCCAGACACTGAACAGTACTGACTTGAACTGCACTGAAGTCATCTTTTACCACCTTAGGAAATACAGGTAAGAACTCTTGCCCAATGTAACCCATTTCCTGGTTTTCATTCTGATGTTAAAACATCTTTGAAGTATACAGGTTGATTTCATTAGTAGGCTTTTTTTTTTTTTTTTTTTTTTTTTTTTTTTTACTTCTACAATCCAATGTCTTTCAGCTAATCTTATTCTACCTTTCTGTTTATCAATGTACAATTTGATTATTATGAATCCACACATATCAAGAGTTAACATTTCTTATCTTTTAAACTAGACACTTAGTTACTCACATTTTATAAACCTACTCCAGGCCAATGAGCCAGACTTTTTATCTATTCAAACACAGAAACAATCAAGCCATATTACACAAGATGTCAATATATAGCGTCAGTTAAAATAGGTATTTGTTTTCTGAGATTTCAAGATTATTAATATGAGCTTCCCAATGTGATAGTAGATCTCTTCCCAGCAGGTTATAGCTATCTCCACTATATAAAGCCTTATTCTTCCTATTTGACCTTCTGGTCTCACACATTTACTTTGTCTTACATTTTGTTTTACTTAGGATAATGTTCCAGTCCCAACAAACTGTGTAGATACTTTCTGAAGGGGTCAATGCAGATTCTAAGAATGCCATGGGATTATAGTTATATCAGCATCTTTGTTTACCAAAACTTTAATTTTCATATTATGTATTTTAATTTTAATTTTGGTCTCTGGTCACTGGTCACCAAACAAACAAACAAACGAACAACAACAATAACAACAACAAACACTGTCTTCCAGCACTTCCAATTTCTCCTGTTCTTTCAATTAGGGTTACTTTGCCTTTGACAAATAGAAACAATAAAAGCTGAGCAATAGCTAGCTCCTGCTTTGAACTGGATATTTTCTTTACATAACTGTAATCTTAATCATCCCCATGATGTCTTCATACATGCACAAGGAATCCTTGGGACATTAGGGAACTTCTTCCTAAAATCATTCCTACTCTCCTTGGGGGTATAAGCTTCTGTACTCCAGTGGGTATTTTATAGCATTGAGTTTTTGGTGATAGTGTGAGAATTTTACTTATGGATAAGTCAAGATTAGCACTTCCTTCTGTAGTATGCATTAGATCTCCAACACCAAATTTTCATTGCTCACAAGAAACCCCTGGTTCCTGCTGCTTGTTGACAGGGTATGCTGTACCCCCTTAGGGCATTTCCTTTACTTAAAGTTTCCCATTGGTAAGGGATTGACTTGAAAATCTCTTGCTGAGATGCCTTCTGTAGTCCAATACCTACCTTTACTACAAACCCTGAAATGGCTGAGGTTTTCTAGAGAAGTGTCTAAGAATGCCTTGTCTACAATCCCTTTTCAAATGACTTTGTCTCCCAGAATTAAAATAAAGGGCATTTTGATATCCAGGATTATTGGCCATGGCTTGTCCAATAACATAGTCCTGACGGTCAATGATGCATTCCATTCAGTGCTACCTCCAACAATGACTGCAGTGGGGGACCAACTGTCCTATGAGGTGTGGTGGAGCACACATATTCAAACCATATCTGTTGTCCTCTTCTGGGAAATGTGCTGTCTTAGTTTTTCTTCCTGTTGCTGTGACAATCTACTTGGCAAAAGCATGTTAAGAGAGAAAGTCTATTTGGCTACAATTTACAGGTTACGGTTCAATAATCAAGAGCAGAAAGGTTGAATGCATGCATCTCATGCTCAGTCCCAGCTCTTCTTTTCATTTAGTCCTGGTTACCAAACTATGAATCATGACACCCATATTCAGAATATTTCTTTACACATCAGTGAACTCACAGGCATGTCTGCCTGCTAGCATTGTCTAGACAATTCCTCAATAAAAGAATCTGACAATGTTATATAACCAAGTTACTTTAATGATGGCAGTATTCAATATTTATCACTTAAGCATTCTCAGCAGATGTTCTCCTTCTTCTTCTATTAATGTCCCCGAATGTTATACAGACAACTCACGTTTCTTTTTATTTTATTTTTAATTAATTAATTTACTAAGATTATATCTCAATTGTTATCCACTCATTTGTATCCTTCTAATCCTTACTCCCTCCCTCTTTCACTCTATTCCCCTCCCCTAGGTCTGTGATAGAAGGGGACTTCCTCCCCCACCATATGGTCACAGACTATCAAGTCTCATCCTGGCAGCCTGCTTAACCTTTCTCTGAGTGCCACCAGGCCTCCCCAGCAAGGGAAGTGCTCAAATATGGGGCACCAGAGTTCATGACAAAATCAGTCCCCTCTTGCCACACAGCTGTGGAGAATGTAATGTCCATTGGCTAGATCTGAATAGCGGTTCAATGTTTACTGCATGTACTGTTTTTTGTTGGTACAGTAGTTTGAGTAGATACCCCTGGGTCCAGATCTTCCTGTCATGGTGTTCTACTTCTAGGTTTCTAGGACCCTCTGGATCCTTTTATTTACCCATTCTCCCATACTTCTCTCACCTAGAGTCCAATAGGAAGTCCCTGCATCTATCCCAATCTCATGGTAAGTGAAGACTTTCACAGGACATCCCTTTTGGGCTAGTGTCCAATTATAAGTGAGTATATACCATATGAGTCTTTCTGCATCTGGGTTAACTCATTCAGGATGATCATTTCTAGTTCCATCCATTTGCCCACAAATTTCAGGATTTCCTTGTCTTTAATAGATGAATAGTATTCCATAGTGTAAATGTACCATTTTTTTTTAAATCCATCCTTCAACTGAGGGACATTTAGGTTGTTTCCAGGTTCTGGCTATTATGAATAAGATGGCTATGAACATGGTAGAGCATCTTTTGGGTCTATTCCAAGGAGTGTAACAGCTGGGTCTGGGAGAACTCCTATTCCCAGTTTTCTGAGAACGTGCCAGTTTTATTTCCAAAGTGATTGTACAAGTTTGCACTCCCACCACCAATGAAGGAGTGTTCCCCTTTCTCCACCTCCTCGTCACACATGCTGTCACTTGAGTTTTTGATGTTAGGCATTCAGATGGATATAAGATGGAATCTCAGAGTTGTTTTGATTTGCATTTCCCTGATGACTAAGGACATTGAACATTTCTTTAGGTGTTTCTCAGCCATTCAACATTCCTCTGTTGAGAATTCTCTGTTTAATTCTGAGCCCTATTTCTTAATTGGGTCATTTGGTTTGGTTCTGTTTAATTTCTTGAGTTCTTTATATATTTTGGTATTAGACCTTTGTCAGATGTAGGGTTGGTGAAGATCTTTTCCCAGTCTGTAGGCTGTCGCTTTGTTCTGTTGACAGTGTCTTCTACCTTACAGAAGCTTCTCAGCCTCATGAGGTTCCATTTATTAATTGTTGACCTTAAGGCCTGGGCTGTTAGTGTTCTGTTCAGGAAGTTGTCTTCTGTGCCAATGAATTTCAGGCTTTCCCCCACTTTTTCTTCTAACTGATTTAGTGTCTTTAGTTTTATGTTGAGGTCTTTAATCGACTTGGATTTGAGTTTTGTGCATGGTGACAAATATGGATCTACTTGCATTTTTCTACATATAGACATCCAGATAGACCAGCACCATTTGCTGAAGATGCTATCCTTTCTCCATTGAATACATTTGACTTCTTTGTGAAAAATCAAGGGTCCATATGTGTGTGGATTTATTTCTGGGTCTTCAATTCGATTCCATTAATCAACTAGCCTACTGCTGTGCCAGTACCATGCTGTTTTAATTACTGTTGCTCTATAGTACAGCTTGAGATCAGGTATGGAGACTGTTCCAAGGATCTTTTGTTGAACATCATTGTTTTAGCTATTATGGAATTTTTGTTTTTCCTTATGAAGTTAAGAATTGATTTTTCGGAAGAAATTGCAGGTGAAGGTTTGGTGCCGAGCGCGAGACTGAAACCCAGACTTGAGTGTCAGATCTCAGGCACATCCCAGGCAGCAGATGCTCAAGTGTCTCCTAGGCCTTCACAGACGCGCACACCTTTCACTTGTCTGCGTAACCCAGTATCGTATAAACCCCCTCGTTGCTGCCCCTGCTCACACTGTGGGAACCTGGCACCTGTGGCTTCTGCTCTGAATGGGACGTGGCGGACATGTTGCTGGCACTCCTCAACCTGCAATTTCTTCCAAATGCCCAAAGCCTTGTTTCCTATAACCTTAGGCTGCAGCCTGGTCTAAGGAACTCTATGGAAAAGTAGCATTTTAAGTTTTTTAAAAGAAAAAAATCATTTTGTTTGTTCCTGTGTTTCGAGGTTTTTGTTGTTCTTTCTTCCTTAATCCTGTTAGAATCCGAGTTTATAGTAATATAATTAGAGTTTATCTAAGGTTGCTCGTCACAGTTGTGCGGTCATCTTCATAGGGGAATAAATAAAAGCAACTGCACCAATAAAAAAAAAAGAATTGATTTTTCAATGTCTTTTAAAAATTGTGTAGGTATTTTGAAAGGGATTGCATTGAATCTGTAAATAGCTTTTTGTAAGATGGCTATTTTTACTATGTTAATTCTCCCGATTCATGAACAAGGGAGATATTTTCATCTTCTGATGTCATCTTCAATCTCCTTCTTCAGAGATTTGAATTTTTTTTTTCAAAAAAGTCTTTCACTTGCTTGGTTAAAGTTAATCCTAGATATTTTGTATTGCTTGTGGGTATCATGAAGAGTATAATTTCCCTAATTTCTTCCTCTGCATGATTGTCATTTGTATATAGGAAGACTACTGACATTTTGAGTTAATGTTTTACAAGCCATTTTGCTGAAGGTGTTTATCAACTGTACAAGTTCTCTGGTCGAATTTTAGGGGTCACTTATGTGCACTATCATTGTCATCTGCAAAGAGGGATAATTTGGCTTCATCCTTTCCCATTTGCATCCTCTTGATCTCTTTTTGTATTCTCATTGCTCTGGCTAGAACTTCAAAGATCTATATTGAATACATAAAGAGAAAGTGGGCAGCCTTGTCCGGTCCCCAATTTTAGAGGAATTTCCTTGAGTATCTCTCCATTTAATTTGATGTTGACTATTGGTGTGCTGTATATAGCCTTTATCATATTTATATATGTGCCTTGTATCCCTGATCTCCCCAAAACTTTAAAAATGAATGTGTTGGAATTTATCAAGTGCTTTTTCTGCATCTAAGGAGATGATCATGTGGATTTTTATATGTGGATTACATTGATGGATTTCCATATATTAAACCATCACTGCATGCCTGGAATGAAGCCTACCTGGTCATGGTGAATAATATCCTTCATGTGTTCTTGGAGTTGGTTTGCAAGAGTTTTATTAAGTATTTTTGCATCAATGTTCATAAAAGAAATTGTTCTGAAATTCTCTTTCGTTGTTGGGTCTTTGTGAGGATTAGGTATCAAAGTGACTGTGGCCTCATAAAATGAGTTTGGTAATGTTCCATCCATTTTTATCTTTGGGGGTAGCTTGAAGAGTATTGGAATTAGTTCTTCTTTGAAGGTCTGGTAGAATTATGCACTGACACCATCTGGCCCTGGGCTTTTTTCTTTTTTTTTTTTTTTTCTTGGCAGACTATCAATGATTAATTCTATTCCTATATGAGAAATAGGACTATTTAATTTGTTTATCTGATCTTAATTCAATTTTGGCAAATGGAATCAATCAAATGAATTGTCCATTTTCAAATTTTGTGGCATATATGCCTTTGAAGTAGGATCTTATAATTCTTTGTATTTCTTCAGTGTCTGTTGTTATGTCTCCCTTTTCATTTCTTATTTTGTTAATTTGCATAGTGTCTCTCTGCCTTTTAGTTAGTTTGGCTAATGGTTGTCTATCTTGTGATTTTCTCAAAGAATCAGCTCCTGACTTTGTTGATTCTGTGAATTGTTCTCTTTGTTTCGAATGTTGATTTCAGCCCTGAGTTTGATAATTTCCAGACATCTACTCCTTTTGGGTGTTTTTGCTTCTTTTTTTCTAGGGCTTCCAGATGTGTCATTAAGTTGCTTATATGGGATGTTTCCTATTTCTTTATAAAGGCACTTAGTGCTATGAATTTTCCTCTTGGCACTGCTTTCAATGTTTCCCACAAATTTGGATTTGTTGTTCCTTCATTTTCATTGAAATTCAGAAAATGCTTTTTTTTTTTTTTCTTTCTTCCCTGGCCTGGTGTCATTAAGTAGAGAGTTGTTTAGCTTCCATGTGGGTGAAAGTTTTTTGCTATTTCTGTTGTTGTTGAAGTCCACGCTTAGATCATGGTGATCTGATAGGATACAAGGTATTATTTCAGTCTTCTTGTATCTGTTGAGGCTTGCTTTGTGACCTACTATATGATCAATTTTGGGGAACGTTCCATGAGGTGCTAAGAAGTTATAACCCTTTGTTTTGGGGTGAAAAGTTCTGTAGATATCTGTTAGATCCATTTGATTTATGGCATTGGTTAGTGCCATTATTTCTCGACTTAGTTTCTATTTCAATGATCTATCCTTTGGTGAAAGTGGGGTATTGAAGTCTCCCACTACTAATGTGTGGGTATCAATGTGTGGTTTAAGCTTTCTTAATATTTCGTTTACAAATGTGGGTGCCCTTGTATTGGGAGTGTAGATGTTCAGAATTGTGATGTCATCTTGGTTGACTTTACCTTTGATGAGTATGAAGTGTCCTTCCTCATCTCTTTTTATTAATTTTGGTTGAAAGTATATTTTATTAGATATTAAAATGGCTACACCATCTTGCTTCTTGTGTCTGTTTGCTTGCAATATCATTTTCTAGCCTTTTACCATGAGGTAATGACTATCCTTGTGGCTGAAATGTGTTTCTTGAATGCAGAAGAATGTTGGGTCTTGTTTATTCATCCACTCAGTTAGTCTTTGTCTTTTATTGGAGAATTGAGACCATTGATATTGAGAGATATTAATGACTGGTGATTGTTAAGTCCCTTGGTTTTGATGTTAGTTGCAGTAGAATGTTTGTATGGTTATGTTTTGCAACAGTGAAGTTATATATTTCCTGTTTTATTTTGGTTGTAGTTTGTCCCTTTGGGTTGGAAAATTCCTTCTAGTAATTTCTGTAGCCAGATTTGTGGATAGATACTGTTTTAATTTGTTTTTGTCATGGAATAGCTTGTTTTCTCCATCAATGGTTATTGAATTTCACTGGATATAGTAGTCTGGACTGGCATCTGTGGTCTCTTAGGCTTTGCAAGACCTCTGCCCAGACCCTTCTGGTTTTTATGGTCTCTGCAGAGAAGTTGAGTGTAATTTTGATAGGTTTGCCATTATATGTTACTTGTGTTTTGATTGTTATGTGGCAGAAATTTTCTTTTCTGGTTTATTTTATTTGGTATTCTGTAAACCTCTTGTATGTTTATATGCATCTTCCTCTTTAAATTGGGGAATTTTTCTTCTATGATTTTGTTGAATATATTTTCTGGGACTTGGAGTTGGCCATCTTCTCATTCCTCAATCCCTATTATCCTCAGATTTCGTCTTTTCATGGTGTCTTTGATTTTTTTTGCATGTTTTCTGTCAGGTATTTTTCCGATTTAGCATTTTCTTTGATGGTTGCTTCAAGTTCTATGATTGTATCTTCTAGTTCCAAGATTCATTTCTCCATCTCTTGAATTCTGTTGGAGAAGCTTACCTCTGGATTACTTGCTTTCTTCTCTAAGTTCTCTCATTCCCGACTTTTTCTGCTGTGCTTTTATCATTGTTTCCATTTTCATCTTCAGATCTTGAACTGTTGTATTTATTTTCTACACCTGATTGTTTGTATTTTTCTGAATTTCTTTCAGTGCCTCTCTATAGGCCTCTTTAATGTCTTCAACCTGTTTGGCTGCATCTTCCTGCATTTGTTTACTGATTTTATTCATTTACTCCATTATCATATTCATTACTTAGGAATTGAAGTCATTTTCTTGTGTTTCAATTGTGTTTGAGTTCTCAGGGTTGCTTTCTTTGGGATAGCTGGGATCTTGAGATGTCATATTGTTTTGATATTTGTTGTTTGTGTTTTTTACTCTGGCCTTTAGTCATTTTGCTGTTTTTAATGTTGGGAGATAGTTTCTGGTGCCCTTCACTGGTTGTTGAGAGCAGTTTGTTGGTGAGTGACTATAGGTGTAGGGCCTTTGCCTGTGAGGATCAGGGAATCCTGTCTTTGGCTGGGTTTTGAGTACCCTGCCCTTGGGCCTTGGCGCTTTGGGTCCTAGGCTTAGATCACCCTAGAGTGCCGGAACCCCTGCTAGCTTCTAGCAATTGTTTAGGTTTCTGCCTGATCCATCTAGGCAGTAGGGCCTAGGTTCTACCTGCCAGAGAGATAGCAGATACTGCCTTCTGGTTGTTGTTGGTTGGCTAGATTTCTGGCCTATCCCCTCAGGCCAGTTAAGCTTCTCCCATGAATGTGAGAGACCCTCCTGGCCTGTGGAGACTGGTTAGGCCTAGTCAGTTATGCCAAATTATGCAGGGAAAGTCGCTGGGGCAGGTCTCTAGGTTTCTGCCTGGTCCAGTTCAGGAGGGTTCAGGTCCAGACTCTGGGAACTAGGCTGCTGTCCTCCATAGGCCATTGGATGACCTGAGGACAGACCAGTTGTCATCTGCACTGAGTGGACCCCTCTCACCCAGGCTTCTCCTGGTCTTGTGTTCTGTAGCTGCCAGTCAGGTCCCTAGTCACCATCCTGTGGATCATATACAGTGCGTGTTTGGCTTACCATCTTGGAAAAATCACAACTCACATTTATTTTCTTACTTCACAAATGAGAAAATTGAGTCACAGAGGGGTTAAATAAGTTTCTCATGTTGGAAATTGATGATAAATGATGGCCCAAGCATAGATCACAAAAGCATTTTTCTAAAACCTACACTAAACTGTATCATTTCATTGTTTCTCATTGGTTTAGTCATGGTATGATTTGGTTTATAAGAAAGACTAAGCACAGTAAGTTCATTATTATGGAATTTTGTTAGTTGCAAATGTACAAAGGGCTGAATAGACTTCTTGCCATTTTCTTTCTGGAGAGAGAGAGAGAGAGAGAGAGAGAGAGAGAGAGAGAGAGTATCTGAAGAATTATTGATAGAATAATGCATGTTAATGATCCCTCACTTGGTTTCAGAATACCCATGTCAGTGGTCTATTAGTGCTCTTATATCCCCATGATATGGGATGGCTGGGCTTTTCATACGTCTGCCTTTCCTTGACTGTATAAGCAATAGTATCCAAACACAGGAGTTCTGTTTTCTTGGTCTTCAGTTGTAAACTGAGATGTTTTCAGAGGCTGAAGTTGTATGATAATTGGGTATTCAAGGCTAGAGATTTCCCATCATTCTACACCATAGGAAGGATAAACCTATACATACCATGCCCAAAGGCAAAATAATTCAGTTTGAAAATAATCACAAAAGCAAACACAGTTAGCTAGGCAAACCATAAATAGAGGTCACTTCTTTGTTACTAGCCCTGTGTCCCCCTTGTTATCCTCTTAGGAGTGTGTGTTTTCTTTTACTCTTTCCCCAGAGATGAACCATTTCTCCCAGCTCCAGTGGTAGAAACGACTCAGGTCAGTAGACTAAAGACATTCTAGTAATGAACTATAGAAATGATCTCTGAAAGTATCGGCTTGACTAACAATATTCTAAAAGTATTCATACCTTTGTTTTATAGAAACTAAGTAGTTGATGCAACTTTGTTGGTGTGTTAAAGATGGAAAGCATAAAATTGAAAGATTATCTCACTTTCCCCCCACAAACAATCTAGTCTCATAGTTTATTTTATCTTTTTCCAATGTAATATGCTTATTAATTATTTGTGAATTTCACATAACACACCTTGATCATGTTCACTTCTTCACTGGTTCCCCCAAAACCCTCACCACCACCCCCAGAAGAAAACCAAGTTCAATTGGTGTTGCTTATATTCTCAATGAAGCATGGTCAAACTACCAGTGGCCAGCCCTTCAATGAAAGCTGCATCCTTCCTTCTCTACCAGATTTATCTCTGGATGGAATAATTACAGGCATACAAAGAAAGTAAAATTAGAAACAGATATCTCATTGCTAGTGAAGATGGAAGAGACCATGTGAAAAAGATTGTAGGAGTTCTATGGGAAACAAGAGCCACTCTTATATGACAGTTAGGACATAGACTCCAGGAGAACTCAATCTCTAAAAGATGAGATTAGGGGATCAGATAAAGTCCTGAGTGAATGTGTATTCTTGACACAAGCATGATCATGTCAAGGATCCTGGTGTCTCAGACCCATAGGAATGGTAAAGCTTTACCTCGGTCAGGCTCAGGAGAATGGAAAGCCTTTCCCTCGGTCAGAGAATGGATCCTGACTACGTACACAGGAAGTTCCCACCCGCTGCTGCTGCTGCTGCTGCTGCTGCTGCTGCTGCTGCTGCTGCTTCCAGGATGACTACAGCCTGAGAGTGCTCCCCTACAGATACCCACCCCTGTGAACCCCTGTCCCCATTACAGAGAGATCAGCTAATGTGCTTCTTTATTCATCAGTATCTCCTCAGTGTGCTGAGTTTCAGAGGTGCTGGCTTGTTTCCGTTAGATCACATGGCCCACTATTCTCAGCTTTCCTCTATGTTGTCTGTCTTTTGTTTATTCTGCTAACACCGAAGTCAGGACAATTTGTCATAATAAACCTGGGTCCTGCTTATAACCTGCATCATAAATTAACAAGAGAGATAAACAAATCCCTCACACCCATATGTGGGAAGAGCTGACTTTTCTATTAAAGGTAGGCAACTGTTTCCTTCCACTATCTGGCCATTCTCTCATGGAGAATTCTGGAAGCTGTAGGTGTGTGGCAAGCTGCCTAACACCCCAGATTCCAAACATTCTTTTGCAAGGCCTGGCCTTTCCTTTGCCCATACAAGTTGGCTAATCACAGATTGCAGAGTTAATCCCCAGGCAATGAGGAACAGTCAATTGCCCCCTTGCATTATGGGTAAAAGATGATAGCTGATTCAACTGGGATTGCTTGTGTCCTGCTTTGGGACAGCTAACCACCCTATTGAGTAGGAATAAAATTATATAGACAAGATTTCTTAATTTGAATGGCTGTCTTTTGATGCAGGAGACCCTAATCCTGTCTCAGACCCATGCGACTTCACAACACTGGCTTCTTTGAATAGTGCAAGGCATCTATATAATGCTATTTCATACCTGAGCTGCCAGGGGCCTGGACTTCTACTCCACAGAAAATTTGAGATAATAAATTGGTATTTGAAGCTACTAAGTTTTTGGTAATTTATTATGGCAGTAAAAAAGTGCTACTACACAAATCCTGTTCCCACCCATTCATTTTTCATGCAAAATGACATATCAGGCATCAGCTGCATATTAACGGGATTAATTAAGGTCTATTGGTCCCAGGGGTCAAGTGAAACAAAGGGAATTGTGGATCTCTAGCTGACTGGAAGACTAAAATAATGCATATCAAATAGTGTGTTTTCCTTCGGTGTACTGATTCTATACTTCCCTGTATTGAAAAAAAAAAAAAAAAAAAAAAAAAAAAAAAGCTTGTTTTAAAGAAGACCACAAATGTGTAGAAAGAAACGAGGAAGGGAAAACGTGTGTGCAGAATATTGTATGGGGGAAAAGCCCTCTTTTCAATAAAAAAAGACCATATGATACATTTAATACATGAATTCTCCTCTATTTCCTCATTTGGTTTTTTCAATTTACACATAATTTTTTTTCTAGAGGATAAACTTTTCAGAGGATATCAAAACAGCACATATTATAACCACATTACTTGAGAGTCAAATCCTAGTCTTTTGAGTTATAGGAAAAGTGGGCAGCTGGGGAAGTTTTCACTTATGAGGCATTATGAAGCTAAGATGGAGACGGAGTAGCTTCAGTTTGGATATAGTGCCTCTGTACCACCTGGGCACATTATCCTTTTACTATTTTCATAAGGAAGTCATCTCACCCAAGTGTCCTTAACTAGATTTCTTACTGTCAGCTGAAAATTCAGAGCAAGAAAACAATTGCTTAATTTCTACAGGGTATTTGTTATTTTATTAAAGTTCTGTAATTCAAAAGCCATGTCCTAATCTTATATGCAGTGAAATGTTTTGATGTAGTTCCATAAAATTTCTATGATACAAGATGTTGTATTAGCTGAGTTAACTGTACTAGACCCTCACCCCCCAGTTTCCATTATTCTATGCATCCAAGACACACTTATTGTTACTTTTACACTGGAGTAATTACTGACCCGGTATCACTGGCTTCTTGTTGGGTTATAACATTCAGAAGCAAGACTTGGATTGCCTCCAAGAGCTTATGCAGTTGGGACTCATTAAATATTTGCAGAAGCAAATGATGAGATTCAATCATTAAAACAACAGAATACAGTGCCTAGGAAGGGAATGCAGGAAGGAAGGCTAGAGAAAGGCCAGTCAATAGGTGCGGGGCAGTGGGGAGCATGGTTTCCAGTGATCCTGAGTAGCAAGAAAACTATGATGGGCAAAAATCAATGTGGCATTTCAAAATACAGAGCATAATGTATTTGAATGTTCTCAACACAGAGAAATGGCATGTGTTTTGGATGATAGATAAATCAATTACTCTAATTCCATTACTATACATTGTTTATAGGTAGTGAAACACTACACTGTACCCACAAAAATAAATAATTATTATGTTTTAAATAGAATCTATTTAAAGTTTAAAATACTATAGTAAAAGCACTTCACAATTTTACTTGAAGTCTGAATGTAGCTTAGACAAAGAAAATATGATAGAAAGACATAGGAAAGCATGGTAGAGCTTGTCTGCTTATCTGAGCCTAGGGCTCTGGGGTCCATGTGGCCCCTTCATGTGAATTAAAGACTAAGACTTCCCTTGGGCAAATGAGACCTGAAGAGGTGGCCCCACATATATCATCTGTCACTCTCATGCACTGTCCAAGTTGCACAGCTGTACAGTGATCTTGAGTAGTTGGACTTAATTACTGATTAACACCTTAACACATACTTAAATCAGTTAAATAAAATGTCATGTAGCTTCAAAAACCCAAAATTTCCTTTCCTTATATTTACTTCTAACCTCAGAACTGCTTCTGATATTCACATTTTGGGTGGTGATCAGAGTCACCTTCTTCTTATTTAAAAATTTTTTTAAAATGCATTTTATTAATTCATTCATATTACATCTCAATTGTTATCCCATCCCTTGTATCCTCCCATTCCTCCCTCCCTCCTATTTTCTCCTTACTCCTCTCCCCTATGACTGTGACTGAGGGGGACCTACTCCCCCTGTATATGCTCATAGGGTATCAAGTCTCTTCTTGGTAGCCTGCTATCTTTCGTCTGAGTGTTGCCAGGCCTCCCATCTAGGGGATGTGGTCAAATATGGGGCACCAGTTTCGTGTGAAAGTCAGACCCCACTCTCCACTCAACTGTCGAGAATGTCCTGTCCATTGGCTAGATCTGGGTAGGATGATAATGGAGGAAACAAATAAAATCCGTCTTCCATTTTAAATTGGGGACATTCCCCTTGGTTTTGGCTCTGTTCTTTTCTTTGTTTCTCACAACCCTGATCTCTGAGAGTATAGTTCTTATTTCGACTTTTGTCTTAACCCAGTAGAATCATCTTGGTTTGTTCTGGTATAAGCCATTCTTCTCTCCCCTACAACCAATCATACTTTAGAGAAGCAGAAAGAAGTAAGCCTGCTTTTAAATTACCTGAATAAGCAGACCAAAGATCAGTTCGGTATGTATCCAAATCAGAAGCAAAAGCAGATTCAATGTGATTTTCTAAATGGCCATGGATAAAACAATGTACAATATAGGGAAAATTTGACTTCTTTCTTTCTTGGAGAAATTTTTTTGAACTAACTAAAACATAAAAATTATCACAGCATTACAAAACTCCCAGACCCACAGAAAAACATTAGGCAGATCTCAGGGAGTCTTGTGGAAGTGTTGGGGGATCCGGAGGGAACAAGTACTCCATAAGACCAACAGTCAACTATCCTAGGCCCAAGGGAGCTGACAGAGACTGAAGCACCAAGCAAAGATCATGCATGGACTGCATCTAGGCCCCCTACACATATGTAGCTGGTGCGCAGCTTGGTCTTCATGTGGGTCCCCTAGCAATTGTAACAGGGGCTGTGTCTGACATGGACTCGGTTGCCTGCTTTTGGATCACTTGCCTCTACTTGCTTTGCTTTGAAAGAGGATGTGCTTAGTCCAGAAGGACTTGATATGCCTAGGGCAAATGGTGGTGGTAGGCAGCTCCTCTTTTCTGAGGAGAAGGGGAAAAAATAGGAGGGTAGGACTGGGAAGAGAGGATCGAGGGGGCTGCGAGCAGAATGTAAAGTGAATAAATAAATGAATTAAAAATGAGCACAAAGTCTCATCTTGGTATCCTACTTATTCTGGAGACTTGATAGTCTATGACCATATAGTGAGGGAGGAGATCTCCCTCGGTCATAGACCTAGGGGAGGGGAATAGGGTGAAAGAGTGAGGGAGGGAGGAATGGGAGGATAGAAGTGAGGGGATAACAATTGAGTTGTTATCTGAATAAATTAATAAAATAAAAATAATAAATAATGAACACAAATAATGAATTAACACCAGAAAATTTTTGTGAAATAAAAATTTTGCCTATGCAAAGCATGATACATGAATACATATTATACTGAAATTGTACATTATCCACAATTCTTTGTGTACAGAAAGAAGAAAAGCACATGTTGCAGGTTATTAAGCACACTTAAATCATTTTATTAAAGTAATCTGGGGAATGTATTATTATTTAATAAGTATCTCCTATTCCTAGCAGGCTAATATTTCAAGAAAGAATGGAATTTTTTGAAGAAAACAGTAAACATTTTGGGGAAGAAAGACTAAGCCTTTGTTTTAGTCCTGGCAATATCTGCTATTGATCACGTCAATCATATGAATTTCTTTTCCCCAACATTAGTGCTCCAGAAAAATCTCTTTGTATAATCCGTCATGATCATTAGGTGATTCTCATGATTTTGTTGCTACTTCTGACTTGAAGTTAAGAAGGTGAACAAACTGCTAAGCGCATGAAGGGATGTGTGCTAGCTTTGAACTGTGTTGTTCTGAGTGGCTGGACATCAGTTCGACAGCACTGATGGGTGATGCGGGAATGCCAAATGTTCTTCTTTGCCTATGTTAATGAAACTCTTATAATCCAGTGATTCCATTAACTGGTGGGAGTAAGGTGGCTGCAGGTGAACACCAAGGACTTCTAGAAAGTTCATGGTTTTTACCTGCGTGACTAAATATGTAGCTAAGTGCATTTGACTTTTTAGTCCAGTGAATTTACTTTGTATTTAAATATATTCTTCAGATATACATGAAAAATAGAGTAATGTACTAAAACGCTTCAAAGAATCAAATGCATTTTCTAATTCATACTTATGACTAGCAGTTTCAGGTTTTGAGGATAATCATTATAAACAATCTTTTGATTTAAAATTAATTTTATGTATAAAATAGCGTATTTGTGTATTATTCTTTTAATTTGTGCTGAAATGATTGTGCTAATTGTAGTTATAAATAGTATCAGCTATTAACATATTTTAGAAATTACTTGATATTAGTAAATCAAGTTCTACTGCATTCTTCCTATTTTTAAAATATAATTATATTATATTCAAAGAAATAATGAAATTTAAAATTTAATTGCACGTCTCTGATATTTAAAAGTAATAATTTTAGAGACTACATATTTTTGTTGTTTCTTTAAAAATACACTTTTAATTCAAATAGAGTTATATTATGTTCCTCCCTACCTCCAGTTCCTCCTAGGCACTGTCTCTCAAACTCCTCCTACATTCTCACTTTATCAAATTGAAAACCTCTTTCTTTTATTACTATTATTTTTGTTTGTTTGTTTTTTCGAGACAGGGTTTCTCTGTTTAGCCTTGGCTATTATTTGTTACATACATATGCACATATGCACATATGTATATATGACCATATGTTTGGGCATGAATATTTATAAATACAAAATGTTGGGTTTCTATTGTTTGTTTGTAAACGGTTCCAAGGTTGACAATTCTGCATTGGGAAAACAAAAGGGGGCTCATCCCTGGGCCAGACTAATTCTCCCTCTCCCATCAGTCTGTAGTTCTTTGTCTAGAGGTGGGACTACACACAATTCCCCCCTTAACACTAACATGCACATTGTTATTGCATTTGTATTCTTTGTGCAGCCATTTCTAGGACAGGGTGTCTCACATCAGTCTTTCTGTTACTTGGCTCTCCCAAACCCTCTTCTCCTATGTTCCTTGGGCCACAGGTACAAGAGCTCTGATATAATGTCTGTTTGGTCTGGGCTTCCCAGAACCTGTTAATCTCTGCATTGTGTCCTGATTGATGTTCTGTGATATTCTCCATTTTCTCCAAAGAGAGGCTTCTTTGATTTGGGGTAGAAGCTATACATATCTGTGGTTACAGGATTTCAGACATAGTAAGGAATTATACTGGTGGAAGAAAGTTGGTGGTACCCAACTCTTTTCACTATTCCCGAGAGTCAAGCAAGGTTTCGGTACTGGATATAATCTTGTTGATTAGGGTTCGATTAGAGAGCTATTGGTTGCTACCAACATGTGAACGCCCTTAATTGCCTCTTCATCTCTTTCCATTCTGGGTCACCATCATGTTTTATATATTTACAGCTAGGCAGGACTGTATAATTGCTTCCCTCTCTTGGCAGCTGACATAGTATTTCCTGGGACTGGGGAATCTAGACCATAAGAAAGAAGCTTTCAGATCAGATTGACCTAGAATTGCTCAAGTCCTGTGACCTAAGTATGTGCTGCCTTCAACAATAGGATCCCACTCTGACCCTCTGAAAGGCAACCAAAGATTACATTGATATTCTCTGTTGTTTTGGGGGTCACTTGAACTGTGTTGGCCAACTACTGGAAAGGAGGTATCTCATGCTCTGCACTAGGATTTTTTTATTAGTCTAAGATTCTTGTGGGGGAACATTGTTAGCCCAGGGGCTTTAACTCTTTTTAACACATACAAACACACACACACACACACACACACACACACACACACACACACACACACACTATATTCATATGTAATTTAGGTGAATTTCAAATAATATTATTCTTTGTGTCTTTCTGCAAAACCCTTGGTGTTGTCTCTTGTCCCTGCTTTTGTACTGACCTCCCTCCCTTCACAGAGTTGGAGTCTTATTCCTGTTTTTCCATTTCCTGCTTCTTATCATGTGTATCTTGCTGTTGTTCTCACAGCCATCCCTATCTTCCCATGCTTCCTTTATGCTTTCCTGGTTTCTATGGTTACTCCATGTTGTTATAACCAGGAAATGCAGATGACAGAGAACATGAGACTTTCAGCATTTCTGTTTTTGGGTTACTTCACTCAATATATTCTTTTCTTCGTTCATCTGTTTATCTGAAAATTTCGTGATTTAATTTTTCTTTACATTTGAATAATAATCCATTGTGTATATATATATATATATATCAAATTTTCATTATTCATTTGTATTGAATATTCATATATATCCATTTGTATTGAGTGGCTAATGAAGGACATTTACGTTGTTTTTATTGCCAGACTACTGGGAATAGGGTGGTTATGAGCGCTGCTGAGTGAGTATCTGTGGAATACAAGTCCTTTGGGCATGCCAAGGAGTGGTATAGGTTAAAGCTGGCTTTGTTTGTTTGATTTTTGTTTTCTATTGATTTTTGATTCTGCGTATTGATTTCCAGAGTGGCCTCCATAATTTGCCTTTCCTGCCAACAGAGAATGAGGATTCCTTCTAATTCATTTCGTTGCCACTACTCTTTATCAGTTGTTTTGCTGATCTTAAACTATTATGACCTGAAGGAGATGGAATCTAAATGTTGTTTTAATTTGAATTCCTTTAGTTATTAAGGATGATGAATCTTTTGAGGGATTTCTTAGCTATTTTCATTTTCTCTTATTGAAGACTCTTGAAGGAGAGATAAACATGTTTTTTGTTTAGATCACAAGTGGGGGATGAGAAAAAGTTGTGAGAGAGCAGGTGATGTTTATCCCCTTAGAAGTCGAACCACCATGTGGGGAAAATTGGTTGTTAACCCAGCTGAAAAACATTCTTGAACAAATTCTGAGAAGAGGTATAAATGTGAGCCAAAAACAGGAGACAGGGTCTTTGGAGACTTGGGATAGTTTTAACTGTTCATCACTTCACTTTGAGACACTCCTAGAGAGAACTGCTTGAGGGAAGGTTTTGGGGCTCTGGGCTCCGGCTGAAGTTTTGGATTCTGGTTGCTCCAGGTTCCAGCAGAAGAAATCCTGACGATTATACCAGCAGAAGCGATCCTCAGAACTGAATCCTTAAGGTTTCATTATTGTATTCTTTAATCTTCTTTTCCTATTGTTTAAGTTAGTCGAGTTATAAGTGAGGTACTTTCAGTTAATAAGCTCATTAATAAAATATAATTGCTAAGAAAATTGAGCCTACAGACTCTCTCTTTAGATATCTAAACCATTTTTAATTAGGGCCTTTATTTATTTGAGTCTTTGTTTTATGAGTTCTTTGTATATTCTAGATATTAATCCTCTGTCAGCTTTATAGTTTGTATATCTTTGTTCTTTGGATTTCTTCTTCACATGATTGTTTTCTTAGCTGTATAGCAGCTTTAAAATTTTTATAAGGTAATAATCAAATTTTGCCTCAATTCATTAAAATAACATCATATTCAGAGAGTTTTTTTTTCCTACAACTATATTTTGTAGGGTTCTGCCTATGTTTTCTTTGGTACTGTTTCAGGTTTCAAAATGAGGTTTTTGTCCCATTTGAATCTAATTTTTTGCAGGGTGATAGATATGGGTCTAATTTCATTCTTCTGCATGTGGGCATATGCTTTTCCCACTAACATTTGTGCAGATGTTATGTTTCTCCAGTGTATACTTTTTGCCTGTGTGTAAAATATCAGACAATTGTAGTTATAAGTACTCATGTATGGGTCTTCTGTTTTATTCTATTGATCCACGTGCTTGTTTTTATGCCAGTATAATATTGTTTTTATTATTATAACTCTATAGTATACCTCAAAGTCCAGAACATCAGTCCCTCCAATGTTTTTCCTCAGGATGGATTTGACTGTCTTGTGTCTTTTCTTGTTCTGTTTGGTTTTCATGTTTGTTCTTTTATTGCTGTGAGGAATTTTATGAGTGTTTTGATTGAAATTTCACTAAATTTGTAAATTGCTTTTGATAGGATGGTCATTTCACAATAATAGCTCTAGAAATATATAAACATCGACGCCTTTATGTTTTCTAATGTCTTTATCTCTTTCTTCAGAGTTTTGAAGTTTTCGTTGTAGAGGTTTTTCATGTCCCTAATTAGGTTAACGCCAAGATATCTTATTGTCTTTGATGCTACTGGAGATGGGAGTATGCTCCCGAACTCTGTCTCATGTTGCTTGGTGGTGATGTGTAGAAACGGTGGTGATTTTGAAAGTTGGTTTTGTGCCTGGCCCCTTTGCTGAAATTGTTAATCATTTTTAGAGGTTTTCCAGTCAGACATTTTGGCATCTCTTATGTATAATGTCTGCAAATAAGGATAGTTACACTTTTTCATTTCCTATTTGTATCCCTTTAGTTTAATGTTTGCCTTCTTTTGTCTGGAATCTAGTTCTTCGGGAGTATATTTGAAAGAAGTGGGGGTGGTGGAAAGCTCTGACTCCTTTCTGATTTTAAATGGATTCCTTTGAGTTTTCCTTCATTTAGCACATTTACTATGTGCTTGTCAATTTTTTTTTTTTTAAAGTTGAGGTATGGTTTCCCCCAATTCTATTCTCTCTAGGACTTTTATCATGAAATCATGTTAGATTTTTGTCAAGACATTTTCTTCATCTGTTGAGATAATCATGCTGTTTTGATCATTAAATTCATTTACATAATTTAATATATTTATTTTGCATATGTTGAACACACCTTCCATTTCGGGGCTAAAGCCAGCTTGATCAGGCTAGAATGTCTTTATGATATTTTCTTATATTTGGGTTGCTGGTGTTTCACTAAAAATTTTTACATGTTTGTTCATCACGAAGAGTTTAACTCTGCGTTTTTTTTTTCTGTTGTTACCTTCTTGCCAGGTGTGAGTATTCCAGTTATACTGACTCCATAGAGTTTGAGTGCGATTCTTCTGTTTTTGCTTTTTAAGTGCTTAAGGTGAATTGCTTGTAGCTTTTCTTTGAAAGTCTGGTAGGATTCTGCTGCGAATCCACGAGCACATGGATTTTAGTCAGTCAGAATTTTTATTGATTTTCAGTATTCTGCTTTGTTATGGGTCAGTTTAGGTTGTTGCTCTCTTAACTTTGGTAGTGTGTCTGAATCAAGAACTTTATTCATTTATTTTAGATTTTAAGTTTACTGTAGAGTACATGTTTTAAAGTATTCCCTTATTTTAAAATGTTATTTAGTGTCTGTAGTAATGTTTCTGTGGCCATTTATGGTTCTATTAATTTGGATCATCTCTTTCTTCCTCTTGGTTAGTTTGGCCATGAATCTGTCAGTCTTGTTTAAATCCTCAAAACCAGTTCTCAGAGTCATTGATTCTTTGTGTTGGTTTCTTTGTCTCTATTTTATTAAAGTCTGCTTTGATTTTTTATAATTTATTGACACCTACTGAACTTTGGCTTGGTTTACATGTATTTTTTTTCCAAATTCTTGAGTAACATCATTGAGTTTTCTTATTTGTATTTTTTCTGAAAAATTTTTTAATTGCAGCCACTTGGGACTGTAAGCTTCCTCATCAGGACTGTTTTCAGCGTGGCTCAGAGGTTTAGTTAGGGTCTGAGGTACTTCTTTATCTGTATGCGTGTGTGTGGCTGGAGTTTGGAAAACTTTTCCTCTATGATTGTGTTAAACCTGTTATCTCTGCGATCGACCTGAAATTTTTCTCTTCTTCTGTGCTTTTAATTTGGAGACTTAGCCTTTCTTATATTTTCTTATCTTGTGCTTTAATGAGTTTTTTTTTTCTTGCTTCATGTAGATTCTCCACTTTATCTTCAAGTCATGATATTATGTCTTCTACTTGATTCATTGTAGTTGTAAGGCTTTATCCCTGGGCTCTACTTTAAAGCCTGAGTTTTTCAAGTACACCTTTATTATAGCTGATATGCTCTCAAGTATGTCTACCTCCTTATTAAATCCAATTTTCAAGTCCTAAATTATAATCATCATTTCATTCAGATGTGTATTCGTATTTTTTCTTGAATATCACTCAAGCATTTATTATTGTGCTCTTGGAGTTTAATGAAGTGGTTGTGTGTGTGTGTGTGTGTGTGTGTGTGTGTGTGTGTGTGTTCTTTAAATTCCTTTAATTCTTTGATAATATCTTATAGCCATTCTTTAAATTTTTTGTCCTATGCTTCATCTAGGTAGTTAAACTTAGAGAGCTTTTCTAAAGGACTGTTGATTTTGAGGGAACACATGCTCTTTTGACCACTCTTACTGTTTTTGTTTTGCAATTTGACATAGGCATGCAGACTTATTTGTGTCTGACATGATAACCTCTGACTTCCTTTGATTGCTCACAGTGGGACATGTATGATCTATGTGAGGCCAGTGGAACTGTGGATGGTCTGTAGAATTTGACCACGAAAAGATGGCTCCTAAGTCATAGGTCTAGAGCCTTTCCAAGCAACGTGTGTTCATGGACACAGGTATGAAACTAGGCTTTGCATTTGCAAATGGAGGCAAATTGGGGTCACAGAGGGGGAAAGGAAGTAGTTTAACAGGAAATGTGGCTTCTACAGAAGAGAGTTTACAGACCCATGGTACAGTGCTAGGTCTGTAGTTTTACAGATGCATTAATGGCCATGAGAGTCCTGAAGGAAAAATACAAATAGTTAAGGACAGCTATTAATTAATGAAGGAATCATGCAAAATCCATGTTGTCTACGCTGTCATAATAAAAAAAATCACTAAATACTCTGTACGTATTATCTGCTGGGAAAAGGTTATTGATTTTAAGGGTAGTGTGCTTTCATAGTACAATGAATTCATACCTCTTACATAAACACAGAACATTCAATGAGTGATGTCGCTAAATCTAGCTGAAGATGTTTAGGTGAATGAGATCAATAAAATTGGATTCTCATATCTTCCAAGTATTCTAAGTCAGTATAAGTCCCCCACCTGCAAAGAGAAGATATATTCCCTTTGTTTGCATGTTTGCTTCCTTAAGGTCTTCCTCTGACTCTCCTTGTTACCTTTAAGTTAGTAATTAGAATTGTCTCTGTCTGCCCACATAGTGAAGCCCCACATCCAAAGAGGAGGAAAGGTGTGACTGACCAAAAATATATCTGGTTAAAGTGCCATAGAAATTATTGAGAGAACATGCTCCACAGTGAACCTTGAGATTCTCTATGGAGGATGGGACAGAAGGATAGACATATGGATAATTAAGGTAGTTTCCTCTAAGTTAAGATTAACACTACAGAAATGTAATCATGAGTCAGTCATAGGGTGACATGAAGTAACTCTTTCAGGCTTAAGAATAACAGCTTAGTATACTTACTGGTCTTGCCCGAACTACCTTAGCAGAACATTGTGGAGGATGTAAAAGCCTCCCAGAAACATTCATGCTTAATGAATGTCCTGCAGAAGTCTGGTAAAGTTATGCTCTTTGTCTTCTAAAACCATCTGGAGAATGCTCCCCTTTTAAAAGGATAAGAAATTCAACACTAACAAAAGTGCTGCCAACATTGGTTAAAACAGTAGTAGAGTAGTAGTGGCTGTCTCTGTAGTCCTGGATTGATGATAGAAGATGCTTATGTGGAAACAGACTTTATGGTGTCAGTATGGACAAAGATGACATATTTACCATCAAGTGTATCTGACCTTCAGCAGCAATAATGATGTGAACGTTACTTGAAGGGACTTACTCTTGGAGATTTGTCTTACTTAATAGGCCATAGAGCTGACCATGAGATAGATGGTCGGACATGAAGAGTATTAGTTGACATGTATTGAGGTCACTAAACTGCAGCCTGTGGGCCAAATGTGGTCTTTTGTCTGTGGAACACAGTCAAATCTATTTATGTGCCTGTTGTTTATGACTGTTTTGTGCCACAGTGACAAAGTTAAGTAAGTGCAACGGAAACTGTATGACCTGAAAAAAAAAAAAAAACATGAAGTATTTACTATCTAGACCTTTACAGAAGTTTGCTGACTTCTAACCCAAATAATCAAAGAAGGTCAAAACTGTGAGGAGAAGATTGATGTTAGGCTTTATAATAGAAAGGCACAATCCTTTTTCGCCAACCCTAGCCTGCTTTAAACTCAGTTATTGATTGAAAAAAAGCACCCTACAGAAGAAATATATAAAAACACATGTTCAGTGGCAACTCCTCCCCCACTTCTCCACTACTCTTCCTTTAGTAGAATATCGTATCATGGGGAAAGATTAAATCTCTGGATCTTTTGAGATCACTTAGGTATAGGTTCTGAACCCACAAATACCAGAATGCCTCCACAGCTGTCTGCCTCTCGTTATCTAGGAGGCACACTAAGGTCAAATAATAAATGAGGTCCTAGTCCTTGCTCACTTCATAGGACTGATTTTTCGGTCAAATGTGTGATCCCTTATGCAGGATTGACAAATACTTTAAATAGGAGATACCTCATATCTGTTCCTTTTTGAAATGTAATTATGAGATTATCCTGCCATGTAACAGTGAGGACTCCTTGAAGCATGTATTGATAACATGTAGTAATTAAAGCAAGATTCATAGAACTGGCTTAGCAGAACATTATAGAGGGAGAGAAGGACTCAGAACTGAGGACGTTACAGTGAATTTAGTATATAAGTCTAGGGAAAAAAACTGGCATTTTTTATTTTCTAGAAGTACCTAATAAAAGTTATGCCACTACTGAAAAGGATTTGACTACCAAGAAGGTGCTGACATTGACAGGAAACATAATAATGGCTCTCTCTATGGTGCAGGATTTATGATATCAGGTTATTTGGTATTAGGTCACAAAAGATTTATGGGGAGCCTCAGAATTTGGGAAGACACAGAAGATCATGTAGAATGCTTAAAGTTATATTAAGTAGGATGACAATGTTATTAGAATGACTTTTAAGAGATTACTGTAATTAAGGAGTAGAGAACCCATTGGAGACAAGCAAGAACAAACTGAAGGTAAATCAGCTGTCAACGTAGTTCATAAGAGAAAAAAAAGAGAAAACTGAAACATTTGCACATATTACAATGGTATTAATATTAGTTCAGTTTAGTTAAAGTGTTCTGGGGTTTGAAGTTGAGGCAGGTACCAAGATCAACCTGTAGAGTTTAGTCTGGAAAAACTACGGGAGTACTAAGATATGGTGCTGCAAACTTTTATTTCTAACTTTAACAAGGCAAAGGCAGTTAGAACAATGCAAATTCGAGGACTGCCTGTTCCTAAGCAAGTTCTAGGCAGGCCAGAGGTACATAGGGATTCCTTCATTCAAATGAACAAAAGCAACAACAAAAAATGAACAAAAGTTGTGATATTGAGTAGAATGAATAATTCAGAAAAAAAAAACAGTATCATTAGGTAGTATGTTATAATAACCTGCAGTTTTATTCATTTATTGATATTGAGACTCAACCATAATTAACTGCTATTCAGTATGAAATATGTAGAGATTATAGAAATGTTGAGGGGAAGTGTCTTTTTGATAAGAACAAGAGTGGATAGCATCACATAAATGTCTACCAGGGAGACTTGAGAAGCCTCATGCTGAGCAGCAGCGTTCACAGCACTGACAAAAGCAAGGGATCCCTTGAAAGACTGTGAGGTGGGAGGAGAAGGTCAAAACCAGAAGAGATGCTGGTGGTGCAGAACCCATTCCAGTAAAATGTAAGGCAACATAAAGGACTGTGGGATCAAACATCTCACAGAAGTTAGATGAGATTAACTGCCAGGGACATTATGGCTATATGACACCTAGAAATTTTAGGACATTTCCGCGGCTTGACAGGGATGCTTGACATTTGAGAGGGTTGAATTAGAAATGGTGACTGTCTTCAAGGTGTTAGCATTGCAGCAGAAGAAAAGTAGGATTTGTTGATTCCAGGAAAGAATGTAAGAGTGGTGGGCTCCCTGTTGAGGTGCCCTTCCACAGGACAGGGTAAGTTCCCAGCACTCACTTCACGCAGCTCACTCCTGCTTTTACCCCCAGATCCAATTGGTCTGACATCCTCTTCTGGCTTCTGTGGGCACATGTCCTCATGTGCACAAACACCGACATGTATGTATTTTCTGCGTGTATTAGTTAATATGTAAACTATTTTTCACTTTCTTTGTAAAATCTTTATTAATTTATTTTAGGTGTATGAATGTTTTGTCTGCTTACCACTTGCATGGCTGGTGCATAAGTCGGTGTTGAATCCTCTGGGATTGAAGTTACACATGGTTTTGAGCATGCATGTATGTGCTGGAAACTGAACCTAGGTCCTGGGAAAAGGCAGCAAGTTTTTTTTTTTAAAGACTTATTTGTTTATTATGTACACAGTGTTCTGCCTGCATGTACAGAGGAACACCAGAAGAGGCCACCAGATCTCATTATAGATGGTTGTCTGCCAGCATATAGTTGCTGGGAATTGAACTCAGGACCTTTGGAAGAACAGGCAGTGCTCTTAACCTCTGAGCCATCTCTACAGGCCCGCAGTAAGTGGTCTTTAGGACCAAGATATCTCCCAGGCCTCAGTTTTCCTAATAACCACCATTCAAGATCAAAGGAAATAGACAAACATTTCATTATTTTATGCTACTTTTTAATTCCATATCTACTGTTACATTGGGCCTCATGTATCTTTTATTACCTCTTAAATTTTGTGTTATTTTGTACACTTCTTAATTTCTGACAGAGAATGTGGTTGAAAAATAACACATTTGAATGGTTTAAACTGCATTTTCCCAGAGATGGCCTTTAGAAGATTTCACATAGAAAAGAGGAGTAGAAACAGGGATTAAAGCTTGAGCCTTTTCTATGGCTTCTTAAATTTACATAAACTGTTTCAGTGGAAAGTGATTGCAGAACCCCCACAACACACCTGAAAAGTGCAAATTTAGGAGATTCTTCCCTTTTATAAGAATGGTTACAATGATAAAGAAAACACCAATGGGTAGTTTATCATTCTAGACATATTTAAGGTAAAGTGATTCACTGGTTTTCCAAAACAAAAGTGCAGAAAGGAAGTCTCCTTTCCATTTGCCATGTGTAGAGTGTTTTGTCAGGTACTGAAACAAGTGTTCGTACCTTGTAGGCAATGTCATTCTGTGTGGCCTTCTCACATGGCTCACAACAGTCTGTGAAGTGGCTGCATTTCCCTTCTCCCAAGAAACAAACAGCAAACAAAGCAAAACACTCTTTTGTTTGATTTTCTATTTTATTGGTGCTGATTTTGTTCTAAGACAAGAACTCAAGTGTGGCAGACTGAGCTCCTACTTGCTCTGTAGGTAGGATGAGTCTGGGCTCCTTATCTCTGCCTCACCTTTCCAAGACTGCAATTTCAGGCAGTTAAAACATGTTTTAATATTACCATCATATTGAGTAGTCGACAAATATAATTATAAAGACAAACCAGGCTACTATATGTTCTAAAGTCACTTGCAAGTTTATTGACTTATGGATAAGCTGTGGTCCCTTGCGGTATGTGTGTGTGTGTGTGTGTGTGTGTGTGTGTGTGTGTGTGTGTGTGTGTGTTTGTGTTTGTGTGTTTCTAGATATTTAACAGATTAAGAAACAGAAATGTTTACCAAGATGTTCATCTGCTGGGAAACACAGTGACTATAAAAACGGGCCTTCATTTGAGTTTGTCTGTTCCCTTTTATTTTGTCTCATTCTCAGTTGTAAAGTTAAGACCAAAGATAGCTTTGGGGTTTTGTTAACTAATAAATAGATAATGTATGTGTGACTATTAATTTTGAAAGATAACCTGATGAGATTTAGAATCACCATGAAAGCAAGTTTCTTGTAATGTCTGTGATTTAGATTAGGTGAATGAAGGTGGAAAGATCCACCCTAAATATTCTGTGTTCCGAGGAAAGAAGGAGCAAGAGAAGGGTAGAGAGGAGCAGGAGGAGGGTAGGGAGGAGCAGGAAGAGGGTAGAGAGGAGCAGGAGGAGGGTAGAGAGGAGCAGGAGGAGGGTAGGGAGGAACAGGAGGAGGGTAGGAGGAGCAGGAGGAGGGTAGGGAGGAGCAGGAGGAGGGTAGAGAGGAGCAGGAGGAGGGTAGGGAGGAGCAGGAGGAGGGTAGGGAGGAGCAGGAGGAGGGTAAGGAGGAGCAGGAGGAGGGTAGGGAGGAGAAGGAGGAGGGTAGGGAGGAGCAGGAGAAGGGTAGGGAGGAGAAGGAGGAGGGTAGAGTGGAACAGGAGGAAGATAGAGAGGAGCAGGAAGAGGGTAGGGAAGAGCAGGAGGAGGATAGGGAGGTGCAGGAGGAGGGCAGAGAGGAGCAGGAGATGGAGAAAAAGGTGCAGAGCGAGGGAAGAATGGGAGCTGGACAAGAGAAAGAAGGAGAAGGAAATGGAAAAAAAAGTAGATTGAGCATAAACATTCACAATTCTCTCTTTCCAGATTGAAGACGCAGTGTGAGCATCTGCCTCATGGTGCTGTGCCTTCTCTGCCACGATGATCTGTGGCCCTGAAACTATAAGGTACAGTAAACTCGTCCTTCACTGGTTGCTTTTGTCTGGCATTCTCACAATAGCCAGAATAGTAAATAATTCACAGTTTTATAGTAGGAACTGAGACTGCTTTGACTAATCGGACTTGTGACTCTTTAGACTTTGGAAATACAACGTGGGTGATTATAGAATTTTGAGCTATAAAAACATCTGAGTAGGGTAAACAGATCATAGTGGGTCATTTTTGTGAGTTCTTAGAAAGCCCAGGGAAACACACAGGGAGGCCCAGAACATGAGATTTCAGAGGAGAATCAAGATTCTACCAATGCCTGGGATAGAGGCCACTCAATATGTTATTCTGGAAAATAATACTGTGTGATTTTTGCAATGTCCTGATACTTGAGGATGAACTTGAAGGAACTTTAATCTATCTGTTTAGTGGAAGAAATTTTAAGACAGGAGAAAATTTACCCTACATTGTGCTTTTAACATTCACTGGTTTCGTGCAAGTCCACAGTGAATCAGAACAGAAAGTGGGGCAGAGGGGTAAAGTGTGAAACTTAAAGCGGAAAAGCATAAAAGCATGTTTAAGGCTTCAGGCACATGAAGAAGAGAGTATCTATAACTGATGAAGAGATTAGCATCACCAAAGAGGGGTAAGGTACACTGTGCTAGGATGACAGACAGGACATCACAAGGAGAAGACCCATCAAAGATCCACATAGCGAAGTTAACAAACACCTACAAAGAGAGCATAAACTAAAAATGCCCTTCAAGGGGTTCCCTGCATCTTAAGTACCACTGTCTCTAGAACTGTTTCTCCAGGCTTTGCATGCACAAGCTGATTCAACTGTGGAACAAGAAATCTGCCTCCAGTCTGAGCTGGCTGAACCTTCATATGGTCCCGGTTTGGTAGACTTGGAAAATAAAAGATTGAGGGAGGCATGAATTTTTTATTATGTTTCCAGAGAACCACTGAGGCCAGGCAATGTTCAGGAGGGCTGGAATCTCTGAAAGCAAGCCTCAAGAAGCTGCTGTATAAATTTGTGTGTGTGTGTGTGGGGGGGAGACTAACACACTGTAAAGGAGATTACAGATGTTGAAGATATATTAACCATGATCCAAAAACCACATCACACACACACACACACACACACACACACACACACACACACACGTCAAATGTGGCAGAGCTGAAGGTCTGGTGCTTCCTAAGCCATTTGGATCCCAGATAATTATAACAGTACTAATAGATGCCAGTCATGGAGTTAACAGCACTTGGGTTACTAGAATTCTGCCTGGTTTGGTTTAATCCGTTTCTTATATTCCCTTTATAGCATGGGATTGTTTGTTTTGTGTAATTATATTCAGGAATTATGTGACTTCCTTTTTTAAGGAGCTGACAGTTAAAAGATTACATTGACTTCAGAAAATACTTGGACTTAAAAAAAAATAGAACTATTAAAGGTTTTGAGGATGTTTGAAGTTGGAATGAATTATCACATTATAGTATGTCCATGAGCCAGTGGGAACAAAAAGTGTCAATAGAAATACTTCACTGTATGTTACATTTCCTCAGAGTTGCAACATTGTATTGTGGAGGCAGTCCAGGTAAAAGTGAGGAAGTTCCAAGTTGAAACATTTTGGAAGGAGGTTCCTTAAAACTCATGGAGTAAGGGACTAGATTTATTTGCAGAGGCTTTGTCTCCACCATTATATAAGCAGTAAGGACTGTTGCCGAAAGACATTCCCCAACTTATTAAGCAGAGAGCTTTAAGGATGCGACTCTCATGAGTCCTCACCAGTACTGGGCTGGGCTTCTTAGGGATGTATGTGCCTTTGAGGTTTTCAATTCTCCTATCTGGTAAGGCATCACATGTGTTCACCTCTTCCCAGAAAAATCATACAACAGAAGAAAAACCATATAAACACATGTGTATTGGAAAACAAAACAAAACAAAAAAACTAAAACAAAAACATGTAAACAATCAGTTGGTCATTAAGGAAATGAGGTAGTAAAGTAAAAAGCAACTATTTAACCAAATAACCATAAATATGCAACTACTAGAAATTTTGGAATGCAACAAAGAAATATTAAGGATTTTATAGCTATGCATGGTTACTTAGAAAATTTGGACATATCGCTAAACACTGCTTAGCAGTTAATTAAAGGTTTTAGCCTAAAAGGAGAAGCCAAACAGAAAAAGTAGTAGATAGAAAAAAGTAATGATGAAGGAAGTAATTAGTGAAATGGAGTTGCAAAGAGCAAAACAAAAGTAACTAAAGTGAAGAATTATTTCTTTGAAAAAATGAATATGAACAAACAGTTTGCCAAATAATTCAAATGAGAGGAAAAATCCAAATTAATAAATTAAAAATAAAAAAATTCAGGACCTACCAATGAGATCAGCATAACCATCCTCTTTGAGGTAGGCTGGATATTTCCAGGAGTTAACCTGTCTCATTGTCAGCGAATCTTTAAAATAATAAAAAACATTTCTAAATGCCATATTCTGCATGTCTCTGAGGTTTTTGAAGACCTTATCTATCTATATTACCTTATCTTTCTACAGAATCATATCTATCTGCTGCCCCTAAGATATGACAAATGTAGAGTAATAATTGACATGACCATGATTTGATCAACTGACAATTAACTTGTCATCTTCTCATTTGAAAATCTACTAACTTGTATTCCCGGTATACTCAGGTAATCAAGTTTGTCCTTCTCAAGTGTCTGAAGGAGTTGAAGATCAGGTAGCTTAGTTTTACAATAAAGCTTAGTTGTTTAGGGGTTAAGATGTTTTTAGTTCTAGATAGGTATTTTAAGTTGATAATGACAATATGTGATGGAGATTGATTTACATTCAGAATTTTAGATGCATCAAGATAGGAAAGATTTTTTTCTTCAAGGCTGTCAAATACAAATAGCCAAAACAGTAAGAATGTAACATTTAAATATCCCTGATTGTGTCATGGTTCTTTTTGCTATAGGTAGTTTATTGTATATATGTGAAATAATATAAATGTATATGTAAAAAATAAAAATAAATAAATAAAGTATTAAAAAAAGAAATGCAATCAGCATAATCATCAGAAAACATTTGGATACCTTATTTTATATGAATGTATTAATTATAGAAAAACTAGATATATCCCTAGACATAGATGAACTACTGAAATTAAAAATTAAATCCTGAAGACACACACACACATACACACATACAAATACATACACACGCATACATATACAATGCATACACACACAAATACACACACTCACACACATATACATATACACTATACACATGTGCGCGTGCACACACACACACACACACACACACACACACACACACACACACACACACACCTCACATGCACATAATATATAATGAGCAATAAGACCCCTTCTCTAGATATAGCCAAAGGACAGCTCATTCTCCAAGGTTGGAGCGGGGGTGGCGGGGGGAGTGGGGAGGGGACTGCCTCTGGCATTAACTCTGGTGCCTGAGATTTAATCACTTCCCCTTGGTGGGGAGGCCCTTCAGGCACACAGAGAAAGAGGAGTCAGGTTATATGGATGGGACCCGTGTGAGGAGGGCCTCCTTGTCAGAGACCTCAGGGAGAGGAATAAGGTGGAAGAGGGAGGGAGGGTGGGAACTGGAAGATACAGGTGAGGGGATAACAATCAGGATGTACTATGAATAAATTATAATATATTTTTTAAAAAGAAAAAAACTATACTATCCATCCAACAAACAAACCCTAGACAACTGACTTTACTGCTTTTTACCAAGCTATTAAGGAATGACTAACATTATTGCCGAAACTAATCCATAATTCATAAAGGAAAAGAATGCCATCACATGCATCGCAGGAAGCCAATGTTATACCAATACCAATCAGATAACAACACAACAAATAAAGAAAACTCTTTATCAGTTTCCCTGATGAATGTGGAATATCCTCAGCAAAACACTGCAAACTCAACTCAGTGACACATTTAAAATACCACAGACCATATTCAATGAGACTTAAGGAGAGTTTAATATTTAAAAATCAGTGAATGCTTGAGAGTACACAAATAGATTCCTAAACAGAAACCTCAAATCATCTCAATCCATGCAGAAAAGAATGAAGATAAAGCTTAACATCTCATACTATCAAAAGCCAAAAACACAGGTTGAACAAAAGTTATATGTGACAAACTTATATTTGGTATTACAGTAAGTGGGTAAATTCTGGGCTATTTCAATTAAAATTATGAATGAGACATGGATGTTCATTGTCTTCCATTTTTATTCATTATAATTATTGAATTATCAGCTAGAATAATAAGCAAAATATAGAAGAAGGTTACCAAAAGGAAAAAAGGCAAATGATTATTATTTACAGCTGTTATGATATGTTTATAAGATCTTAACATCTTAACCATAAAATTCAAAGATTTGATATAGACTTTCTGCAAATAACTGAAGAATAAAGTCACTATAAGAGTAAGTTTCCTATAAGCCATTGATAAAGCATGCAGTGAAAGAAATTGAGAAAACAGTCATATATGCAATCGCCTCATAAATGTCCAGTGGGGTCAGTGGGTGAAAGCACTTGCTGCCAAGCTGAACAGTCAGCATTCTATCACTGTAACCAACATGTAAGAAGAGAGAACTGACTCACTGAGTTGTAGTCTGACCTACACATTCATTTCTTGATGCATAAATAGATAAATGAATAAACACACAGATGAATAAATTAATGAGTAGATAAGTACATAAATGATAAATTACAAATGAACAAAAATGGGAATATATTTAATCAAAGAAGTCTAAGACTTCTACAGTAAAAATTTTAATTCACCAACGAAGTTAAAGAGAACACTAAGAAATGGAAAGCACTCACATTGCATACATGTGCAGAATGAATATTGTAGAAGTGGCTATATTATTGAAGGTTATATACCTATTTAATGTAGTTCCTATTAAACTTCCATTGATATTCTTCATTAAAATAAGGGGAAATGACTAAAATTCACATGGAAGCAGCAAACATCCCGAATACACAAAATCATCCTGAACAGCACTTGATTCCTTATTATACTCCAGTCCCACAAAAGGAAAAAAATTACAACCCCCCCCCCTGACAAAATCAAACACATAGGTCCATGGTAAGGAACTAGGTTTAAGAAGTTCACTTTGACATGCACACCTATCTGATCCTCCAAAAGACACTACATTTATTGGAGAAACTAGTCCCATACAGGGAGGACTTGATATCTACATATAGAAGGATGAAATTACTTTGTTATCTTTCATAAAATTAATTACAAATGGATCAAAAGTTTTAATGTAGTACATTAAGCTAAAAATGTGATAAGGGGAAACATGTCAGTCTGCATACATAAACAAAGACTTTATCGTTCTGACACCGATAACCCAGAAGACAAAGGCGAGTGTTAGTTACTATGACTGGATGGAATTTAAAACATTCCGAACAGGAAAGCAAACAGACAGCCTACAGTATGGGAGAAACTCTTGACATGTATATATCTCAGAAGTTAATGTATAGAATCTACAAATAACTGAAAAAATTAAACACCAGAAGAAATAGTCTAATCAGTAAATGGAAAACAAATAGTACAGGCAGTTTCAAAAGATGTATATACAGCCAATAAATATTTGAATGTTTATCCAGCATCCTTAATCTTCGTGGAAATAAAAATATAAACTGCTTTGAGATTCCATTTTAAATCAGTCACAATGGCTATTATAAAGAAAACAAACATCAACACATCTTGGCAAGAATGCAAGGGAAAACAAATCTTTATCTACTGGTAATAATGTAAATTAGTATAGCCATTCAAAACAAAACAGAACTGAAAATAGAACTGCCATATAATCTAACTATACCAGTTCTGGATATACACCTAAGGGAATTAAAGTCATATAAAGATAGCTGCACATCCATGTTTATTGTGACACCTCACAACAGCCATATACGGAACCAGCCTTAATGGCTAACAATCAGTGGATAAAGTAAACATGGTACCTAATCATTCTCTCTAATCATAACATGGATTTCAGGGAAACGGATGGAATTTTACCACATCATGTTAAGCAAAATAAGTCAGATTTGAAAGACAAATGTTACATATTTTTCTCTCATATGCAGGATATAGATTTTAACACATGTGTTGCACACATTTAACATGAAAGTACAATGGAAATTGAGAGATGAAAATGCTATGTCATGAGGGGAAGGAACAAAGAGAGACTGAGGGATAAATATGAGAGTAATAGATGATGTGCATATGTGATAATACCATAATGAAACAATTACTTTATACATGGTTTTCATTTGCTTTAAAAACATTAGTATAACAATGCAGATGTTAATAAATTTTCCTCTATGCATTCAACCTACCAACTCCTTTAAAATGTATATATATATAAATGAGAGAGAGAGAGAGAGAGAGAGAGAGAGAGAGAGAGAGAGAGAGAGAGAGAGAGAGAGAGAGAGAGAGAGAGAGCAGTTTCCAGTAGTGGCAAATAGAAAACACTGGATTGGCTTCACTGGACCCTTCATTTCAGGAAGTTGTGAGCTTCCTAAACATGTTTCTAAGCCCACTCTTCTACCATGTTCAGTAGGAGCTGCTATTCCACTTTATATTATTGTATAGAATGAAGGTGGCCCAAATTCATAATTCTGATAGGCCAGCTGGATTTTTACCCAAATTTGTTATAACCATGACTTTTGATGATCCATATGCTTGGCCTAGCTGTCTGCTTTATTTTCTTAAGAGTGATTGAATAAAAATCAAGAGAGCAATATGACTTAATGAACCCTTGGAGTAGAAGAAGAAGATCTTATTGCCCTGGCTTGTTTACTGTGTGAGTTTTCAGGAAGGTTGTTCCTACTCAATGTAAACTCTCTAGTTACCACCGTCATGGCCATTACTTGTGTCCCTTTGTATTGCTAGCAGTTTTATGAGCAGATAATGAGTATGAGGAGAAACTTTGAAGAGGATGTATTCATTTTTCTCCTCTATAAATATTTGTTTTACAAGTTATATTGTGCCAAGGGCACTGAGTACATATTGATGATTCTTAGACTAAATTTGTTAATCTGTTTTCTGCATTACTAGCACTGCAAGGGTACAAAAGGTGTACTCTGAATTCCTTTTCCATCTGTTTAGTTGTTTTATCCATGCTAAACACTTGACCAGATGGTAAAAAGCAAAAAAGAAAATACATGTTCAATTTTCCCCCAACAGGAACATATGAGTTATACTTTGTGAATTAAATAAGACCAGTGTAGATTGGATTAAGAACGAGTGAGAAGTACATGTGACAATATGGCTTCAGATAATTGAGCAGAGATAAAATTTTCTTTTTAAAATTATTTTTAATATTACAGTTTATTCACATTATATCCTGATTGTAATCCCCTCATTCTTATCTTCCTATTCCCACCTTCCATCCTTTTCCTGTTCTATTCCTCTCCCCTAGATCTCTGATAGGTGAGGTCCTCCATTACTTCTGAAGACAGCCTATCAGGTCTTATCTGGATAGCCTGCATCCCCTTCCTCTGTGTTCCCACAGGACTGCCCATTAAGGTGGAATGTTCAAATCAAGGGCACTAGAGTTCTTGTCAGAGGCAGGCCTCCACTCACCTCTTCCCCATGTTGAGAATGATTGTCCATTAGCTACATCTGGTCAAGGGGTATGGTCCTCTGCTTGCAATGTCCCTGGTTGGTGCATCCATTTGTGCAGGTTCCCTTGGATCCAGATCCACCAGCCTTGATAGTCTCCTTGTGGAGCTCCTGACAACTTCCCTCAACCCCATTAAATTCATCCCCTGACTCTTCAATACAATTCACAGCTCTTTTCCAAGAGTCTGACTGCACGTCCCAGTATCTGCCCTGATTCCCCCATCCCCCACTGGGTGAATCTCTCAGAGGAGATCTGTGTTGGGCTAATATCCACTTATAAGTGAGAATATACCATGTGTGTTTTCTGGGTCTGAGTTATCTCACTCAGGGTGATCATTTCTAGTTCCATCTATTTGTCTGCAAACTTCAAGATTTCCTTGTTTTTGATAGCTGAATAATATTCCATTGTGTAAATGTGCTACAGTTTCCTTATCCATTCTTCAGTTGAGGGACATCTAGGTTGTTTCCAGATTCTGATTATTATGAATAAAGGTGC
Organism: Acomys russatus; assembly: GCF_903995435.1. NCBI lineage: Eukaryota > Metazoa > Chordata > Mammalia > Rodentia > Muridae > Acomys > Acomys russatus. Next base: position 34,630,083 of record NC_067167.1, on the reverse strand, counting down.
TATGAACACAGTTGAGCAAATGTCCTTGTTGTATGATGGAGCATCTTTCAGGTATATGCCTGGGAGTGGTATGGCTGGGTCCTGAGTTATTCCCAATTTCATGAGAAAGCATCAGATTGATTTCCAAAGTGGTTGTACAAATTTGCACTCCCAGCAGCAATGAAGGAGTGTTCTCCTTTCTCCACATACTTGCCAGCATGTGCTGAACTTTAGCTTTTGATCTTTGCCATTCTGGTCGGTGTAAGATGGAATTTTAGAGTTGTTTTTATTTTCATTTCCCTGATGACTAAGGATGTTGAACGTTTTTTAAGAGTTTCTCAGCCATTGGATATTCTTCTGTTGAGAATTCGCTCTTTAGCTCTGTATCCCATTTTTTAACTGGGTTATTTTTGGTGGTGTTTAATTTCTTGGGCATTATTAATGTATTTTGGATATTAACCCTTTGTCAGATATAGTGTTGGTGAAGCCCAGTCAGTAGGCTATCATTTTGTCCTTTGCTTTACAGAAGCTTTTCAGTTCCATGAATTGCCATTTTTCAAAATTTTAGAAATAACAATTTTAATTTTTGAGAATTTCATACAGCGGATCTTGATCACATTCACTGTGCCTCTTCATTCCCTCCCCCGACTCTCCCCATATTCACTTATTTCTCCCTTTCTCTCCCTCCAGTGTATGGCTCTCCTTTTGAAGAAAGTAAATAATTAGATGTCCTGGCCTCCTACAATTTTTTTGTTGACTATTCTTCTGTATTCTCTGAACCTTAGTTCAACTATGTCACTGTTGGTTGCCCCAGTATATGAGTGACACTGTTCTACCTTTCAGAAATATCTTGATTTGCTGTGGGTAGTTTACTGTGTATATGAGTTTCCACTTATTAATTGTTGGCCTTAGGGCCTGAGATGTTGGTGTTCTTTTCAGGAAGTTGTCTCCTGTGCCAATGAGGTCATGTGTCATCTCATGAGAGTTTATAATAGTTTTCGATATAGTCAAGATAATGATGGGATTCTGGTAGGTTTTGAGCAGAAGACTGTAGTTTTATGATCAAATGGCAGCTGGTGCCATCACTTGGGAAAGCTGTGGAATCCACAAGCTAGAAAAGCAGAACTGAGCCTTTTTCTTTATTTATTATTGTTATTTTGGATACCATAACTGCTTTTATTTTGGGTCTTCATTTTCTATATCTTTTCTGTTATCACTCTTATTTTGTATTTGCCATTAATTACTATTACCATGGGATAGGCTACTCTTTCTACTATGTCTTCCTGCTAATTCTGTGAAGATGGATAAGACTCTATAAGCCTGATGCCTATACCAGCCCATGATATCTGTAAGGCAGAGGCTGATGTTATCATTCTTTACTGAATATGCTCAGGGACTTCTAAAGCCATGCTTACTACGTGGTGGAGCAACTTCAGCCATAGCAATTTTAACCCAGAGGCCAGGTTTCACTCAGTGTTTTAAATGTTCACAGACACTATTATCCTTCCACCTAGTTCTCCAAAACACTCCACTGCAATTTGAAAGTTTGCATTTTACTTCATATCTCTGATGATAACCATTTTAGTTTAATTTATTTTTTCAAACACATAATACCCAGAAGATGCTCCAGCACACAACAAGAAAATTTGCTCAACCATGTTCATAGCAGCCTTATTCATAATGGCCAGAACATGGAAACAGCCTAAGTGTCCCTCAGTAGAAGAATGAATAAAGAAACTGTGGTACATATACACTATGGAATACTACTCAGTTATTAAAAACAATGAATTCCCAAAATTTGTGGACAAATGGATTGAGCTAGAAATGATCATAATGAGTGAGTTAACCCAGAAGAAGAAAGACTCAAATGGTATATACTCACTTATATCTGCATACTAGCCCAAGGGGCATGTCCTATGAAAGCCTTCACTTACCAGGAAATTGGGACAGAGGGGAGGACATCCTACTGGGACTCTAGATGAGAGAAGCATGGGAGAATAGTAAAGTAGAAGGATCCAGAGGGTCCTAGAAACCTACAAGTAGAACATTATGAAAGGCAGATTTGGGCCCAAGGGTCCCACTCAAACTAAGGCACCAGCCAAGGACAATACAGGCAGTAAACTTTAAACCCCTACCCAGATCTAGCCAATGGTCAGAATATTCTCCACAGTTGAGTGGAGAGTGGGGTATGACTTTCACATGAACTCTGGTGCCTCATATTTGACCATGTCCCCTGGAGGGGGAGACCTGGTGGCACTCAGAGGAAAGATAGCAGGTTGCCAAGAAGAGACTTGATACCCTATGAGCATATACAGGGGGAGGAAATCCACCTCAGGAACAGTCATGGGGGAGGGGAATAAGGGGAAAATGGGAGGGAGGGAAGAATGGGAGGATACAAGGGATGGGATAACCATTGAGATGTAACAAGAATAAAATAATAAAAAATTAAAAAAAAAAACAAACACATAAAGGCAGCCAAGAAAACAGTGATCCCCTGTTTTGTCTGCAGAACAACCTCACCCATCTTCAGGCAGGACCGCCTTGTCTATGTGAAAGGTTGGCTACTATATCAACAATAAAAAGTTTAAAAATTCCAATACACAACTGAGCTGATTAATTTTGTACTTTAATATAAGAAGTAATTATATTAGTGGAACGGACTATAGTGTGTAATAGTATTGGGGCTTCAGTGAAAATAAATATAACAAAGTGAATCCAAACTATAAAAACTGATAAAACCCTCTTGACACTCTAGCTACAATTTTCATGAGAAGAAAATGGTTCACGAAAGAACTGAAAATAGGTTCAATTATCTCTTTAATTTTAACTGTAATTTTGCTTAGCTAGACTTCTTATTTTTATACAAAAATCACCCCCAAAGGCCCACATTTCACAAAATACTTAATACATTTTACGTATCAACTTTCTTCGAAAATTAAATGGTTGCATGAGAAAATGCCAGTATAATGTACTTTAATAAATACTAAACAGCAATTTCTCTCTCTATATATATATATGTATATATACAAATAGCCAAAGTAAACATAGCCATAATCAAGTCACTAAGTACTTCTGAATCAGTATTATTTAAGAAAAAGGAAAGTTACTTAAATGCCATTTCCTTGCTCATGAAACTGTAAAACTGAATACGAAGTGGTTTTTAGATCAAACAAAAAATGTTGCTTCTGTAATAATATGATGAATTTGATGAATTACAGTTTAATTCTGTTTAATTTACATAAATGTTGTAACTTTATGACATGATGAATATAATTAATCAGAATTTTCTAGAGGATCAGAGCTGGTGTATGTGTGTGTGTGTGTGTGTGTGTGTGTGTGTGTGTGTGTGTGTTTGTGTATATGTGTATGTTTAAAGAACTTGTTAAATCGGCATATGTTGAAATCGTAGCAGGAGTTGGCTCACATGAGGGGATGAGAACAGGATGCTTGCTGAATTCTTGAGCTGGGTTGTCAGCAGTCACAGAGGTCCCACAGTAGCTTTCTGGCACAGGAGAGGCACAAGATGCCTAGTACAGGAGGCTGAGTGTCTCTGCAGTCTAAATATGTACCCCAAACATAAAGAGTTTATGGAGAGCAGATAGTCGGTAGCCAACAATGGAAGCTGAGAAATATTGGTTCTCAAATCAGTGAAGAAATCAGCAGCAGTAACAACAGGACAAGGAGATCTGTCATGGGGAGTGAGGGAAGGGGAGGCCAAGTGAACAAAGGATGAGTTATCTTCTTCTGGCACACTCTGTTATCCAGATTCCTATCACAAGATGGCATATGTACTCAGTGAAGACCTCTCTATAGCAAGAAGAGCCATTGGGACAACACCTCAGTTCAACTCTCTGTTTAAGTGATTCTAAACTGTGACATGTTGACATTAAACACCAACCACCACAGAAAATGTATTAGTGTGGGTCAGAGAAATTTTACAGCCCTGCTACCATCTAATGTTCCTCTGCTTAACAAATATTTTCAAGATATCATCCCTTTAAAATAGCAAATAACAATGCCCCTGTAATGCATACTCAACTTGGAATATCTTTGACAATTTGCTTGGTTATCCAAATAAATGTAGAAGAAAAATAACAGAACCGACAAAACCCCTAAACTTTCCCATTTGCGATCTATTTGTCACGTTCTTTGAATGTAGCCATTTTCATGTTTTAATAAATAAAACAATATGACAAATTCATTCCAAAAGTAAGTTCAGTTCATTAAATATAGGGAGTAAATAGGCTCATTTTTTCAAGTTTTTAATGACATTAGTTATGAAACAAAGTTATCTTTCAAATTTGTTTGATAGATAATAGTCAATGTACTTTAAACTTATTTGTAAATTCTAAGATATCATTGTAAATTTCAATGCTTCTCAAAGGAATTTCTTAGCATAAGACTCTCCTGGCTCATCTGTATTTGCAAAAACATAAAGATACCAGCTATACTAGAAAGGTTCAGCTTCCAAGTGATGATTTCATTACACTTGAAGGGAACAGTAGGAACAATGTAAGAACTATTGAGAACTATTGTCATTTGGATCAGTGCAATTGCTCAGTTGGGGCAATATGGAAATCATGAGACAGAGGATGTCTTAGTACATCTACTTAATAAAACATTTCTATCTTATTGTGTTCAATTCTGCTATCCATTAGAAGATTAGCCAGAAAATATATCCTTCCTGCTGTTCAAGAAGCATGAATTGCCTTGCCACTAGATATAAACTATTCAATGACAGGTGAATAAATTAACACAGAAGACAAAAAAAAAAAAAAAAAAAAAAAAGCCAACTTGCAGAGCAAATTAGAGGTACATATAACATAGAAAGATTCAAGTTATGTGTGAATAGTCAATCTTTACTTCATCTGTGATCATTCTTTTCACATCAGTATAATTGCTAGTCAAATCCAGAGTCTATACCACAAAAACTTAATAATTTTGATACCATGATCAGAGAAACAGTTTCAAAAACACTAGACATCTCTTGGCAAAAAAAAAAAAAAAAATACAAATAGTACTTCTTGCTGATATTACTTAATAAGATAAATTTCATTTCAATTAATTTTCTGTAACTACTCCTAAGGCTCTCTTAATGAATTTCAGGTTGGAATTACATGCCCAAAAGCTTTAAATCCCTTTTTGAATTAAGTACTATATGTCTTTACCCTCTCTAAAAGTTCTCTGGCACCTACAAAATAAATTACAAGAGTCATTTCTGTATATTATAAACTTTTCATAATGTAATGTCTGTTTGATCCATGTTTCACCCTCTTATGGGGCTTGCAATAAGAAAACAAGCTAAGGGACATTGCAAGAGGCGTTCTAAGCTGGCAAGCCCTGGGCATGGGTCAGCTGTTGCTGTGAACTGACCCTAGCATGGGTTACCAGGCTAGCAGGGGATCAAGAAGAACACACACAGACCCAAACTATCATCCACCTCATCTAGTTAAAGCTGCTTCTCAAATGCAAACCCCTTTGAATCGTGTGCTGTGCCATGTTAGGAAAGTTTGAGTGACTCAGATCGTAGCCAAAAGTATGGCATCTTCCAAACACCATTCAATTGGAACACATTGATGAAAAGACAGATAAAACAAAACCAGTGATTTTTAGAGTGTGCCCAGCTCTTCAGGTCTATCTCTTCTTCTATAGCTGTTGGAACTAAGGTCTCCAGGTTTTCCAGCTTCTCTAAGAAGTAGAGACATAGCAGTCAACTACAAAGATACCTTATTAACATGTGCAGATGTGAAACAAGAACCAAAATTATATGGATTGGCTTAATGTTCCTGAACCATATGGAGTCAGGGGTGAAGTGAGTACCAGAGTGACAACTAGAATTTGTTTATTCGAAGACCATAAAAAATGGCACCTGACATTGCTCAATGGTTGTTGGTTGCTAAAGGTTAAATGTAGCACAGAACACAGTGATAATTTTAAGACATAGATTAAACTGTGTCACCACTTTTCTATTCAAAATCTTTTAAAGCATTCCTCTATAACTGAAAAAATTCTACTCTTTACAAGGTTCTCAATGGCCTCAAATAAACTGATTTAGCTTTCCTTTTTTGATCTTGTCTTTCACAGATTGTGTCGATTCATTCTATTCAAGTCTTTACATCCAAGCTCAAGTTTCACTATGTTCAGATAGTCTAATGTTGCCAATAACTTCCTGTCAGCTTGCTTGTCCACGAATCGTGCCATAGTATTCTGAGTATGTTCAGGCAAATCTAGTAGACTGTATATTTTATTTTATATGCTAATATACTGCATACTAAACATGTCAAAAATAACTCAGTTCATAGAGTTGTTGAGTGGAATAATATACATAAAATAATATAGTGTAAGGGATCATCCTCACAATTGGCAGTGGGAAACACAATAGATGGATACTGTCCTGCTTACTGTTATTGTGTCATCATCCTTGCCATCGTTGTCTTTATCATTGTCGTCATCATCATCATCATCATCACCATCATAAAGATTCAAGAACTTTAGGGAAAAGCATCAGCATAATCTAGGCATGAAGCAAATGCTTCTGTTATAAAGACTTTGTCTATTTCCTTATTGCTATTGATCACTACCAAAAATCATATTTAGCTTGACATTCTATTATTGTCTCTTCTATAGCTCATTGGTAAGCCTAAAAGGAGGCACATTTTAGTGTGTTTTCCATAGCATTTTCACAACTCTTTAAAGCATGCTACAGTTATAATATATTAATATAAAATATATTTCCTAAGGACTGTGACTGATCACAGACTAGTCAGAAGGGAAACTATTATATTAATAAGGCAGATTTATGAAGCCCAGTTTATTCCAATATTAATTCTTTAGTTGTAGAATGTTCAAAGTTCCAGGAACCGTGAAAATCTAAGACTGAGCTGAGGTCATAGGGATGGCTAGAAGCTTAGGCTGAGGTCTTCCAAACCAGCAGAAATTGAGTCCAGCTCACAACTGTAGCCTACTTGTTAGAAATCAACACATGATAGAATACTGAGTAACTGTTTGTATTAGTTGTTTTTCTTGTTGCTGTGATTAGATTCCTGACACAAAGCAACTTAAGGGAAGATGGTTTTCATTTGGCTTACAGTTTGAAGGGGTACAGCCCATCAGGGTGTAAAAGACAATGGCAGGAGCATGGAGCAGCTAGTCATATTGTGTCTACAGTCAGGAAGCAGAAAACAGGCCAGAAGTGGAGCCATAGGAAATCTGATGATCTGTACTCAGTGACCCACCTCCTCCATCAAGGACTCACTTAAGGCTCTCTTTACATGGTGACTACCTGGTCCAGTACATAGGACTAAGGCAGATGTTACTGTGAGGCTAGTATAAATGAATACTTGTGTTGTTTATAGAGTCTGAGTCAGAGTAACATGGCCACACATGTTATAGCCCCACAAAGTTGAAATTAAAGTTTTGAAGGAGACTTACACTCTGTCATGGAGATCATGGGTAGCCTCAGAGCTTAGTTTCTTGTATGTAGGAGAACTGAGGTTCGTGTTAACTTGAAAATTTTCATCCAGGGGCAAACCTCATCCATCAGCTGTCTCCAACAGTTCTGCAAGGTGTGAGCCTCACATGTTCTCTTAGAGTTGCTGAATTCTTCTAGCGTAATAGGAGCATCTATCTCAGAGACATTTTAAAGTTTCTTGTAAAGGGCTCACTCACCTCTGCCTACCATAGCTAATGGCAAGCCTCTATTGCTGAAGACATCAACGCTTTGTTGGCAAGACATAGATCAATCTCAAACTGACCGGCAAAATTCCTCCCTGCTGGCTTGTGCCAGAAGGATATGTGCAGGCTGTAAAGGAGAAAAGAAATCAGTGGTCTTATTTAGAATTGGATCTGGCTGCTAAACTACATGCCAGGAAAGATATGTTCATTGGTACAAAAAGTGGCATCATCATTATAGGAATCATCGACTTCTTTCTGATAGGATTTGAGAGCAGCGACACATGAGGAAACTTAATTTCTGATAATTTAATCCCATAGGTCCTAAGAAGGACCGTATTATTGTTTTACTAAACTGTCATGTCATCAAATTGTTCCCTAAGTCTTTTTGTTTAGAGCTATAGATTTGCTCTGCTCCCAATTCTACTTAAAGCGGCTTCATTTTTTTTTCAACGAGTAGCAGCAGATAACTCAAAACTGGTCAAAGAGTTAAGAGTTAGTGACTGAATGTTCTGTTCTCAATGGGATGTGTATATCAACTCTAAGGCTCAGGCAACATTGTAGAATAAGAGGTGGTGGAAAGAATGTAAGAGTGAGAATGCAAATCAGAACACTCTGAAGTGCTGCCTAGTGGTTATGACATGGCTGTCATACTCCTGAACGCACAGTAACTTGTCAAACTTCCAGCATGGATTGGAGATGGCTTGATGAGGTAATTTTATCCAAAGAGCTATGGACCATTGATAGCTACTGGGCTCACTCTTCTTTGGGTTTGTGGCCACTGATGAGTTGTTCCATTGGATAGCTCCATACCCTATGAATATGAATACCAACTGGACTCACTGGCCAAAAACCAAAGAAAAGAAGATGAGGATAAGAACTTGAGACAGGAATGTGTTGTTAGGGATCTGGGAGAGTTAAGGGGATGTTATGGATATAATAAAATATGTTACATACAATTATGAGACCTGTGTACAAGAAAAATATTGAATTAAAAGACAAAAGGAGTGAAAAACAAAAATTAATGGTTTAACTGATCTTTTTATTGACTCAAAAGATCAATTAGTAATAAAATTACATCTAGATGATTTATTCATGAGTGCTTATTAGTATAAAAGGTAAACTCATCTCAGGGGTGATGTCAGGCATGTTCACAGCTCCAAACCACTTTTAAAGGGAGTGGGTTAAGCTGGCTATATACAGCAGACAGTAGGATTTTGGGAAAACATTGTCTTCATATTTACCAGTTACCATAATAGCTTTACTAGAAAGAACTAAGCAAGCAGTTTCCTCACTCGGTAATTTTTCTTTTCTTTTAGACTGTCAGGTGTAAGTGTCAGACACAGTGCAATTTTTCTCTTTGAGCCCCAGAATTTTGCAGTTATATAGATGATGAGAATAGCTTTGGGGTCAAGAAAAGTAAATGTAATAGAATAAAAGAGGCTTTCTTATGGTGGGCTTGGTGGTTTGCTGTGAAAACTTTACAGTAATTCAATTTGCATTCTTACATTATTTATTTAATTTTGGAATTTTGAAGGTAGCTTTAAAAATACACACAATCAGACAAATATTTTAAAAATATTACATACACCATTGGACTAAAGATAATTTCCAAAGTACACACCGTGTCTTTGAGAGAAATCATAAAAATATTTGTGTGCCATTTTAGTTGATGTTAAGTCACTTCAAGCAATTGACCAGCTGTGTATTTAGGCACTGATGTAGGAAACTTATGTTTTTCAATGAAAACAAGGGGACACTTTACATAAGCACATAAGGATATTGGGAATTCTAATGAGCTCTTTTTTGGCAGAGTACTTTGTGTCTGTGATGAAACTGCCATTTTTAAGTGTGTAATATTTTAAGACAGCCACTTCTCTATCCTCAGCAAATAATACAGTATTTTACCAATCACTGAAAAACTCAAAAAAGGAAAACACTGGGGTGTAAACAAATTTGAAGCAATGTATCTACCTTAAGGGAGAAGGTGACCCCTGAGAAAAGGAAAACCAATGATGTAAATCCTACTATAGCCCTGGCTTTCTGCCTGGAGCTGATTTTCAGACAAGAATATACAGATGGAGAGGAGACTTAGATTGAGTTTTGTTTTGTTGAAAGATCAAAAATTCAAGAAGACAAATACGGAAAATTTATATAGCAACACACCATAGATAGGAATTCCACGGATAAAGAGCTACAGACCGCAACGGGATTGCTCTGTGTTTTTGGCTAGGATTTTGCCTATGCATACATGATTATGAGTTAACTAAAATCCTAGGCCAGTGGCCCACTCTGGAGGTTCCAATATATTAGGTTTACAACTTGGAAAGAAAACAAACAAAGGTAATAGTAAAAAGCGTGGGCAGAAAAGGAATTCAATGAAAATAGATGGAAATTAAGCATTTTAGCTGATGGATAAGATACTGATATATACTTTAAATTTAAGTGGAGGAAGCACTGGGAAAGGGAGTATGAGGCATGGATAGTGAATGAGTCTTGGCTGTCCTGGTCCAGCCAGCCAGTAGCTCAGTTGTATTTCTGTGAGGTGCCCTGGAGTAGTTCTTATTACTCCAGATGATTTAATTCCCATGACCCGTGGATGAAGATCTTCTCCTAGAGGAACCCGAGGTGGCTGAGTGGACAATGACTAGAGATTTTCAAGGACATGTTTAGGGCTCAAGAAAAAGAATAATATTATCTGATAGACATTATAGCTACTATATGCCACCAGCCTTAAGAGAACATATATCCTTTCCTTGCAATAATTAACCTGCCTTCACGTAGAGTAAATCAGATATCTGACGCAAATAAAAGAGTTATATATGAAAATCAAGGCACATAAGTTAGCCTTTTATTCTTTTTTTTTTACATTGTAGACGAAAGGAAAGGAGCAAAAACAGTTTCTGTTATTTGTGAAGACTGGCCATGACTAAGGAAGGAACAATGGAGTATTATAAGAAACATAGTATCTATCACTCATACAAGATTCAGAGAAGACAAATTTACAACTAGTTACATTGACATAATCCCATTGTACAAAACAAAGGAATTTAAAGAAGACCACTGCAAAAAATGCTATGTTCTAATTATAGGGTTAATGAAGCTTTGACAGCAATGCTATTTATTAAATACTCTAAGTAAATTCAAAGTAGTCCATAAAGCAAGAATCTGATCATATCCATGCTAATTTGATGTGTAAAGTAAAAAAAAAAAATTATATTGTACTAGGCTGTTTAAATGAGCAAAGAAGTGTTTGTTAAGATCTGTTGCAATAGGAAATGGAAACTAAAATCAACTTCACAGAAACAAAAAGTAGGGAAGACATACACACACACACATATACACACACAAACACAAACCCCTATTACCACTAAGTCCAGTTAGTGTTTCTCATATGTAGATATTAATATTAAATAAATATTATGTATTTCTAGTTTGGGATCTTACATTATGTCCACATATTTCATACTTAGCATGCATTTATAAAAAGAATATAGTTTAACTGCCATTTAATATCAGCAGAAACACTCTAAGTTATTGAGTGATAGAACTGATCTTTTTTTGTTGTTGTTGATTTATGAAAAAAAGTAAAATCTATATTAACACATGATCTATAGGAAAGAACTATTTTTCCTGTCCTTCATAGATTTGAATAAATGAAGTTATTTAATAAATACAAAGCTTTAAGGAAGTATGAGAATCAGGCATTAGGGAGAGCAGGTGAAAAGTATTGGAAGACATTAATGGAGATGATAGTTATGTGACTAATGTCATTTGCATCTGTTATTTTCCATTTATGGAAGTGAGACACCTACTTTCCCAGAGATAAGAGAAAGAGATGTCATATTTTTTAAAAATATATATTACTATCATAATTGTGTATTGTTGAAGAATATATGCCATAGAGTATCTATGGAAACCAGGGAACCACTTTGTCATACCAGATCTGCCTTCCACACTTACATTGGTTCTTGGGATCAAATTCAGGGACCCTGGCTTGAGAAAAATATGCCTTTATAAGCTGTGCCATATTGTTGGCTGTGGATTCTATATTTTTGATGATTACATTTCAGGGGAATGACTTTCAGGCTCTTGAGAGAGACATTCTTGAGACTGTAAAGTATCTGTATCTCAAAGGAATAGAGAGTTAAGCTACCTAAAATAAGTGCTTTAATAAAAAAGGATGACAGTGGCCTGTGGTGAAGGAGAAATCTATCTGAAGTTTAGCCCAAGGGGAATGTGCAGGCACTCCTGGCCAGTGTCCAAAATAAATTACCATACTTTGTAAAGAAAACCTGGTGTGCCTTATGGATTTCTGGCCTAATGATTATGTAAGTCAATTTCTTGAACTCAATCTTCCATGCTTTCTTCTCCTTCATCCCACTGTCTATGTCTCTTTGCTAATATTTGACATAAACCAGATATTCTGCTACCTGCTTTCTCATGATGGCCTATACATGTTTTCACATCATTTTTTACAGTGTCTTTAGTAGTACATTAAAGGCCATTGAATTGAGTTGAAACTTACTTTTGCCACTGTTTTTGTCAAGGGCTTATTTATTTCTCTTCTAAAATGAAGATGTTACCGTGACATTTTAGCTAACAGAAGGTGCTTGAAATAAGGCTTTGACAGTTCTCACCTACAAGGACTGGTAATGAGCCAGGTCCTCTGCAAGAGCAGCAAGCTCTCTTAACTGCTGGTCCCCTTAGTCCAAACGCCTGGTTCCATTCCCAGAACCCACATGGTGGCTTTCTATAACAGCAGATTGACTCTGGGCCCAAGACACACATGCAGTAGACCTAAACACCCACACAAACAAAATAAAACTAAAATTCTAAAAGATTAAGAGGACTGGCACTACCGTTTGTAGGTGAAAATACCTGAGACCACTCACCAAACCCAACCAATCCTTTACTTCAAAATCCTACCAATCCCTGGGCTTGCCTTGTAATCCCATCCTGGAAATTGCTAGTCTGGAAAACTGCATAGTTCTCTGCCACTTCTCTCCCAAGCAGAGGCAGCCACCATCTTGTGTCTCTCCCAATGAATCTCTGGTGTGAAGTTGGTTGTGTGGTATGATGCCTTGGCTCCTAACTTCCAGGATGCCTTTTGATGCAGAGCCGCAGCACTTCTACTGGGGAAACCTTCCACCTCAGAACTGCAACACCATCACTGGGGTAGTCTTTCCCCTCAGATCTGTAACACTTACACCATTGTTATGGGCGTATTTCATCTGATATCCAGTTACCATGCTAGGAGAAACATGTAACACAAAGAGAGGCTACGTTCAAGTGACCTGGTCACAATCTACAGGGAGCAACAAATCAATAGATACAGTGAATTAGTGATGTCACTGTTGAAGAAAAACTGAAATGTACTCTCTAGCTTACTTTGCTGCTAATTTCCTTTAAAGATGCTGATTAGGGAGTCAGATGGGTTGGCAACACATTGTCGGTCTCCAAATATTTTTACAATGAATAACATCTATATTGGGCAGATTATGAGAACAGTTGCATAGGTTGGTTTCCAGGGATGTCTAAGCTGATTTTTCTGAATTGGGACTCTAAATGAGAGACTAATGGGAGAATAGCAAAATAAAAGGATACAGAGGGTCCTAGAAATAGAACAATATGATAGGCAGATTTGAGCCCAGGGGTCCCGCTCAAACTAAGGCACCAGCCAAGGACAATACAGGAGGTAAACTTTAAACCCCTACCCAGATCTAGCCAATGGTCAGAATATTCTCCACAGTTGAGTGGAGAGTGGGATATGACTTTCTCACGTACTCTGGTGCCTCACATTTGACCATGTCCCCTGGAGGGGGAGACCTGGTGGCACTCAGAGGAAGGACAGCAGGTAGCCAAGAAGAGACTTGATACCCTATGAGAATATAGAGGGGGAGGTAATCCCCCTCAGGAACAGTCATAGGGGAGGGGAATAATGGGAAAATGGGGGGGGGGGAATGGGAGGATACAAGGGATGGGATAAACATTGAGACGTAACAAGAATAAATTAATAAAAAAAAAAAAAAACACTGTCTTTACTTAGGCCTACGGATATGTGGTTGAGTCACACTGATATGAAAAAGTTAAACACTTCTGACTTTACGTGTATCCTTTGCAGCTTTAACTTTTGGGGTAAAGATATCCAGAATGTAGCACATTCTGAAATGTTGTGCATGAAGTAAGTGAAATTAGGTGGCAGGTGTATCCCTGGAGAAATGCATAAATATGTCTATCTTTATTATCTATTTTTCCTTCATTATTCTTGTCTTGTCTCCATAACAGTGCCCAACTCCCTGTAGTTGAGAGCTGACATGCTAAAAGAAGTTCTAACTTCCACATTCTTTGGCTTCTGAATAGAGTTTCTTCTTTTATTGTATACATTACATTAATGGCACATTGAGACAAAATTAAACCACTGTCTGAAGGTCTACAATCAACACCTTAGCTCAATTGACCCTTTGTGACTTGGCTTTGCTTATACCACACTGAACAACTATTCTTGGTCTTGATCAGAGTCTACATATTAAATCATAGGAAGTGGCAAAATGATTACTGGCATTTATCCAGTTTGGAGGAATAGCTTATTATTCAGCAATTTATAACAAGATAAGTCCACATGCCTTGGTGTAGGGTATCTTGAGTATATCCATTAATCATAGAAATTCAGTATATCCACACTTCAAGAATATATTCTTCTAAATGCAACTCTTTAATTATGCTTCTAAGAGTTTAAATGGAATGTAAATTCATATCAGTTCTGGAAAGAAAATTATGGTATTAGCTGAAAAGAAGGGAAGAAGGGAAGATACTAGATGATGTTTGAAATTTTCTGACTACTCTCTATCCATCTATATTTATTATCTACCATCTTATCTGTCTATCTATCTATCTATCTATCTATCTATCTATCTATCTTCTATCATCATCATCATGATGTGTCACTTACTTATCTACCTACTACCTATTACACTTCTATAATTTATTAGCTTACTAATGTGTCTGTTTGTTGTAGCCACATCAGCTGAATCTTCCTATGGAAACTTCTCCATCAGTAGGCTTGTTTGAGAATGAGGCATATAGTCTAGGTTGTCATTCACCTGACCTCATTCCTAAGGACACAAGTGTCTCTAGATCAGACCCACTGATGTTTTGGGGGATGCATTCTCGATAATTGTGATATTGTGTTTGAAGAGAATTCCACAAAGAAGAGTGTTTACTTAAAAAAAAAAAAACCACTCACACTGAAGGATGGTATATTTTGAGCCTAATCTAGTTTGAGTCGGGTTCCTGACACTTTCATCCCAAATTACCTAGATTATTTGGATTCATTCACCTGTATCTCCATCACTGAACAACTATATTAAGACTTGTAATGTTGCTTTTATTTGATCAAATAATTAGATGGAATGAGAGCAATACCCAAGCTTTATGAACGTATGGCTTGGGCAGAGTGCAGACCATTTCTATCTCTGTTTTATCTATTATAGGTCTAACCTGGAAGCTTCTCCTCTCCATATAATCTAATCTTCTGCAATCTCAGACCTTGAAGGCTTCAGCTTCCATCCTTTGCCTGATAACCTAACCTTATAATGTTTTCAGCCCCTAAGACTTACTGCTGAATAAGATCACCCATTCTAGTTCTTCTTTAGCTCTGGCTCTCTGGCTCAACTCAGCTATTTTTGGCTCAAAATGCCTCTGCAAGCTGACTAATTCAAACAGGCTTCTCTCAGATTCTTACTGAATTGCTTTGCTTGGAAAAACTGCCTCTGGACCTCAGAACTTCACTGCCTGAACTCAACTCTACTAAACTGAGCTGTACTTGACTACACTGAGCTGTCCTGTACTCCATACCTCTGTTGCACTGTCTCCATAAACTCTGTACTCCTGTACTGTATTCCCCTCTTCTCTCTTTACTGTCTCTCAAGTGCTTTCTCTTTCCTGTCTGTTCTTCTGAGAGTTAGGCAAATCCTATCCCTGATTCATTCTGTCAAATCTTTCTCTGATTCATCATTTTGTCTGCCCTTCAACTAGAAATCACTTATAAACGTGCCTCCTTCCTTCTTCCAGCTAATTCTACTTTCATTGTTTCATTGTATTCCAGCCAGCTCATTTAACCTAGAAGGCCTTTAGATGCAATCCCTTGTCAGAGCAGCATTCTTCTACGAGGACTCTCACATTTTGATATTGGTTTTTTTCCTCTCTAAGACCATGAATTCTATTCTTATTTTTTTTTTACCCACTCTTAGCTGAGATATAGTTAACTGCGTAAATAAATCAAGTCCTAAATGTCCATCCACAAAGCGCAATGAAAGGCTCCTTTAACAGGAGCTACCATCACAGACAATAGAGAGTGCTCCCTTATAGTGTGACTCTGGGACCTTAGATGCCATGAGCCTATGCTCTGTGATTGTATCATAAGGAAACACAAATAAATATATAAATTAATATTTGACAATAGAAAAGAGACACATCTCACTTTTCCTTCATTCCTCTAAGAATCACCATTATGAGGTTTTAAAGGAGGCTTGTTGCTATAGTCCAGCTGCATGGTCAGTGAAAAGTTATATGGATTTGGAGAATACTTAAAAGGCATTTGCAAACCAGGACACTAGTTTATTCCACTGAAAAAAGATTCAGTTAATATAGATACCATCCTCAAGTAGAACCAACTCAGACTATAATAAAGGCAGTGAGAAATGAAAACATACTTTCTTTGTTTAGCCAACAGTGTACAGTTATTTGAAAACACTTTATGGTTAGTGAGAAAAAGAAATGATTTGTCTTGAAGTTAATGTGATTTGGTATTTATAAAAGTTTATTACAAAAGAATTTAATTTTCTTTTGGGCACTTTTTCCCAGGGTCTTACACACTAAAGACTCATGTTTCTTTCCTTCAGGTAAAGTTTGTTGAATGGTCAGATATATGTGGGAACTACACATCCTCAAGTGAAGATGACATAAATATAGTTTATTTTTTCATCATGTCTGGGTTTCTTTGACTAGATATACACATGTAACTGAGTATTTGGATCCCTGACAGCCTATGATATTAACTTGTGGCTGATGAAACAATTATGTTGGTCTATTTTACCTTGTTAAGGTCTTCTATGGCACTCTGTCACCTTGATTTCTGCTGTACCTAGAACCTCAGTATCTACCATATTCTCTTTCCAATGTATTTATCACTCCTGCAGCCTCTGCTATGGGGGTAACACTAGTTTATTTGTATTATGTGCTTTCATGGGCTATTGACTGTCAACCCATCCATATGGCATGGACTCTGAGGGTAGATTAAATGCTGTCACATAGGCCCCTCTATGCCCACCATTACTCAGATCTGTATGTGCCTCTGGGTGCTATAAGTATTTGATGAGATGATTTCTTCATGACCTCTAATCACACAGTGGAAATGCTCCCTACTCTCTTCTTTGATGCGCCTAAGACAGGAAAATATATATTTTTATGCAAGTCATAGGTGTCTGCCAACAACCATACACCCTTTGTAGACACAGATGTGAATCACCACATTTTATATTCTCTTGAACAAAAAGGTTTGTTTTCCATTTATAAGTGGGCTCAAAATAAATGTCCATGAAGCCTCTGTCCCACAAAAGATGCTACACATCTTTCATTTTGTATAGAATAGGGAGATTTGAATACATGAAGTTTTCTATTTGTCTTTGTTCTGTACATTTTTAGCAATCTCTGCCAGAAATATAGTATTATCAGTAGAATAAACAACAACACAAAAAACCCTGGGCTTTCTCAGGAAGGTAGCGTTCATTTCTGTGCTAAGAGAAACTTTATATGTCTTTTGTTTTTTGTGTGAATGAGGCAAATGTAAACATGAGATGGGGATCAAGAAAATAAATTCTTTCTTAAGAACACAGGTTGGCTGGCAGCACTATCATCTCAATACACAGCACAGAGTTACATATTGGAGTCCAAATATTATCTTGTCTTTTAACCATGAATCCCATTAATATGAAACCCTATACTGCTGTGACCACGGTAGATACTGTTAATATGTTGGGTTCCATGGAAAAAGAAAGGTTTTGGTGGACCAATTGAAAGGTTCTTGTTCAGAAGGCAAAGGTAGCAACTCATAGCATTGAAAACATCGCTCCTTTTATTTATATCTTCATATTGCTTTAGGTATTTCTTTTGGACATACTATTTTTTTTCTCAGTAAATAGGGCAATCAAACACGTCAGTCTTCCTGAGACTTTTTTGGGGTGTGTGAGACCGTTTATTTCATTGTTAAAACTGGGTCACTTTTGGGGATACTTGGAGAACTGTTGAGCTACTGACTTCCGATGTTGAACACGTTTGAGATAGTACTATTATATTAGATGTGTGGTTTTCATTTGCTTGTTTTATTTTGTTTTTATTTGAAGGAATGTCTCATTACACAACTCTGGCTAGCCTGAAACTCATTATATAGACCAGACTGGCTTTGAACATGATAGAATCCACCCATTTCTCTCAAGGCTGGGATTAATGCTTTGTGCCATTGTAGCTCATTTGGCTAAGTTCCAATACCTTTAATGTCACATGTAGGGGTAAAGATAGAACAGATAGAGGAGAGATTGAGGCAATGTCCAGCCAATGCCTGGCCCAACCCAAGACCTACCACATGGAAGAGAGCCAACCCCTAACACTGTTAACAATACTCTGCTATGACAGCAGACAGGAGCCTAGCAGAGTTGTCCTCTGAGAGGCACCACCCAGCAGTTGTTTGGAACAGATGCTGAGAGTTAAAGACAATCATTGGGCAAATCATGGGGAGACTTGTGGAAATGTGGGGAGAAGAAAAAAGGACCTAGGGTGGCAGGAGTTCTACAAGAAGACCAACAGAGATGACAAACCAGGTCCCAGAGGGGCTTATGGAAACTGAAGCACCAACCAAGGACCATGCATGGACTGGACCTAGGCCTCCTTAACAGATGTGGCCGAATGGCAACTCAAGCTTCATGTGGGTCCTTTAGTAAGGGGAGTGGCAGCTCTCTCTGATATGATCTCTCTTGCCTGATTTTTGATCACTTCCCCCTGGCAGGACTGCCTTGCCAGACCACAGGGAAAGAGGACACCCTCTACATCTTATTGTTGTAGAAACACTGGGCTTCTGTACAAATTACTATGACTCAAATCTCTGGTAACAGTCACAATTGCAGCAACTTTCTGTGTGTGTGTGTGTGTGTGTGTGTGTGTGTGTGTGTGTGTGTGCACCTATTTATGTGTGTATGTGAGTGTAGCTAATCATTTAAGCTTGGTAATTCATAGGTTATTTTCTTATCACATGAAAATAAGGTCTGTTCTATGGTTTCCATAAGAGATATATAATATATAGGAAAACACATATTTCCACAGTCCAAAAATATAGGTCTGAAAAACATAACTTTTTTTTTCATTGCAGGAAATTGCTTTCTACTTTATCCAAATTTCCCCAGCTTCAGATCATATGTTTAGCTTAAAATATAATGTAATAGAGCTGCTTTCTTTTACTTCTTATTCTTGAAGTGCTTCAGGGATTAATATTTAAAGTCTGTGAACAGTGATGGGGTCTATGTTCCTATCCAAGGAGACACTTTAATCCTTGCTCTCCCAGTGGCATTTATTTCAATGATATATTTCAAAGAACAAGATACTGTTCATGACTCAGATAAGTCAAAGAGTATTGTCCTTGGTTCACTAAGACTGGAAGTTCTTAAATCTTAACTGATTAGTAATTTAATTTTCCCATAGTCCAATGATAATTCTATTTGGAATAATGTGGTTTCATTTCTCCTTCCTAAATTGAGGCGTCTTAGGCTTTAACCACATGTAGGATGAACAGAGATTGCACAAGGATATTAATAGCCTCTTCAGCTTCTAATCTTATTTTCTTCCTTTTGCACACTTAGTAAGAACTAAATGCTAACTGGTAGTAGCTATAGTAGTGCATGTGACTAGAAAACTGAGCATCTATGCAAACTGTATGCTAAACCCTGTATTTGTGATCTTAAGTAATAGTCTTATTACCAAGATTTTGGAAATATCATCACCATTTTACTTATGAGAAAATTGAGATAGGTTGATATCTTAGTTAGGGCCTCTACTGTTGTAAGAGACACCATGACCAAAGAAACTTTTATAAAGGAAAACATTTAATTGGGGCTGACTTACAGTTCAGATGTTTAGTCCATCATCATCATGGAAGAAAGCATGGCGGCATGCCGGCAGACATGGTGCTGCAGAAGGAGCTGAGAGTACTAGGTCTTGATCCACAGGTAGCAGAAGAAGACTATGAACCTCATTGGGCATAGTTTGAGCATAGGTGACCTCAAAGCCTATCCCCACAGTGACACACTTCCTCCAGCAAGGCCACACCAAGTCCAAAAATGCCATTCCTCCTAATAGTGCTCCTCACTCCTGATGGGCAGAGCATTCAAACACATGAGTCTATGGGGCCATGCCTATTCAAACCACCACAGTTAATTTAAAGGTTTGCTCAAGGACAGGTAGCCAGTGAATGGTGGAGCTAAGCAGAGCAACAATCTGTTTTACAATTTAGTCCTTAACTATATCATCATTCCATTATTACCGTTCCTGTTTCCTGTCTCATATTCATGCTGGCTTTAGCACATTTGAACTTTTAACATTACAAAGAGTAGGAGAGTGATGTAGAAATAGGAATGTCCATGCATGTCTGTGGGGTGCTAATGCTAGCTTTGTAAGTAAGGCTTCTCTAAAGGAACAGAAGTGACATATGTGTCTTTGTCAGTTTCTATATTTATGTTTCTATCTATCTATGTTTCTAACTACCTAATATCTATATCTATGTTTATACCTATGTATATCTATACCTATACAAATATATATTGAGTGGCTTAAAGGTTGTGGCCCAGGTAGTCTTACAATGGCCAATGACTGTCTTCCAAAGGAAAGACAAAGAATACTATAATTGTTCAGTACAAGAGGCTAGATGACTCAGCAGTTCCAACCTGGAGATGAAGTTCCAGAAGATTCTTAGAGAGTTATTGCTTTTCAATATACATTGGAATCTCTAGGAAATAGATTCTAACACCAGCAAAGGAAGCCCTCAGTAACAAGATAGATGACCTTGCCAGTGAGGCTGAGGACAAGCAGGCAAAAGCCAAAGTTTATTTCTTCCATGTCTTTTTATGTGGGATGCTATCAGAAGGTGTGGTCCAATTTTAGGGTGGGTCTTCTCACCTTACATGATAATGAAAAAAATTCATGATAGGTTTGCCTAGTTGCATGATATTTAGTTGATTACAGACAAATTCAAGTTCACAACCAAGATTAATGATCATACCAGCCATGTAGAAGACTGGAATATATATATCAATTAAAAATTTGTACACTACTGCAAGACCTTATTACTATAGTTATCAGAAGCCCAAATGTTCTGAATACCTTATTAGGGTGTTTGTTATCAGTGATGCCTTTTGGTTTTCCATCTGAGAAACTCTCTTAGCATAAGAGGTTTTGGAGTTTCCTACAGTGAAATTTCTGATAAGGTTATTGCTTTAGCTTTGCTTTTACATCAAATGTCAACCTTTAAACAAGCCTCTTGTCATTTGATCAATGTTTGTTCTATTGAGATAGTTGATCATTCATCATGTCTCTTTGAATGCGTCAACTGGACATTTAAGAATATCACATTTTTCCTGGATAGCTGTACATTTGATAGAACTAGTTTTATCTCTACAGCCCTAATTTATTCTGTGTTATTTTGCTTTGTTTCTGCTTCAATACTACTTGGCAAATGATGAATGAAAATATCTGAGTTTAATCTTAAAAGAGTTGCAACTTGGCACAGGTTTGTGAGGAAGCTTCCTACATTGTAGCATGGGCTCTTGGTAGCATTTTATATCTTTGTATTCACAATACCTTAAAAAGAGAGAAATTAAATAAAGCAAGCAAGAAAGGAAAAATTGAGTTTTAAGGGAATTAAAACTATCAATATAGACCAGGATCTTTTAAAAATTAAATATTCCAGAAGTTTCAGTATTTGTTTGAAGACAATATCAACAGTCAACATCATCTGACACTTGTTGATTATAAAACAAAAATAAAATAATGAATCATCTAACATTTCTTATGTATATTTCACTAACTATGCAATTTTCAATGGTTTTTAGGGTTGGAGTATTATTTGTTAGGATGAATTCATATGGTGTTATTTAAAAACAATTTAAAATTGTTATGGGTTGAGCAGATAGTGTCATCTTTCAAGTACTCCTTGCACAATCATAAAGATCTGAATGTGAGTCCCTACAATCCACACTGATCCTGTAACCATAGCCCTAGCAAGAGAACTTGGGGACAGAGATAGGTGGACCTTCTGAGCTTGGTGGCCAGTCAGTCTAGCCTACCAGAGACCTCTGAGTACAGTGAGCTCTGTCTCAAAAAATAAATTGGAAAGTAATAGCATAAGTCATCTGTTATCAATCCTGACCTCCATCTGTGCATAGATATAGTTGTGCATAGATATAGATACGCACACACACACACACACATACACACACCGACAAAGAGAGAGACAGACAAAGAAAGACAGAGACAGAGACAGAGACAGAGGACAGAGACAGAGACAGAGACAGAGAGAGGGGATGGAGGGGAGGGAGGAAGATGGAGAGAGGGAAATGATGTAACAGTGAGCAACAGTAATTTGTACGTTTGTGTGTGTGTGCGTGTGTGTGTGTGTGTGTGTGTGTGTGTGTGCATTCGTGATACTTTCTTTTGATAAAGGGGACTGCAGACAGTTACAGACTATCCAGATGTAATCATCTGATGTTCCTAAACATGTAAGTTGGCATATGTTCAAAGCTAGTTTAATTGGTGTCATTGGGTCTGAAACTAGTTTTCGTATCTAGATGTTCTGTTCTCGTATGACTTTCTGTGTGGTGATGAGGAGTTTGCACCATCACTCAGAGTTCCACCCTGAGCCTGATAAAGTGGCTGTTCTCCTTCTTCAGGGAAACTGTTTTATAACTTACACTGTGACACTGGAGGATCAGCTGTGAGCCCTGTCAGGGCTGGTGACAGTCTTGGAATACTCACTTGGGGCTACTCGGTTGCTGGTTTGAAGCAGTAAGTAGAGTTCTAATGAGAAAAATAGTGACTTTTCTCCTCTTTTGTTACATTATAATTCATTCATCTTACATCACGATCGTCATCCACCTCACAAGCAGTAATGATATTCTTGGAGTGTGTGGGAGTGGTGATACATAACACGCATAATAATGATAAACCTACTGCATTTTTTAAAACCTACTGCATTTTGAGAGGTGTCAATTTATTCCATGGCCATGTAAGTGAACATCTATGCATTGCTCACTCTTGTAGGGCCTGTTAAATCCACCATAACTCAAACATAAGGTCAATGAAGATGATAAAAATTCATTGTAATCAAGCTGCTACTGAGAGATTAAGGCCACAGAACAGACTCAGGAGGGAGCTGAACTGAGAAGCTGGAGGGATGTTGTACAGCATACTTAAAGGAGGAGACCATAAAGCAAGGAGGAGCAGACTGAGCAAGGGGAGTTTCCATCAGTCAGGACAGGAGAACATCAACTTAGTTAACCATGCCAGCAAGATGGAGAAGCTGTCCTTGAAATACCTTGACTCAGACAATTGTCTCCTTACAAGTTGTCCCTGAGATGTCTGGACTCAGACAACTGTTTCCTTACAAGAGAAGTTACTCAGCTATTGGGAAGTCTCCAGCTCCCCTAAGGCCTGGGACCTTGAATTTAGTCTTTCCCTATGATTAAATGGAGTCTGAAAATGAAAGAATAGTACTTAGAATAAGTTTGTTTTGCTTGTTCCCAGCACTCACAAAATTTGACCTTGGGTTTTTGAGGTTAAAATAAGTTGAGATGTTGGTAACTTGCCATTGATTCTTCTCCATAAACTTCAGCACTCTTAGATTGATTCTTTACTAACTTTGGCCTATATATTCTTCATTGTGGTTATGGAAATAATATTACAGTTGTCACTATTGGCAGTGGTTTACTTAAAGAAAGTAGCATATAAATTCCTAGCTAGTGTAAAGTGAAGTATTCAGTAATTGCAGGATTTCTAGATGAGCAGAGGTGGCCTTGTATATAAATCCTACATGATCTCTTTATTTACTTATGAATTTTGGCTAGATTACCTAGAGGGCGACTTATTACTTTATATTTATTGCAATTTTCTCAGTGTGTGTCTGTGGTTAACATAGAACTTCCTATGCTAGTACAAGGCTGAGTCATTGAGAGGCAGAATTATGAGTCATGATGGGTCGCATGGACCTTACTTCTTTCCTTTACCAATGAGAACGCTTAGTTTTAATCAGGAAGAGACTGCCCCATAAGCTGAGGCTCTGAGCATCACACCAGACAACTGTGAGCACTGAGATGTTCTAGCAATGCAAATGCCTGCCTCAATGTTTAGAATACACTAGAAACTGGAAGAAAAATCCCACACTCTTAACTTCTCTCTAGCAATAGATCCTCAGAATGTGTGGTCTGTAGTCAGAGAAGCAGTAAATTCCCATATGGTTGGTGTGACATTTGGCACCAAATAATGAAGTCTGTGATAAAACTTACATTAACTTCCATGTGATATTTAAATATGTGCATTTCCTTCATGGATAAATCAATCTTCTGTACCCTTAATAAAAGCAATTACCCTAGGAGCTGAGAGACATGCATCTTTTGAGCTAGATGAAAAACTAAAATGGCAAAATTTACTAAACAATATATTTCAACTGCATTTTCCACTGGGACAAAGTATAGGTAATTGTGCAATTCTAGTTTCTCCAGGCACTGGGTTTGTAAGAACATGTTTAGAGCAACCAGAAACAAAAATTATATTTTAGCAGCATTTCAAGAAAAACACAATCTCTCCTCTTTTCACCACTGTAAAAAAAAAAAAAAAAAAAAAAAAAAAAAAAAAAAAGACTACTTCTTAAGAGGGAGATTTTAAATGCCGCTGGAGGCTTTTGAGATGGTGGAGACTGTGTGGAGGTTGCATTACCTTTAAGTCTTTAAACACAGGTCTTCGGTGGTGACTGCAGTATATAAATGGAGAGATAGAGAATTAATTCTTCGTACAGTGGAGCAGAAAACTCACATCTGTTCTTTCTACAACCCACTACACCCCATTTATTAATGCTGTTCTCTGCACTGTCAGGTCTAAGCAATTAACTTACACAGACTGGCTTCTCTGGGGCTAGATAGACAGACTGTTTATCAGCAGGAATATACCTATTTAAGCACTTTCCATAGGAGAAAAAATTAAAACAAAACAAAACAAAACAAAAAAACAAATGCAGTGTTTCAAGTTCTCAGTGTGGCCTGAAGATGCCACACACATGCAGCCATAGGCTAATTTTTTATGTCTGAGTAATATTCACTAATTTAAATAATGGAAAAATACAGTATTTTATTTAACCAACCACAATTATATTATTTTGAGTGAAGTGTTATGTGAGTATATTATCTTCTTTGTGAATGATTCATTTCTAAATTTATTGGTAGCCCACATATCTGGGTACATGGAAGGGAGGAAATAGATCGATTTTTCGGCTAAATAGCACCAAATTAAAAAAAAAAAAAAAAAAAAAATATATATATATATATATATATATATATATATATATATTTACAAGGGTGCTATTCTTTTGCACTCCAATGATATTATAAATAAAATGCCATATTTGGGGGGGGGGTGAAACATGTCCCATAGTTTTACAAATTGCTTAACCAATACCTCATTTAGATATATAAAAATCATTCAACATGCCCCAAATTAAATCTTTCTTGAGTCTTCTCCCAGCTGCTCATTATAATCTTCCATCCTTTTCTGAGTTCCCATGTTCAGAGAATGGTGTGCTCATTCTCTTTGGTTACCTAGTTTCATGAGGACATACAGGTTCTTCCTGTTCTTGCATCCAGGCTCTTTACAAAACTTGTTTTAAGCCTAATTGCTACCATTTATTATTTGCTTTGCCCCCATTGAATTCCCTGACTTGGAATTAGCTCTTCACTTTTTTGTTCATTTTAATAATTTTACCGAAATTTTTTTTGACAATTTCATACATATACAGAGGGCATTTTATTACTGTAAACTCCAACTCCACTAAAACTTCCTCCCACCCAGCTTATAAAGCTGCAAGACAAGCCTTTTCCAAGACTCAAGGCAATCTCTTAACTGTGAACCAATGTGGTGGGACATATCTACTTATCAGTACAATGGCACCTAATACACATTACCATTTCCAAGGGAGAAATGGAAGCAAATCTGGAAAGACTAAACCATACTAAGTTCAAAACCCAGCAGGGAAAATACCAAATGATATTGCTTCATGTCTAGGATCTGGAATTTAGTTTCAAAGAGATTAGATGGCTCCATCCTTCTAACTTGCTTCCTGTAACATATGTTTCTCCCTTGGGCAGCTCTCACTCTATGCAGCTTCCATTGACTGATGTTTTATGTCTTTGCAATAATCATCCCCTTGTAGTCTTTGACATAACCAAGGCTTTGCCTTCACAGCTTCACACAATGGTCTCCCCGGGCTTCCTCTTAGGGACATCAAGCCTGCCTCGTCTACTTCTCTGAAACTACGGAGAAAAAAAATCAATGACCAACCACCTCAAGACTACATCTTCAGTATATCTAAAGTCAGCAGCAAATAGCTGGCACTGCAAAGTCTAGGTACCATTTTAGGATAAACTTTCTCCCCATTGGACTATGGATATTGCATCATCTTTTGTATTATGAAACAATTAATTTTTAGGAGCAAGCAACTCCTTAGACTCTCTTTCACAAGATGCTTATCTAGTTATGATCTACCCCAGAAGACCCTATTCTATTAGTCCAGAGAAGGGCAGGAGTCTTTTATTTAATTGCCCTGATTTCTTTAACAGTTATTGCTTTGTTTTGGTACATGGCTTGACTGCAAGCTTGAGCTTTACAGTACTCTTTTCCTTTCTAAACTGCACATTTTTTCATTTCTCTCTGATTCACCTAATGGTCTTATTCATTATAAAACTGCATAAGAGTAATCAGTAATAATGAAACCATAGCCTTAATATTATACTGTCTTAATAATTTCTCCCCTAATAAATTAGTCCATTACTTTTAAATCTTGCTTCAGGCAAAATTTTCCAAAAACATGAAGTTCTTAATAGCAACAAGCCCTCCTCTCTTGGTATTGATTCTTATATTAGTTACTTTCTGTAACCAAAGAAACTTAAGGAAGAGTTTATTTTGGCTCCTAGTTCTGGAGGGATGTCCTGGCTAGTTTCTTTGTCAGATTTCTGAGATGAGGAAACCACATTTGAAGAAATGGCTCGGTGATCTTGGGCTATATACAAGCCTGTGGGTCATTTTCTTAAGTAATGATTAATGTGGGAGGGCCCACATTATGACCCTAGGCGAGACAGTCCTTTGCTATGTAAGAAAAGAAGCCGAATAAGCCATGAGGAGCGAGCCTCTGCATCTGTTCCTACTTTCATTTTTATGCCCTGTTTGAGTTTCTGCCTTGACTCCTTGATGGTGAACTGTGAAGTCGAATTATAAACAGAAACAAATCCTTTCCTTAGAAGTTGTTTTACAGCAATAGGAATGGTAATTAATACAAAGATATAGCTGATTATATTAAGGAAAGCATGGGATAGCAGTAGAAACAGAAAGATGGCTGGTTTTGTTTTGTTTTATCCAAACATGGGAAGCACAGAGGAACAAAGCAGAAAGTGATGTGAAACTACAAAGCTTCGAAGTCCCCCCTGACTGCTGCACTTCTTTCATCAATGCTTTACCTCCTAAGCATTCTATAACTTCCCTCAAAGAGAAACCATCATCTGGGGACCAATACACACCTATGTGGGCACATTTCTCTACCAAAACAACCCATCCAGAATCAAGAAGCCATTCTTCATGGAGATTTAAAGTTCCACAAGACTCGTCCTGGTCCATAATTGACTGTTGATGGAGCCAGTTGATGGAACCAGTTTTGTAGAGGTCCACTGTAGGCAGCTAGCGCTGCAGGAGAATCAGGATTGGATGCTCTGGATGCAACACTGCATAGCCCCTTTCCCTCTGTTCAGAGTTTTACATTCATTTTTTCTACCTTTTGTGTTCATACCCACAGATCTGGGTTTTTCCCCCTATCTCACAACTCAAGAGATCTTTCCAATGACCACATCAGTGAAATAATGTCCATAATCCAAGTCTCCAAACACTGAAAGTATTATAGCCCTCACATAACTACAGGGACATGTTTCTCTTTTCTCATAAATGCCCCTTATTTTCCCTGCATAAGCCTATGCTTTTCCTCTGAGATTCAGCATTAGGGCTTTTGAACCAGCTTTTCTTGAGAAATCTTTTCTTTCTTTCTTTCTTTTTTTCTTTCCTTCTTCTTCTTCTTCTTCTTCTTCTTCTTCTTCTTCTTCTTCTTCTTCTTCTTCTTCTTCTTCTTCTTCTGTTATTTACTTTACATCCTGGTCATAGCCCTCCTCTCCTGACAGTCCCTCCCCTCCCCCCTGTTTCTCCTATATCTCACCCTTTACTCCTCAGAGATGGGGACCCCCCCACACACACTACAGGATATCAAGTTGCATCAGGACTAAGCACATCCTCTTCCCTTGTGGCCAGGGGCAAGAGAACAAAAAGCAAGCAACAGAGTCCATGTCAGAGTTAGCCCCTTACTAGGGGACACATATGATGACTGAGATGCCCATTGGTTACTTCTGTGTAGGGGACCTGGGTCCTGTGCATGCATGGTCTTTGGCTTGCTCTTCAGTCTCCACAGGCCCCACTGGGTCCTCGTTAGTTGGGTCTGTTGATCTTCTTGTGGAGCTCCTGTCACCCCCAGGTTCTTTTCTCCTTCCCTTCACTCTTCCATAAGATTCCCTGCTCTATACCCAATGTTTGACTGAGGGTCTCTGTATCTGTTTCAATCAGCTGCTGGATGGAGCCACTCAGAGGACAGCTATGCTAGGTTCCCACCATCTGCAAGCATAACAGTGTATTGTTAATAGTGTCAGGGATTGGCTGCCTCCCATGGGGTAAGTCTCAGGTTGGGCCAGGCATTGGTTGGACATTATTCCAATTTCTGCTTTATTTTTGTCCTTGCACGTCTTGTAGGCAGGGTAAGTTTTTGGTTAAAGTTTTTGTGGGTGGGTTGGTGTTGCCCTCCTTCCACTAGGAGTCCTGTCTAGTTAGAGGGTAGCCTTTTCAGTCTCCCTGAGTCCTGCTTCTAGGAGTCTCAGCTAGAACCACTCACATATCCTCCCATGAACCTACCCTGTCATAGGTCCCCAGCTGGTCACAGAGAAGCCTCCAGGGCAACTTTTCTGTTCTCCCACCACTGCTCTCCTTGGGTCTGATATGGACCCTCACTTCTCTCAGTGCTCTCTCTCTATAATAATTTCCACTGTCTATTCTAATTCCCCTTCTGAGGGAGATTTAAGCATCCTCCCTTGGGCCCTCCTTGTTACTTATCTTTGTTGGGTCTGTGAATTGTAGTATGGTTATCCTGTACTATATGGCTAAAATCCATTTATAAGTGAGGACACACCATGCGTGTCTTTCTGGGTCTCAGTTACCTTATTCAGGGCTATCTTTTCTAGTTCCATCCAAAATCTTATTGAGTAACTGCATGGCTTACACTTTTATTTGTGTTTTGTTAAAATACTATCTTCTTAGTGAACCTTTCCTTTGCCATCCTTCAAAAGCATTTCTCAGGTGTGTGGAGATGGAGCAGTATGCAAGGTGTTTACTGCACAAATGAGATAACCTGAGCGCATCTCCCTGGCATCCACTTAAAAGTTAGGAGTGGTGCAATTCTGAAACTTGGTGTAGGTGTGGATCTGGGTGTGAGTGGACACAGTCTGTCCAGAGGGAAGGTTGTTCACATAATCTAGCAGAAATGGAGAGCTCCAGGTTTAGTGAAGAAACCTTTCTTAATAATGAAGGTGGCATGAAATGCAGAGAGGTATACAATGTTAACCTCTGGCTTTTACACAAAAGGGTGAGCATACCTGCCACCAGTACAAAAAAAACCATACTTTCATGAAATATGCTTTTAATATACACTAAAAGGAAAAGAATATTTGTATTATGTAAGCCTTTTTGCTTTTTCAAATGTATTCATATTAGAGTATAAAAAATAAATTATTTTATTGTATTGTTTTTTCTATTCTAAACTCCAGAAATACATTAAATAAAAGCACAGTTAGGCATTTTTGGATGAATAAACATATAACAAACTCACCTCTGCACAAAGTCTCTCTAATAAATCTACTCTGTCATATGGCATCTTTAGTGGTCACTTCCATTAATAGCCAACTACTAGAATTACAACCAATTAACAACATAGACTCACAAGATAGTCTAAACTAAAAACAGAAAAAATAGCTATAAAAGATACTAACAACATATTTATTTTTACCTGATGACATTTAAAAAAACTACTTGTTCTAAGCGTCCTATTTGGTGACTCAAAGTATTTAGAGTACTGTGGGTCCATCTTTAATTTGGTGCTGTGTCGACACAGCCTGAAGCTGATATTTACTGAGAGTTATGAAGCTTTATTGCTTGGGCAGATGGAGAACCAAGCTCCTGGGAATATAACTCGGCAGGTTGCCACTGAGGTTTTTCAAACCGTAAGTAAAATCCTATATGTATGGCAGAGAGGGGTCTATATATGATGAAATATAAGTGTTTTTTTAAAGGTTAGAGGAATTTGTGAGTTTCATAGTGTTTGTCCATTCTCTTCCTGGCTCTCAGACTTGAGTACATAATTTACTCACAGTTTGCTCTAAGCAAAAACT
Organism: Acomys russatus; assembly: GCF_903995435.1. Lineage (NCBI taxonomy): Eukaryota > Metazoa > Chordata > Mammalia > Rodentia > Muridae > Acomys > Acomys russatus. Next base: position 34,599,601 of record NC_067167.1, on the reverse strand, counting down.
GTTTTTAGATAAGGTCTCCAAGCTAGACCCAGGGTTATGCACGGTCTAGCCAGTTTATGTAGACAGAATATCCAAATGAAACACAACATAGCACAGAGGGAACTCTCTCCAGAAATACAATGGTGATCTGCCCTGCTCTTCCTCTGTCATTCATAATTTAGTAAGAATTAATTTGTAATATAAATTACATCCTGACAAAGAAAATGCTTTTCTTCCTGGATGACTTGACTTAATAGTCAACTCTACACTTATTTTTAAGAATTCTTTTTAAGGAAAATAACCACTTAAATCCTATTTCTGTATCTTCACTTTTGTAATTCTTATTTTAAACCTCAATTGAATTATTTTAGAAAATGAATGCCAAAGATAGCAATCTCAAAACTCAGAAGCAAAAAACCCCAGAAACCTGTGTCCTCCAGATGCACTTTCTTCCTGTGTGGAAAGATTGTCACCTTACCTCAAGGTTTTCAGAAGTCTCAAGCCAATCAGCATCAACTCAAGTGCAAACCTATGTAACATCTACCTCCCCATAAAGCCTCAGTGTACTCAACTAAATTGGGCACCATGAGGTTCTGAAACTAACTAAGTCATCCTCTAGCCGAATTACTCTCTAGCTTTAGATTTGTGTGATATCTATTTCAAGAGCAGGAAGGCAGGATAGACATTCAAGTATTCAATATAAGTCATTTAAAAAAACCCAAAACCTTAGTAGTAACACACACACACACAGATGATATAAATAGACAGACAGATAGATAGATAGATAGATGGATAGATAGATAGATAGATAGATAGATAGATAGATAGATAGATACAGAGAGACAGAGACAGAGGGACAGACAGAGAGATGGATAGAAACAGATAGAGACAAGCAGAGATAGAAACAGAGAGAAGCAGAGATAGAGACAGACAGAAACAAGCAGAGAGACAGAGACGTAGAGAGGTCTATTCCAAAATAAAAAAATATAAAAAGTGAAAAAATTACAGCACAAAAACAAGCAGTTGTTAGTTACCAGCCAGGCTGATTGGAGCTCTCTTAGGCTTATACCTCTAGTCCAGAGTTCACTGCTCATCCCTTGGAGTCATGTTTCCTTTATTTTTGAAGACTAGCTAATATTCTCAGATTACTGTTTTTATAAGGCTGTTTTCTGCCTATGAAATTTGGGTCCACCAGCCTTCTCCCGGCCTTTGTATATCTTTTAGTCCTGCCTATTAGTGTTGTTTTTTAACATGGCGTAATATTTATGCAAAGTTATGGGTTCTCAAGTATGTATCAGAGAAATTTTCTATGTTGAGCTAAAGGCATATATATATATATATATTAGTTCTTATTATAGTTTCTGCTCAGAATATTAAAGAGGGTCAATAGGTTTGATCATATGCTTCATTTATTCAAGGATTGTATAATTGGCTATCAAGCATTTTGTTATTTTTACAACTACCAAAATGTCACACCTGTACTCCTTGTTCTCTCAAAACTATACTTTTCTGGCACTTATATTTCTAAATTTGAAAGTATTTTGCAGTATGTATATTGCAAATGGAAATGTCTTATATTTTTATTCTCTTTACTGCTTAATAGTTCTTTCTTTGATCTATCTCTTTCCCCTATTATTTACAAGAACAACAACAAGAAAAGAAATATAAGCAAGCAGATTGGTCATACTGTGATGGTTTCAAAGAGAATGGTTCTGTAGGCTTATATATTTGAATGCTTTATCCTTAGTTTGTATAACTGTTTGGGAAGGATTAGGCTGTGGAGACCTGGTGGAGGAGGTGTGTCACTGAACTTCAAGGTCTCAAAAGCCTAAACTATTCCCAGTTGGCTCACTCTCTACCTTGAGCTTGTGGATAATATGTAAGCTATTGGCTACTTCTCCAGAACCATCCCTGCTTGCCCACTTCCATGCCCCATATCAGGATGGTAATGTACTCACACTTTGGAACTGTGAGCCCCTAAACTAAATGCTGTCTTTTGTAAGTTGCCATTGTTATGGTGTTTCATCACAATGGTAGAAAAGTAGCTATGACACATATTTTCCACACCTCGACTAAAAATTTCTTCAGCTAAAGGTCTGTTATCACATGATTGGTGACTGGGTCCCTTTCTATTCAGGTCTAGTAACTTATTCCTCATTCTTTTCTTAGAAGCACAACAACCATCCCTTTAAAATGTTGCTTTCTATTGTCTTTATGACAGTATAAATAATCTCCATCACCGTTGGTATATTAAACATCCAGATTTCTTTTTTTTTCCTCTTTTTTAAAAATTAATTTATTCTTGTTACATCTCAATGGTTATCCCATCCCTTGCATCCTCCCATTCCTCCCTCCCTCCCATTTTCCCTTTATTCCCCTCCCCTATGACTGTTCCTGAGGGGGATTACCTCCCCCTGTATATGCTTCTAGGGTATCAAGTCTCTTCTCGGTAACCTGCTGTCCTTCCTCTGAGTGCCACCAGGTCTCCCCCTCCAGGGGACATAGTCAAACATCCATATTTCTATCTGCTGGCTGCTCAAAGAAACATAAGCAGACACTAGATAGGAGAAGAGGCAACAGACCACTGATTGTGAAAGAAAATGAAGAATCCACAAGCCGAGGAGACGAGCAAGGTCTGCTGGGGAAGGCTTGAATCCCAGCTACCCAGGAAGCTAAGGAAATAAGACCACAATTTCAAAGCATCCAGAGTGAGTTGAAGGCCTCAGTGGGTGGCCACAGAAGACCAGCTCTTAAAATTAAAAGTAAAGAAACAAGATTCCACAAGATGACTCATCAAGGAGAAGTGTGAGGCTAAGCCTGATGTCATGAGTTCACTGCCCAGGAACTATTTGGTAGAAGGAGAGTTCCAACTTCTGCGAAGTGTTCTGTGACCTCCATACATATATACACATAATCAATCAATCAATCAATCAATCAATCAATCAATCATCAGTAAACAACCACAAAGAGGGGGTTAAGGATGCAAACTCATTGACAGCAGAAGTATGTTCCTCTCTGAAGTCTCTAGAAGAGATAACGATACTCCAAGACGTTGATCTTAGCTCAGTGAGACGAACATCAAATATGTGAGCTCTGTGGATGTCAGATGATGAGTTTCGGTTGTCACAGGACACCAAGCTTGTGCCCTTTGGGCATTGTCACAGTCGCCTATTAGCACAAATCATGAAGCTGAGTCTCTGTCCTTTGCGTTATGCTTTTTTTTAGAGTGAACAAAGAAGATCATTGCATTTTCTTTATTCTTTGTCTTTTATCATCAGTTTTGGAAGTGTTCCTCATACCCATGGTATACTTTGTTTGCTTTATATCAAATAATTTAAGTTTGAGAGGCAATAATATGAATGGTGATATATTTCAAATTAAGATTTCCATTTATTTGCTCCTGGTTTATGGGAAATGTCTGACTATATCCACCCACTCTTTCATCTAATTAAAAAAAGCTCTTTTTTTCATACAATAATAAACCTCATACAGTAAGAACAAATATGAAACAATTACGAAAACTATTATATAATAATTACATTCACTGTGTCCAGTGCATTTGGACAGCATGCATAGTATTTTCTACCATCTACTCTATCTTGGTGAGTTCAGAGTTCCACGTATATTTTAACATTTTTCTGACTGTTGATAATCATTGACATTCCTAGAAATTTTTAATTAGCATTTACTGTTCTTATGCAATGTGAAAATGAAAAAGAGAAAATAGAGTAGTGATTTAGTAAAACAGTAAAGTGGGATCAAAGAAAAGCCTACTTGAAAATCTTCATCATAGCAATACACGTACATAATATTATTTAATTTGCCTATGATTTAGTGATCACCACTACGTCTACCATATCATCCTAAGTGTAAGTGAAACATTTATTTAATGTGCTTATTATTTATTAGATATGCAGTAAACACTCAAAGTTAAACTAAGTTTCTTTTTTCCTAAACAACTTACTTTTTAAAATATCAAATTTACTTCACATGAAAGATATTAGCTATCTAGTATCTAGTGCTGTAAACTGAAATCGGTAAAGGGAAAAAATTCAAGTACAAATGGATAGTCCATAAAACTAATTATCTGTGTCAGAAGTATATAAAACTTATACTGACCTGTTTTAAGTGATGATGCTAGAAGTTATGATATACCTCAATATCTGAAGGTAGGAGAAAGTGTGGAACTTAGAAATGAAAAACATATTTAGAATATAGTAAGTATTCATGTGGTCTATGCGAGTGATGGTAGTCAATTCATTCCTAACATCTATGACCATACTAGCTCATGGAAACTGGCTAAGTTTTCAGTACTAGGCATAATTTACCACCTGTTGAGTGGGATTTAAGTCTAATGATCTACTTTTGGTACCCATTGGCATGTTAGCTGCACTTGTAGCATGTCCTGCCATGGTAACCACTGCCATGGTTCTTAGGTGGTGTAGCTAAGTAAGACTGTTTAATTGCTTTCTTCCCTTGTAAGCATGCAGAGAATTTTCTGGTTCCATAGAGGCCCAAGAAAGAGGCTTGTATAGAAAAGACAGCTTTAATTGTTAAGAGTTTGTTGACCTCTATGTAAGTGTCTTTACCAATAGAGACTCAACCTCAATGCCTGAGAGGCAACTGAAGTCTATTCAAATAATCTATATTGTGAGAGTCATTTGTACTCATCTGACTAACCATTTAAAAGCTGGCTTCTTGTTCCTCGTGGTGGGCTTATATACTCACAGATAAGTGTAGCTACCATCCCTCATCAAAGAAGATTCTCTTCAGAGAGAATGAGGACCATTCTCCCAACTGGAGACAGAATGGGTAGATCAAAGGAAATTGGGACTGCCCAGCTGCTGACCCACCCACATCATAGGTCCTGCATCTACAGTTTAGGGTGCATCTCAGACGACAAACCAGAAAGAGTATAAAAGCCAGAGTATCATGGGGTCCAGATGGAAACAGTGTCTCCTAGAAATGGCTGTGCAGACAAGATCAAAACAATGGCAATTCAATGCACATATTAATGAGGAAGGAGGAAAAATTTGCAGGGTCTCACCCCTAGCCAAGTCCTATGGGTAACTATTTGCTGCTTGGAAAAGAATTAGCCATCCCCAGGAATGAGACCGAAGTATCCAGTGTAGAGTGTTTAAGTCTAACATTAACTGTGCACACATAAAATTGAAAACAGATCCAGGAGGTTGAATCTCTCTCTGTGTGTATATATGTATTCATACATGTATGTAAGAACAACAGTCAAAAAAAAAAAAAAAAAAAAAAAAAAGAGGTCATCAATTTGAGCAGGGCATGGGAAGTAATGAATTATGAATGAGAGCTGAAAAAGTGGTATAATTCTGTTTAAATAAAAATGTTAAAATGTATTACATTTTTAAAAAATGTATTTAGCTAAGATTTAAATGATTTAAAAATAAGGCTGGAGGATATTCCAGACGTACTCCATCTTTTTTGCTGGTTAAACACATAATGCAAATGAACATTCATCTGCTACAGATTTGTGTGTATTGATTACACATCATATATGATAGGTATACCTTTACTACATTCGCTTTTATAGTTGCTAAGGAGGGAAAGTGAGTGTCAAATATTTTAAATTTCTTTGTCTTATTATGTCATGCTTGGTTTTCCGTGGTTACATGTGAATATTTCACTATCTCTTTGGAAGTGTTACTTTTCAATGATTAATTACTTGTTCCCAAACTTAGAAGTGTGCTTGAGTTTTTGAGATCATTGACTAGAATAGAAGGACACCTCCACACCGTGTAAAGAACTACAATCATTGAAATCTTCAGACATCCAGTTAAAAGGTATTTCTTTTTTAATTATGAAAGAGGCGTTAATTTTGAAGCATTTGTATTTAAAAATGGGTTTCAGATTAGCAGAATCACATGTTTGGAAAGGGAATGCCTTGGATCCTATTCCTAGCTGTTCTAAACTCTGTCAAAGGACCCTTCAGTCCGTCTCAGCTTCTCAACTGCAGCCACTTAGCACCAGAAAAGAAAAATCAGAGGAAAGAGCTGATTTCAAATAGATGATGGATCATTAGCCCTTTTCATATTAAATCAATGCAATGGAGAAATTATCAATGAAAAAAATGTTTTATTTTTGAAATGGGATAAATATCAGTGTTCCACCTGTGTATGAAGATCAAAGGCCGAGAACATAAGAAGTAAACAACAAGCAGAGATTGTTTCGTCAATAAAACATCTTATTATTATGTTACGTTCATATATACTTTGTCTGCTCACCACATGTGTGTTGTGCCCGCAGAGATGAGAGGAACTGAGTTATAGATAGTTGTAAGCTGCCGTCTGATTGGTGCATTGTAATGCACACTTGAAGTTCCATTGGAGAGACAGAGACAGGAGGACCCCTGTGTCTTCCTGGACACTAGACCTAGCTTAGTTCATAAGCCTCAGGTAAAGACAGACACCGTCTCAAGGAACAAAAGTGATTAGCTACTGATGAAAACTCAAGGTTTTTCCTTCACATGCACCATCACACACACCAACGTACACACAAATGCACGCACAGCAATACACACTAGTTGCTATATTTAACCATTTTTGTGACTACTTCTAAGTCTTTTCCTTCTTTTATTTGATTACGTTCTAAAAACAAACTTTTATCTCTTCTCTCTTTGTCATCTTTCTGTCGTACTCTCTTTGTGAATGCCCATTTCCTTTGGTCTCACAGGCTAGTTCATTCTCCCAGAAGGCCTGAATAAGTCTCTGACTCACAGCAGAGGCCTTTCTTTCTTTCTTTCTTTCTTTCTTTCTTTCTTTCTTTCTTTCTTTCTTTCTTTCTTTCTTTCTGCTAACCTGCTGTGACATTGTCACCTGCTGCCCACTCTTCTGACACTGGCATTTTCACATAGAGAAAGCAGTTTGTTTGGATAGGTACTCTAAAGGTGAGATAAACTCTTACGCCTTTCACAGACACCTTGAAACCTAAGGGAAGCACTGTAGAACTATTATTGCAGGAAAGAATAGTAAGAATACTGGCGCAGCATGTTTCTAAATAGTGTCTAATAATCCGTGTTCCTCCTGATAGAACAAACAATGAAACGGCAGCCTCCTGTCCTTGCAACAGCTTCCCAAGTATATAAATGGTCCCCTGAGAGGAATCAAACCCAGGCTACACTTGTGATAGAGTAAGAAGCTTTTCTTGTTCATAGACAGAGTTTGAGGAGTTATCAACTGAGGGCAGGCACACAGTGAACGACATAGAAAGTTGGCATTGGAAGTAAGTGTAAGGAGACCTGTTTTGAAGTCTGGTAGATCTCAGCTCGAATCCTTGGTCCATACTGTCTTGGTTACTGAGATCCTGTACCTGAATCCTCCGCTCGAGTCTAATCAGATTCTTTGCCTGAGAGGAGGTTAGTGAAATTCCTATTTCTTGAGAGGCTTAGCTCTTTCCTATAAACACAAATATAGACTCTTCTTTTTGGAATGTCCTCAATCTCTTTGCATGGATTTTCTATGTGTCAGCCTGCTATCTCCTTCTCTTTCCAAATTTCTCAAGGGAACTGTTTGACTATCTTTCTCATTTTCCTAAGTTTATTGTGTTAACTAAGACCATCTCTTTAGGGAAGAGGGAATGTCCAGCATTTAATTCTCAACTCTTTATCTTGTCCTGTAAAGCATAACTGCAGTCTTTTAAAATTGTTTTTCCTTTTATTTCCAAATGTGAATCTTATGCCAAACCCACTCAATAACTATGTATTTGATTTCTCTCTCTCTCTTATAATATATAAATTCTGCAAATAATCCATCAAAATTAAAAAAGCAAAGAAACATTTATAAGCAAACAAAATTTTTTTCCTTTTAATTTTTTATTAAATATATTTTAAATATACATTTGTATAATTATACATATATCCAATGAACTAGCTACAGCAAGAAGAATCATGACAAAATCAGAAACTATATAAATGTAACACTGTTAGTGTTCTGGCTATTTGTATTTGGTAGCTTTGAAAAAATATTTTCTCTATCTTGGTGCATCTAAAATTCTGAATGTAAATCAATATCTATCATATCTCATCTTTATCCACTTAAAACATCTATTTAGACCTAAAGACACCTTAACCCCTAACCAACTAAGTTTAATTGTAAAATTAAACTATCTGGTCTTCAACTTCATTGGAGACTTAAGAAAGAATAAAATTGATTACCTGACTATAACAGGAGTGCTGGTTAGTAACTTTCCAAATGAGAAGATGACAGAGTCAGTTTGCTACCCTAATAGTCACCCAAAGCTCTATAATGTTGGAGCATCATCTTCAGCCTTCTGGCACCATATATCTGACAGATATATTTGTGAGGCAGGAACTATGAAGACTTGCTTACCCTGTCTTGGCAGAGTATATACATGTTAGGTGCAACAGATAGATATGGTTCTGTAGAAAGATAAAATAGATGAGGTCTTCAAAAACCCCAGAGACATATAGCATATGGCATTTAAAATGTTTTTATTATTTTAAAGATTCACTGACAATGAGACAGGTTAACTCCTCACAAAACCCAGCCTACCTCAAAGAGGAGGATGAGCATCAAAGGACCTCCTTATGGAAATGGCTTCATATGTGGCAAACAAGCCACTGAGTCAAAATGTCCTTGTTTCTACCACAGACAGAATTCTTCCTAAAAAAAAGGGCAAGTATCATAAATTTAATTCCTTGTTTAAAATATTTATCTTAAAGTCTAATTCTTCCATTGTCCTTGTCCTTCCAAACGTCCTACCTTGTTGAATGTGTTATTATCAGAGTCAGGAAATACTAAGTTCTCTCAGAAATTCCCATTCTCAAACAACCTCTCTTATCTAATGAATATCTAATCTGTCAGCCCCTTTACCGATGAATACCCCTCAGAGACACTGTCAATGCTCTCCTCTCCCGCCATTCAGCTATTTTATAGAAGTCCTGTGCTCTGTCCTTCAAAAATTTCTAATTAATATGTATCTACAATTTTCAACCTATAAAGAATGAAGAGAAAAGTCTATCTTGGTTCAGAGTCTGGGAGGTTGAATGTACGATAAAGCAAAGCCACTCACCATTTGCCTAAGAAGAAAAACAAAACAAAGTAGACCTGGATCATGGTCTCCAGGAAGGCTCCTGTGAAGTACGGGCCTCTCGCATATGTCCCACTTACCAAAGGATCCATGATATCTGATCTCCTGATAGCACTTGCCTAGTGGTCAGCCCTTTCATGTACAGTCCTTTGGAGGATAATCAAGTTTTAACCTACATTTCTATTCCTCAGATAGTTTTTTTTCTCCTCTCTGCTTATAGACTCTACTTTTCTCATATAATATAACCAAACCCCCTTGACATAATATTTATCCCTATTTAGCATACTGTATAGTCACACACACACAAAGTGAGCTGCCCATCTCTGAATGTTACATTCGCATAGGCATCTATGAATTAACATTATTTTCCTCGCTTCCAGTGTGATTCTGCAGCCACTTCCATACAGAAACATCTATTTTTTTTTCCTCTCCTGAAATGCAGTGTCATCTTATACTATGCTTAGTCATAGAAATGGTGCATTTGTCAGGTCTACATGTAGGCTCCAGAAGCCGTGCAGGCTGTTGTGTCTAATCCTGGATCCTTGAACATATGCACATATGGTTTAATGTGCGGGAGGATGGGCTAATACAGGAACTGAAATTCGGTAAGCCATACAGAATCCCTCTAGAGCCAGGCAGCTGACCCAGCAGGCCAATGCTGTTGTGCAGAGAAATGAATCAGTTGCCCCTGTTCCAGATGCATAAAATGGTTTCATTTGCTGGAAAGTGTGCTTTTCAACTATACTAATGTTTTCTTATTGATGTCTGCTTTAACCCATTGAATTCTGGTTTGGCTAGTTAGAGGACTAACTCGTGCATATAAATCTGTCTATCTAGGCAGCCTGTAAACTTCTTAAAGGTAGTATGTCCTATTCACATTGATGCCCCAAACCCCTTGCAAGTTCAATTGCCATACTTAGTTTTGTTTTGTTTAATACTAGTAAAATTTTGGCAGGATTTTCAACTTCTAAATTCTTACTTACTTTATTACTACAAAACATGAATTTACTATCTTCTGTTTAAATTCATATTATTCTATTATCACAATATGTCCTATTATCATATTTAATAAATGTTAAAATCACATATCCCACACTAATCTTTTTGTGACAAGTATGTGTTGCCTCTTGGATTATCATCACTCTCTTTTTCTGTTATAAAATTGCCATTGGTTTCCTCTCCTAAATACTTTGTGATAAAATTTGAAACATATTCAATGTGTTGATTTATCTGTCCTATTTGTCTCCTTCACATATTATTTCTGTTTGTTTTCCTTCACTAATGCCTTGGTAATTATTGTTGTATGTTTATTCTATCTTTCTAATTTACTGATTTCTTTTAACTAATATTCTACATTTTCTTAGACTTTGCTTGCTTAAGGAAACAAGACAAAACAACAAGAACGAAAAGATCTTTGCCACTGTTCCTTTAAAAAATGTGACTTCGATGAAAATATTTATCTTAGATTATACTCAAGATCTGAGCTTTAACTTTTTGCTGTGTTAGTCCTCTTGTGAATTTTGCATGAATCCTATTATCTAAATTCTGGCTTGCAGCTACATAACTCTGAGTCTATTGCCTCAACCATTTCATGACTCTGCATTAAGGCTCATGTTCAATCACTAAAAAGGAAATCTACAACACACATCTCTACATTTGTTTATGCAGAATCAGGCTTATAAGAATTAAAGAGCCATATAGCATTAATAATAAACAATATAAAGTAGAAGGAAAATTTGTGTGTACAATGGTTCATGTTTACATTTCCCATCAATCATTGTTTGTATTTTTCCTACAATAAAGGTAGCATTAGATGCTGTACAGCTTATATTCACTCATCAGCGCACACAGAAACACACTGGAAACTCACAGGCTATTGTTTTAATAGTATCCAGACAAATGGAAATGCACAATCAGCTATTATTCATGCAATGCAGGAATGAGACATTAACACTCAAGAGGATGGTTGGTACACTGTATAAATTGTATGGTTCTGTGAAAAGATGCTGAGAAGAGCAAGCATTTTATAGACTACTAGAGGGCGTATTGCTACTTTAAAACTCCTATAAATAACTCTTAGTGTAGCATCTTGTGGCTTTCTTTCATTTCTAGGGTCGTTGGCCACGGATTGGATCCTCAGAACAAGGGAGCAGAAGCAATGAACTGGGGGTTTAGGGGCCCATGGGAACAATGGAAATGACCTTCTGGGATCAGCTTCGGGGAGGCAGATGAATTTTTTTCCACGCAAATCAGGTTTATATAGAACTTTGGGGAGGGGTGGCGGTTTCCAGGGTGGGTGAATGTCATTGGCTGGGGTGTTAAGGTACTGAGATGCCTCATTAGCATGGGAGTTGCTTTCTAAAAGGTTCTACTGGAAAATGAGAGTTGGACCTGTAGTTTCCCTAAGGACTAATGACGGTCCTTAGGTAGAGTGTGTGGGGATTGGTGCTTCCCAGATCAGCTGCAGAAGAGGGAGTTCTTTTGACCAAGGAGTCCTCCATTGTGCCAAAATTAGAGTTTTCTGGTAATGGCAAACTGTGACCTTAGCAGCAGGAGTTCCCAACAGTGTCTTTTCCATAAGGGATTTATGTCTGTGAGTTTGGAGTCCCAGTGATTGAAGAAAAGATAGCTCTTACTTCCCATACCAGGACAATATGATGGAGGGTACTGTGTGAAATCTGGATGAAAAATGACTGCTGGCTACCCTAATTCTTTTTACTTGATGGGGATATCAGCAAAGACCTTGCAGGGCTGGTCTTTCATTTGTGCTCTGGAAACTAGATTACGGATGGAACTCAAGAGAGGTGGATGACGACGGGATAGACATATTAAGTCAGGTCAGAGTGGCTCTTACAAATGCACAGTATTTTATGAAGAAAATTACTGTAAGTAACTTGCTCAAAGAATGCAATAGGGTCAAACAATATTTTTGACTGATACTACATGTGTTTCCCTGACAACTAAGTGTGAAAAATAAAAACCATGCACGAAAGAAAAGAAAGCCAAGGGAATATATTAAAAATTCTGAGGTAAAGGATAGTGGATTAAAATTAAATGTATACATATATGCACCAATATAAATTATTGTAATGAAAATAACTTATTTCACATTTCAGGGAGAGAGAGAATGATGAGAAATAAAGATTTCCTTCTTTTTTTCTTTCACAGTTAAAAATATGACTGAGATCAGTATTGATTTGTGGACAAAAGAGTTTTATTATCTTTCAAACATAGTGTACTAACTCAAACCATACTGAAATTACTCTGGAGGAAATGAACTGAGGTATAGTGCTATTACTTTCAATTACACAATGAATCTGATGAATCTAATGTCATCATCCTAATTTACATCTAAGCACAGAAAACAAGATTAAGTAATGTGTGCTTTGAATGATAATAGAATTCCTACCATTGGATTTTTCATGGTAAATTTGGGCTAAGAGGTGATACAAAGTATGACGGAATGTAGAAAAATTGCACAAAAAATTAGAATGTTTTAGATGGTTTATCAATTTTTGTTTTTCAGTTCTTGCCCCTCTTATGTCTGTGTTTTTAGGTTTATTCTCTTTACCGCTTTACTCTGACACAGGAATGAATTTTAACCAGCAAGAATAGTCTTATTCTTTCCATTTTTATATATTTACGTAACCTTTATGTTTTTCATTTACATCATATGTTTTATTACCATGCAGAGTAATAGGGTTCATTGGCATTTTAAGAAAAGAAAGTTCTTGTTGATTCTCTTTCCTTCTGTCTTTCCCCTCCTCTTCCGAATGGAATGTTTTCCAACAGTCATGAAAAGATTTACCGGAGAATGTATGGATCCAAAAAAAGAATTACAGTAAGTGAAGTGACCCAAATTAAGTCAAATATTTAACATTCTTTCTTGTATACATTCACAACATTACAGAATGAATATGTGCTGCTGTGCATATAAATGGGGCTCAGTGTTGGAATTGGCTGTGAAACTAAATAGAAGAATATTGGAGGGAAACAAGAGGTGTTGAAAGAGGTGTGTGGAGAGAAAAGGAGACAAAGGGCACGAAAATGGAAAGATCCAGGGGTGGGGTGGGGTAGGGGTGGAAACAAGAATCTGTTAATGGGAAAAAAGTTGGTGAGTAAGAAAGAAGTGTTTCAGAAAGAGTCATATTTCTTACTGTTGTTAAAATGTGAAGTCTTAAGATCCCCCTAGATTTGTATTATATTGTAACAATTATTGCAATTTTGTCAAAAGAACACCGCTTCTTTTATTTAAAATAAAATATTTTATTTATTTTTAAGGTAATATTTTTATTTGAATGTTTTTTACACATACATGTCTCTATATGATTTTGTCTGTATACAATAGCAGCCATTGGAATGCAGGTAACTCATGGCCATGATAGCAACAAACATTGGTACATGCCACGATCCACCTTAAACCATAAATATCCACTTCAAAATTAGACAGAGGACACATATAGTATTTGGGAAGAACTGTAGAGATTTAAGAGGATGGTTTAGATCACCCAAATAATCTTCAGAAACCTAAAGTAGCATCTATTAATTTGAAATATAGTCTGTGCTGCCTTGTATTGATAAAATAACCTAGGATCCAAAAGAGTAGTTTGACCTAGGGGACATATTTTTTCAGCTTAGCTTAAGGGATAGAATCTTTAAAGAAAAAGACAGTGATCATATGTAGAGGTACTACAAGTCGTAAATGGAATAAAACTAATTAGTTACTAATCATGTATTGGCTTCTTTATAGTCTCTTCTGTGTCCCAGATCTATCAACGTCCCATACTTGGTGACTATTTTGTCCATACATTTTATGATATAGGTATATATGATATGCTTTCTGGAGTATTTATACATATATGGATAAATATATTCACATATGAATATTTATAAATATTACTTGGTTATTTATATTTTTCAAAAGAATAGAGTATTCTTTGCTATATATGTATATATATATAGTGTGTACAACATATATATATATATATATATATATATAGTATATGTGTGTATGTGCATGTATACCTACATGCATGTAGAGGTCAGCTGTTGATGTCTAGTACCATCCTCAATCACTCTCCACTGGATAATCTGTTTTGGGAATAGCAGTTCATAGGCAGTATTCAAAAGGCTGTTCTTGGATGGGAGCATTTTCTCTTCTAGTTTTCAGTATGTTAAAAAATATACTAATTCATAATGTACTTTCTGTACTAATAGACCTGATAGTGTACTTTGACAGCAAGTCCTAAGTTAAGACAAAGAACACAAATTACGGTGTAATTGCTCATATATGCATACAACTCAAAATGGACTTATCATTTTGATTTCAAATAGAATTTGTTGTTACTTTGGAGAGCTAATTAAATAACTCCCTCACTGTTCTAGCACAAGCTCACAAATGAAAACCAGGTGGCTGCAGGACATTTAAATCCTTAAGAGTAAGTAGATGCTAATACGGATGTTAGAGCAAGACACAAGAAAGTAAAGCCATTTTAAAAATACACGAGTGAATAAAGCAAGCACCTCAGTGGAAGTATTCATAGGCTTTGCTGATGAGTGTAAAAATGCTTCCAATATTCCTGTTTAAAATCTGTGACATTAACTGAAGTTGTCTAAAAACAACTTATAAAATCATTCTTTGCAATGTCTATCATCAACAAGGCTTCCTTTTGTACCAATCAAAATAGTTTCATTCTCTCCCAGTTATAGTCAAGTGTATTCTGCCCTCAGAAAATTAATGTAAATATATACATTTCAAAAAAATTGTTCTCATTCTGTATGATGTTCACAAACAGGAACTAATGCTCACATTCTTCAGAATTAGCCAGCTATCTCAATACTCCTAAGTAATGGTTTACATACATTAAAATTTTACAGAGAAGGCAGCATTAGGAACAGAGACACATAGAATAATACTATGGATTGACTAGTAGTTGAATACAAAAGTGATGTTTACATGAAATGTATAAACTATGTCAATGAAGAAGTATGAAATACCTGAACAATTTTAAATCTATATCTGTGGTATGAGATCAAATATTCCTTCAGATTTTTTCTTATCAAAATAATTAAAGATACACAGAAATGTTCTCAACTATGTTCAAGTCAGAAGAAAAGGCGATTATAATTTTCCTACTAAATTATTGTCGGCTGCATTAAATCCAGAAGTATGACTGGTTATCGATGCCCAAGGCAACTTAATACTCCTACAATCACAGGGCTGGGAATACTGATCAATAGCACACAGTGGCTTTAATCAACATGCAGATTAATGAACAGGGCCATATCCATCAGGGAACACCAGAACAAAGACTAGCTGAGCATTTTAATTGCTAAGTTGCTGCTCAGTCTCAATTCCCATCAGTCTCCATCCATTACAACCATTGATGCATAGCAGACATTAAGGGGAAAACAATAACAGGATGATTCATAAGTGTAAGGGTGCAGATGAACAGTTAGCTCTGGGAAAATCACTGCTGTGATTATGTCGTGGTGCAGACTACCTAAAAGATCTGACACATTTTTTCCAGTTGTCATTGTTGCCTGGACCTGACCTGCCAATATTTAATATATTAGTTATCATGGAGCTAGAGAACAGCAAAAGGTTACCTGAAGAATCTTTTCTCCAACTGTTTCAATATAGGTCTGAATCATCCTTTTAACAGAAAATCGGAGCCAAAGAAATTAGAAACCAGAAGTATTTATGAAGTCACATAAAATAATATCTTATGGTAGGGGGCAATTTTCTCACAGAAGGATTTGCCTTTTTATCACTGTAATACTGACAATCAGTTTACACCCCAAATTTCTTTCTTTCTTTTTTTAAAAATTAATTTATTCTTGTTACATCTCAATGGTTATCCCATCCCTTGTATCCTACCATTCTTCCCTACCTCCCATTTTCCCCTTACTCGGCTCCCTTATGACTGTGCCTGAGGGGGACTTCCTCCCCCTTTTTATGCTCATAGGGTATCAAGTCTCTTCTTGGTAGCTTGCTATCTTTCCTCTGAGTGCCACCAGGTCTCCCGCTCTAGGAGACATGGTCAAATATGAGGCACCAGAGTTCGTGTGAAAGTCATACCTCACTCTCCACTCAACTGTGGAGAATGTCCTATCCATTGGCTTGATCTGGGTAGGGGTTTGAAGTTTACAGCCTGTATTGTCCGTGACTGGTTCCATACTTTGAGCCGGACCACTGGGCCCAAATCTGCCTATCATAATGTTCTTCTTGTAGGTTTCTAGGACCCTCTGGATCCTTCTACTTTGCTATTCTCCCATCTAGAGTCCCAATAGGATGTCTTCCCCTCTGTCCCAGTTTCCTGGTAAGGGAAGACTTTCATGGGACATGCCCCTTGGGCTAGTATGCAGATATAAGTGAGTATATACCATTTGAGTCTTTCTGCTTCTGGGTTAACTCACTCATTATGATCATTTCTAGCTCAATCCATTGTCCACAAATTTTGGGAATTTCTTGTTTTTTATAGCTGGTAGTATTCCATAGTGTATATGTACCACAGTTTCTTTATCCATTCTTCTACTGAGGGACACTTAGGCTGTTTCCATGTTCTGGCTATTATGAATAAGGCTGCTATGAACATGGTTGAGCAAATTTTCTTGTTGTGTGCTGGAGCATCTTCTGGGTATATTCCAAGGAGTGGAATAGCTGGGTCTTGAGGAAGCCCAATCCCATTTTTCTGAGATAGCACCAGACAGATTTCCAAAGTGGCTGTACTAGTTTGCATTCCCACCAGCAATGAAGGAGTGGAGTGTTCCTCTCTCTCCACATCCTTGCCAGCATGTGGTATCACTTGAATTTTTGATCTTAGCCATTCTGATGGGTGTAAGATGGAATCTCAGAGTTTTTTGATTTGCATTTCCCTGATGACTAAGGAGGTTGAGCATTTCTTTAAGTGTTTCTCTGCCATTTGATATTCCTCTGTTGAGAATTCTGTTTAGTTCCAATCCCCATTGCTCTCTCTCTCTCTCTCTTTTTTTTTTTACCTTTTTAATTTTATTTTTAATTTTATTTTTTCAACAATATTCCAGGAATTTATTATATATCAGCTTGTATTATGAATGTTGTTTTATTCACCATAGCAAAAATACATTTATTTTATTACCATGAGGTATAGATATGTTCCCATGCTGTTTTCTTCTGAAATCACCTTTGAAGATAATAAAAAACATATTTATTACCATATCAGAGCTATGGCCATCAAATTGTATAAATGGAATAGCACAAGACACAGAATAGTCTCGTCTGATCAGTGCCTGCCTCCCTTGGCCTGGAGCTCTGATTTCAGAACACAGGTTCTGAATTGATCTCACTTAGGCTTTGACCTTGGGTAAAATGACCAATGCACAAGAGTTATTCTGTTGGTGCTGCCTTACTTGGAAACAATCTGCTGCCTCATATATCACCTTTTTTAAAATACCAAAATACACACTATACACACCCCTACCTACAGTGTGGAAGGTTTGGGTTTAAGATAAGGCCTCACTATATAGTTAGAACTGGTCTTCAATTTACTTTGTAGCTCTCTGGCTGTTTTTGAACTCATGAGCCTCTTGCCTCAGCCTCCTGGGTGCTGGGATCCCCATTTCTCAGTTGGGTTGTTTGGTTTGGTGGTGTTTAATTTCTTGAGCTCTTTATATATTTTGGATATTAGATCTTTGTCAGATGTAGGGTTGGTGAAGATCTTTTCCCAGTCTGTAGGCTGTCGCTTTGTTCTCTTGACAGTGTCTCCTGCCTTACAGAAGCTTCTCAGCCTCATGAGATCCCATTTATTAATTGTTGACATTAAGGCCTGGGCTGTTGGTGTTCTGTTCAGGAAGTTGTCTCCTGTGCCAATATGTTCCAGGCTCTTCCCCATTTTTTCTTCTAAGTGACTTTTATGTTGAGGTCTTTAATCCACTTGGATTTGAGTTTTGTGCAAGGTGACAAATCTGGGTCCAGTTGCATTTTTTTTACACATAGACCTCCAGTTAGACCAGCACTACACCCCAAATTTCTTAATCCCATATCCTAGAAGATGACTTCCATGAAGTCTGTAAGTATGTCTCTTGGTGTAGACTATAGCTCCACTGGAAGCTAGAAAAATAGCTTTCATATTAACTCAATTTTGTTTTAGATAGTTTACATGGTGTCCTCTACTGCACTGAGATTAAACCACTCAACCAGGATGGCTTTCTCAAGTCTTATGTCTCATAAAGTGTGAAACTAGAATTCAGAACTAGGATTCTCTGACTTTCAAGTTTGTGCCATTTCTTCTTCCTTTGGCTAGATAACAAACGTGAGGTCTGGTTCTGTTTTGTCTGTGTGATTCTATCAATCAATGAATTGAAACCTTTTCACTGTTGTACTGAATATACAAACAGGGAATCAAGCTGTCTTGTGGTGAGAAACCTTATCTTTTGGAAGTCAGCTCTTTAACAGTGCATGTGATCATGCATCCTATTCCCTTAATGCTTAGAAGTTCTCCAATTGCATAACCTCAATCTAATGATGACTACTTGGAAATTAGAACATTCCAAAATGTCAGGTTTCCGGCAAGGTTATATGATGATTTGTGTAAGCATTCAAGGTCAGAAAATCCTTCTCATAAATTTTGCAGAAGAGTGCTATGTTTGCCTTCTCTGGAAATTACTACATTTGTTGGCCTTCATTTGCTACTTTAGAAGCTGAAAATCAGAATATTGAAATAACTGCTCAAGGTTTCAAACTGAATTCATCTGACCATCTTACTTTTCTCTACTGTTGTATGGATTAAACTCAAGACTTGGTGCATTATCAGTAAGCTACATGCCCAGTTTCCACTCAACTTACACTATGGTGTTCTGATGGTTTTTACAAGTCAGCTTGAGCCATTTCACTGAATGAATTGCTGAGAATGAGTGTTTTTGCCATTTACCTCCCTGGAAAGAGCTTCTCTTTGCTTCTGCAACCTTTCCAAATAAATGGTATAGAATTTTAATATTGTTTATAGAAATTCATACATTAGTAATTGGGTAAACAAGAAAAAAATTAAGACTGATGCTATGGATCAACTGGTAAAGTTCTTTCCATGTCAGCATGAATTCAATCGCTAGCACACATGTGCAAGCCAGGTTTGGGTGCAGGCGTGTGTGTGTGTGTGTGTGTGTATGTGTGTGTGTGTGTGCGTGTGTTGTGGTTTTTGGATCATTAGAGCTCACTGGTCAGTCAATTTAGTTGTGTTAAAGCCACACAGGTTCAGTGAAGGACACTGTCTCCAAAACTAAGGTGGAGAGTTAATGAAGAAGACACTCACCACTTGGTTTCCACAAGCACACATGTGCATATATAAATTTGTATATATGCACACACGTATACACAGCAACATGCACATACTACAAATGCATAAAGCATCAATTAATTTTTTAAAAAATATCAGGATATTTTTGTAAGTTTGATGCAGCAAACTTGGCAATGTTCAGGATTCCAGCAAAGAAATTAGTAGACAGAGACTCTGGCTCAGATTCTGCCAAACATTTTCTCTGGGACCCAGGAAGCCAGACTTTAAGACTTAAAGAGAGATCACTTTAAAATGTAAAGTTTAAATTCTGTGGTGTTATTCACCTTATCAATAAATTGTTTCACTCCTTTAAGGTCATGTGATTTGATGCTGTTTCCTTGTAAGTTCAAATTTTTTATGGGAGATGTAGGAACCCTTATTTTTATAAGTTGTTAGTGTTCTCAGCCATTCTTTCTCAGTACCTTTGAAAACTGATTCTCAGTATACTTTTATACTAACTTGAGATGGACACATAAAGAATAATTTGAATCTTGAAGGTACTCTGTCTTTCTGTGAACACTTCCTTCTGGACTGCATCTCCGAGTACTTTAAGTTGATCACAGTATTAATATACTGTGTTGCCTTCAATTCTATGTTTAGATTGTTGTCCTGCTTGGATGTCTATTTCTTTCCTACTGTATTTAGCCCCAGAGTCTATATCCTTTGCTGTATGGTATACACCTTTCAATTATGAGACAGCTGTGAATTTAATTAATATGCTGTTGACTCCCATACCTTTACAGGTCATTAATGAGAAGGTTAAAGCGGAACAGACTGGTTTGATCTGGAGTCTCTTGAGAACCTCTTTACTATGACATGTTTACTATTTTCATTGCTTTAAGAGCTCGTGCTGCATGGTAATGAACGTGTTTTAGAAGGACAGCGTCTGAAATGCTAAGGAGGTATTTCCATCTTACTAGGAAGATGCAATATTTTTCAGCCATGTTGTATATTTCCAGAGGCCATTCCTCTGGTGGAAATTGCAACCTGTGGTTCAGTGGCATACATATTCTAGAATAAGTCATTGACTTAGTCTATGAGGTAGGTAGAGAAAGCAAAGGAAGTGATATGACCTCAAACCGTCTATAAAAACTCAACTGCATAAAAGGTAAAATGGTCTGAGACAGTTAAAGTAGACTGTGGGAGGATTAAAGAACTAGATCATAAGCACATCTAATAAGCAGTGAAACATTTAAGTTTATGCTAGTAAGTTTATGTTGGCTGCACAGCTATTCTATAAAATCAAGGGTTTATATTTGTGCTTATACATTTTGTGTAATGATACATGTAACTAAATATATAAGTATTCACCCAAATTGGCCACGGAGGGAGTTAAACATTTTATCAACAGTTTTCCTAAAGGAGTATAATGAAGTATTAACTAAAAATATTAGATTCTGAAGTACAGCTTTACAAATCTTTCCTTTTTTTTTTTTTTTTTTTTTTTTTTTTTTTTTTGTAAACACAATGGAAAGTCTTAACTGTGGGGGAAATATCTGTAAACCCTGACTTAGAGCACGATTATGTTCCCTTCCATTTGAATTGCTTGGGCTACTGGTTAACTATACTCAACATTTTCAACAGAAGAGAGGCAGAAGCCAATAAATACTAAAGAGTTGCAAAGAGTGGCTGTTTGTATTAATAGGAGGTTAAGGGGTGCAGGCCTGGAGCAGACAGGGAAAGGAAGGGAAGACTGGCCTTGCAAGCTTCCTTCTAGGAGCGTGTTGCTTCCACACTGGTCCCTCATTGGAAGGATTTCAAGAGAATACACATGGCCATAGTTTTTTTTTCTTTTCAGTTTATTTCTTCCTGACTTTGGTCTCTAATAAATTCAGAGATGATTCAAGTAAAAGGCAGAATTTCTTTCTATTTTAAAACATAGCATAAAGGGCTTTATAAGCTTGGGGTTCCTATAGTAAATTACTATAATTAGATGGCTTGAAACAGAGGAAGTGCACACTGTCTCACTTCTGAGGCCATCAATCTGGCAAAATCAAGGTTGCAAGGTTGCAATCCCTCCAGAGGTGGACAGGGAGAATCTTTTCTTTTTTTAAATTATTTTTATTAATTTAATCATATTACATCTCCATTGTTAGCCCTTCCCCTGTTTCCTCCCATTCTTCCCTCCCCCCCACTTCTCTCCTTCTCACCTCCCCTATGTCTGTGATCGAGGGAGACCTCCTCCCCCTATATATGCTCTTAGAATATCAAGTCTCTTCTTGGTAAGTTGCTATCCTTCCTCTGAGTGCCACCAGGTCTCCCCATCCAGGGGACATGGTCAGAAAAGGGGCACCAGAGTTCATGTGAGAGTCAGATCTCACTCTCCACTCAACAGTGGACTGCAAAATGGGGCTTGAAACTTAACAGAGAATTCTCAACAGAGGAATATCAAATGGCAGAGAAACACTTAAAGAGATGCTCGTCCTCGTTAGTCATCAGAGAAATGCAAATCAAAAGGACACACTGAGATTCCATCTTACACCCGTCAGAATGGCTAAGATCAAAAACTCAAATGACACCACATGTTGGCGAGGATGTGGAGAGAGAGGAACACTCCTTCATTGCTGGTGGGAATGCAAACTAGTACAACCACTTTGAAAAGCTATCTGGCGCTTTCTCAGAAAAATGGGAATAGGGCTTCCTCAAGACCCAGCCATCCCACTCCTTGGAATATACCCAGAAAATGCCCTACCACACAACAGGGACATATGCTCAACCATGTTCAGAGCTGCTTTATACATAATAGCCAGAACATGGAAACGGACAGGAAGAATCTTTTCCCGCTTGATGTCTGTAGATTTCTTTGGATTGCTGCCGCCAGCTTCAACTCATCCTCTTTTTTCATATGGACATTTTATTTCTCTGGGTATATCTTCAAGATATTTTCCAAGGATACATCCTCCTAAAAGACTCAATCAAATTATGTTTTCAAAGACTTCCTCTTCTTTCCAGATAAGGCCACATTCATAGGCCTGTAGATGATGTACTTTTCTATCTTTTGAGGGTTTACCCTTCTTGATAATGTGGTAGAAAATACAAAAGTGAACAGGAATGAAATAAAACCATTTTATAATTAAAGATGAAGAAATAGAAATCACCAGTGTGTAATTATACAATTTAAAAAACCTCGTGTTTTAAAAACTAGTCATTGAAGTGACCAGTTTATTCCAAGACAGAAAATACTATAAGGCCCTTTGATTATTATTTATGGCATGCTCTTAACTTAATTGGTAAAGTACTATGCTTGAGTGGGTTGGAAATATTTAGAGAGAGATAATGTGGATATAAAGTTTTTTGTCTGTAGCTGCCATAGCTTTTTCCTTATCTCCTTCAGATTGTGAAACAGGGAAAGACTTCACAGCTAGCTCTCCCAGTAGAGCTGAGTAAAGTCCCAGTAGAAGAGCTCACAACAGGGATAATCTATACTGCCTCTATTTGCATAAGGAGAAAAGGAACATATGTGTCTACTTGTAGAGAAAGACACGGAGAAATTCAAAGCAGTTGAATCAAAGACACTGCAAAGCAAGGAAAAGCAACAATGTCACCTGCAAGGAAAACACACTTCTCATTGGAAAACTGATGCAGAGTGTTTAATCACACTGTGAACCACAATATATCCACTGGAAAAACCTATTTCTAGTTGTTGTGTATCTCAGCCCTAGCACATACCTTTAATCCAAGACTTTAAAACAGGATTTTAAAAACTCGGAAGCTGAGCAAGCAACCGGTTGACCAGTTGACAGGGAGTGAACATAGGTAAAAACCATAGAGTGAGAGGAAGTCCTGAAGACAGGTGAAGTGACACAGGAAGCAGAAAGGAGGGACATTCCATTTGGAAGAATTTTGTTTGATTGATTTTTGTAAGTTTGTTTTTAAGACAGCATGGAGAAGGAGATTTCTCCTGGGATATCAGTTGAGTAGGAAGGTCAGCTGGGTGCTCTCTTAGCCTCTCTGAGCACCCTAGCATTTGGCTCCTGAGTCTTTATTGGTAAAACCAAACATTTGGGGTCTTGTTTAAAAACAACAGAAAACATCTACCATCATAAAAATTTGAAATTATATTAACTAGTTTCTTTTAATTTAACACACATCATAATCATTTGTTAGAGGCACCTATGAATTCCCATTGAGCAGAAAAAAAAAGACAAAAGTCTTCC
Source organism: Acomys russatus (assembly GCF_903995435.1). Lineage (NCBI taxonomy): Eukaryota > Metazoa > Chordata > Mammalia > Rodentia > Muridae > Acomys > Acomys russatus. Next base: position 34,576,074 of record NC_067167.1, on the reverse strand, counting down.
TAAACTGAAATAGGGAAGATAGAAAATAAGAAAAAAAAATGAGTTGATTGGACAAAGTGCTAGAAAGATAATAAAGCACATTAGAGGAGCATATTAAAGTTTTAAATAGGACACTTTAAGTAGATATCAAGAGGCTCATATTGTTCCTGTGAAACAAGAAATGAAAGTTAAGGTGAAGCAACTGAAAAGAAAAGAAACCTGAAGAAAAATGGCTAAAGGGTAATAAAAATAATGAGAAATTATTCAAATGTCATTAGGTTAAAGAAACTGCTAAACAGTAATATGAACAACTAAACGAGGAAAGTGGAAAGGATGCTTGAGAATTAACGAGAGTGGTGAGAAAAATAACAGTGCTAACGCTAAAATCCAAATCAAAAACAGCGCAGACACCGAGTCATGCAGCAAGGAAGGACTCTAGTCACCGTGAGCATGGCAAACATGGCTCTGGCAGGCCTTGCCCTTCTCCCCAATTCTCACTGCTTTGCTAAGAACCATTAGACTACATTCCTAAAGCTGGCTCCCCAAGGTCTGTTCCCTTACTTGATCACTTCCTCTTCCTGAGGCTGGCTACCATGAGCCGGCTATAAAAATATTAAAGTCCAGCAATCAAAAGTGCACTATGGCCCACCTATTTAACATCTCTAATTAAAATTAAACACCCCATTCTAACACGGGGTTTACCCCTTTACCATTATAAACCACCATTTCTCTATGGCCCATGTCTGTCTCCTCTATCCCAAGGCAGTCCTTTATCTCGCTCTGGGACAAATACTTCTGCCCCTTTCCCTCGTTCCATTCACCTTCTCCCTCTTCCTCTATCTCCTGTTTTTGTCTCTTATTCTTTGTTCTTCTGATCAAATAAATATTCTTTTTGTTGAAAACTTGGTCATGGGGTGTCCTGAGACAATATCGATCCTTTCACGGTATGCTTCTACAAGCAGATACTCATCGGCCTGAAATTCCTTCCTAACTACATAGACATTTCAGGCTACTATGACAGAATACAGAGGGCTAACTTTAAGCAACAAGTTTCAGTTCTCAATGCTCAAGACACTAAAAGTTATGAGACCCAAGTGACAGAAAAGGGTATTCAAATTGGTGAGAAAAAGCACTTTTTTTCTGATCTCATGAAGCTTTCCAGAGACATACAGAGGTTTACTTTCCCTTCTTCTAAGGTGTTAATTACAGTCATGAACTCATGTGTGGTTACATCTTCCTAAATTCCACCTCCATGTATTATTATGTCGGGATGAAGGTTGTATCATTTGGGATGAAAGCCTACTTTACATTAAGCAAGTTTTTTATCTAAATCACTTATTCCCTCCAGTTCTTATACATCTGAATCGCTGCATGAATAATTGAGTTCATGTGTTGTAAATCTAACTTCCTCCAAATTGATGCATTCTCTTCTGGAGGGAGGCTTGTGAAACTCAGGAAGTAAAACAAAACAAAACAAAAACAAAAACAACAACAACAAACACCTCTTAATAACCCTGTAAGTAAAGAAGATTTACAAGGCTTATGGAGCTCCTGAAATTTACAAAATTCACAAGGTCATCTACAGGATTATATGAGCAGAAACAGTTTCGGAGGCAGTCACCTATCTGCAAGTTCTGTAGGGAACTCTAAGAACACAGCTTTTGTGAGTTTCACCATCATTTATATAGACTCCTCAGGAATCCAACTGTGTTTGAGTCACCTATATTCCTGTAAATAACTACAATAAACGCGTGACTTTACTAAGGTATACTTACTGGAATTGTTTCTTTTGTCTGTCATCAATAGCCTACCTGTGGTGAATTGTTTTTGTTTCTTTCCAGGAAAAGTCATAGAACTCCATAATACCAATTTTTCTCCATTTTTATATGAACCAATGAGCCAATGTGATGCAGTAGAAATGGAGCCATAAGCTCAAGTGTGAGCTTTAGGGTAGCCTGTCCTTCACGGCTTCGTACACGTGGCAAGTTACATGCACGGCATCCATGCTCATTCTACCTCTCACTAAAGTAAGGCTTTTGTCAGATACTGAAAACTATTTTGTAAAACTTTGACATTACTTTAGGGATAGAGTAGATATTCTTTATTGGCAAGGAAATGTTTATAAAATATGGCAAATAACTGATGGAAAAAAATATAGTGTCAAAACACACCATTGGGTACAACCTAATTTTAAAGGCAAGACGAATCTTAGTGCATATATCTCAACAACTGTACCGACAGTGCTGTAAACATTGCCTTTTCCTGACACCCTGTTTAGGACAACTTCTTCAGCTGTATCTCAGTTGTCTTGTCTATTAATAAGTTATTTGTGAGGAACATCACATAAAAGAAATAGCCCATGAATAATCTATAGAATATTAACATTCTTTCTGTCTTTTAGCTGAGAGCAGTAGGTGATAGAGTAAAGGCTTAGACTACAAGTACAGAATTTTCTAATTTAGCTTTACTATTATAAAATCTAGTCTTTAGTTATTTGGTGCATGAACACAACGTGCGGCTGGCTATTAGTAGAGAAAGCTACTACTGGCTAAAGTGAAGAAAATAAGTGTCTTCAAAGAGTTCAGCCCTAACTAGGATGCCTACATCATATAGTCTCCCCCTCAAGGCTCTTGGAATATCACAAGGGGGTGGAGAGATATGAAAAGCCAGAGGCCCAGGAAGACTGCTGCAATATAATATCCTCTGGACATGGAGGGATGCTGCACTCATGGGCCCACAGCAGCCACGATACCTGGATGAGATCCTGTTAAAATGCTTTTTGTGTGGAGGTAATACAGTATTTCCTATTTGATGGAGAACATAACTTTGGTTTTTCAGATCCCATCAAGAGGTTTGAAGGTACAAAAACTTTGGAGTGGAGCAATAAAAAAAAAATGAGCAGAACAATATGATAGGCAGATTTGGGCCCAGGGGTCTCGCTCAAACTAAGGCACCAGCCAAGGACAATACAGGAGGTAAACTTTAAACTCCTTCCCAGATCTAGCCAATGGTCAGAATATTCTCCACAGTTGAGTGGAGAGTGTGATATGACTTTCTCACGTACTCTGGTGCCTCACATTTGACCATGTCCCCTGGAGGGGGAGACCTGGTGGCACTCAGAGGAAGGACAGCTGGTAGCCAAGAAGAGACTTGATACCCTATGAGAATATAGAGGGGGAGGTAATCCCCCTCAGGAACAGTCATAGGGAAGGGGAATAATGGGAAAATGGGGGGGGGGGAGGAATGGGAGGATACAAGGGATGGGATAAACATTGAGATTTAACAAGAATAAATTAATAAAAAAAAATGAGCTTGGCTTGGAGAATGTTGAACTGACAGTTTTGCTAGAGAGTAATTATGGTATGGCCATATGCTCAACGGCATTTCCCTGCACACATGATAAATTCTAAAGCTCTTTCAAGTGGCCCCCAAATAATCTTGTGTTATTCGTTGTAGATGTGTATGTTGTATCATACGTTTCTTTGACCAGCTTTCTCCCTCCTCTCTGCGTTTCTCTCTTGAACTTTTATGACTATGCTATGCCTATATTTGTTAGTCAGCAAAAGACTGCATTTTCTTCCTAAAATGCTCTTCCCTCCAGAGTTATTTCTTGTAAAGTTTGTCCTCAAAGAGCATTTTGTCATCTCTTGTAGGTCTTCTTCCATACACAACTCTCTTATTCACTGCCTCACTGCTATCAGCTTGCTTGTGTTAGTTTTCAAAGCATTTACAGAAACTGGACTGTAGCAGTGTGGCTGTGTGGGGTCATGTATGTCTGTCCATTCCATCTGAGTCTGAATTATGTAAGAAAAGGAAACTTTCTGTGGCACCACTAAGACATATAGATACTCATGCCTTTAGTGCTGAACATATTCCAGGCTTCCAACAACTGTGGAAAGAATAAATGAAATAAACTCAATAGCTTTAGTATTTGATAACATCTTTATAATTTAGTGCTGATATACTGAATGCACCCTACTTACCCCTTTATTTCCTTTTCTTTACAAAGATTGGTTAACACATACATGGAAATTATTTGTCTTCTCTGTTCATATTTGGTTTTGAAAATGTGAAGATATGAATACCAAGTAGAAAGGCAGCAAAATAATACAACTTACCAAGTATAAAACCAACTACCAATGCCCAAATAATGTTTTATTTCCTTTGTGTATGTATGTGTGGTTCTCTGAGAAAGCAGTATACTATTGTGTTAAAAATAAATATGAAGTCTTTTGAGTAAAAAAAAAAACTAGGTTAGAAATCAGCTTACGAATTTGAGGTTGTATATTATGTTTGCCTGCTCTCTGTAAACAGGATTTAGTGCAATTAGGTTATCAACAGTGGAGTCTCCCCAAGGTATCTAAATATAAATTGCACCATTTCCTGATGGCTTAATTTCTAAGAATAACTCAATAATACCCGTAGTATTTTCACTCTCTAATCTTCTGTGTGCTAGATATTTTGCCATCAATGATATAGCAAGAGAAAAGTATTTCACTCCCAGACATGTTTCAACATTTACAAAATGTATTGCCTGCAATTCCATTTTCCTTCTTTTGCTCAGGGCTGATGAATTTTCAGAATAAAGATATTTGTTTCAAAGGAAAAAATTCAGGATACACCAGTAGGGCAGGAATAGCATCTTGCTTTTTCATAATTTATCTGAAGGACTGACATAAAGGAGGCTTTAATGTATAACTAATAAATAAATGAGTATGTATATATGATCAAAAAGAATAAAAAGTCAATTTAAAGTTAAAAGCAACCAATTTTACCATTTTGATAGTTCTTATCTCCCCTTTTCATCCAACCATATATTTTTACTTTTATTTTACCTAAGGTTTTATTGTTCTATTTCAAATTATTTGTGAAGCAAGGAGTTTATACTTCAATCAAATACTCCCTTTTCTTTCTTTATCCATATTTTATGTGGTTACAATTCAGTTTAAAAGGACCAAATTTACAATTAGGCCATTCAATACAGGTATGCCTTCAAGTACGTGTGTGTGTGTGTGTGTGTGTGTGTGTGTGTGTTAGTTTTTTTGTATAGAAATCCTTTAATTATTCCTTTATGTTATTGTATAATTATAAATAGATGGCTTGATAGAAGTGGTAACTCCTCAATTGTTGCCTTCAGGCTTTCAGAATGAAGCTTTTCTGCCTCTTGCCTCTGGGATGAAAAATGCCCCGTTTCCTGCTTAATTTTACTATAACTTCCACATAATCTACCGAGGGAGTACTTTTGGGTCTGAAGTACATATCTTGAATGATTAGTATATCATTGTATCAGATATGTTTGAAAATGACAATGAACTTTCAGTTCAAGTGTTTCCCCAGGCATGCAAAAAGCAATTAAAAAAACACATAGTTGAATGGTCTAACATGGCTTACATTTCACAGTGAAAGCTGTATGCTGGGAAAATACAGAAATTTCAACTTGATGCATATTTGCAAATGTTGGCCAAATAAACTGTAGATGCAAGCTTTTAATGCATTCCCGATAGAACCTCCTTTAAAAATTTATGGTTTCTTGGGTTGGCAAGATGATTTAGCAGGTAAAGGGACCTGATCTGCTTCCTGGAGACCCACGTGGTGGAGAAAAGAAACTGACTTCCACAAGTTGTCCTCTGACACATGTGTTCACATACACACACACTCTCTCTCACACACACACGCACAAAATTAATCAAAAATATTTATGATCACATCATATGTGTTTGACTTTTAAGGACTTCATATAACTGCCCGTCCACTTCTCCATTATCAACAGTAGCTGTGGTGTCTGTATAATGTGGTCCTGAGCTGTTAACCATTCATGATATCATCGTAGTAGTCAGCAGGTATGTGGCCATGGAGTTCACAAAGGATTTGAGCTCTGTGGTGCCTGTCCTTTCTATGATGATGTTCAAGGACAGAGACTGCAGAAGAGGAGAAAAGGAGGAGAGAGAGAGAGAGAGAGAGAGAGAGAGAGAGAGAGAGAGAGAGAGAGAGAGAGAGAGAGAGAGAGAAAGAAAAGAAGAAAAGGTAAAAGAAGATTTTCTCGGGGTGTATAAATATAAGCACTTATTTTAATATGATGTTCATTTAGCACAGTACTAGTACTAGGTTCTTCCATAGATCTTGATAGTTAAGGACTTTTGGCCCAGTTGACATTAACACCATGAGCTTCATCTTGTATAGATGGCTTTAAATCCAATGATAAAGTAGTTGTGTACTCCATAACCTTCGTGTCATTATGTAACCAGTAGGCACAACCCAGTCAATGTAGCTAACAAGGTTCACAGTTAGGCAACTAACTACACTTCAAGCATCATGAAACCTAGCCATAGGTATTCATCATTCAGGTCAGTACCAATTTCATTTCCCAGGTCCTGTGACTCCTGTTTATCCTGTCTTCAGCATTATGGTCTTCCCCTCCATGTTCTAGAGGATAAGCAAGAGAAATGATAGTGGTCTGTAATGTTAAAGGGATGTCTATGGGACCCAATTTGCCAATGAAAAAAATGTAACCCATACCTGGAACCTTTTATTTGATAGCTTACCGTGTCCAGGAGAAGAATTACCCATAGTATAGGACAAACCCACTTAAATTCATTTTATATATGTATATGTACATATTCAAGGATTCTCTTACTGGGATAGGTTTTCATATGGCTTTTTCAAAGGTCCTTAGTGTCAGTTATACCTGTAAACATTTCCTCCTCTATGCTGCCTTCCCATCTCCAACTCCATTTAACTCTTCCTGTTCTACTGTTTCCCCTACCCCTTCATAGCACCTGTGTTCCATCTTTCTTACCTTGAAATACTTCTTCTCTCCTTGCCCCCTACTAGTTACTGAATTCTATGGGTACTCCAATTTATACATGTAAATCCAGATAAATATTCAAATCTAACAGCCAGATATGAAAGAGAGCATGTAGTAGTTGCAGCACTGGGTATGAGTCACCTCACTCAGAATGATTATTTCTAGGTCCATACATTTACTTGTGAATTTTACAACATCAGGTTTTTTTTTTTTATACAGTTGCATAATATTCCTTTCTTTCTATGTACCACATTTTAGTTATCCATTAATCAGTATATTATCCAGATAGCCTCTGATGACATTTAGTCTCTTTTCCATTTTCTGGCCACTGTGAACAGGGCAGCAATGAACATGGATGAACCTATCTCTGTAGGGAAAAAAAGAGTCTTTAGGACACATGCTGAGGGGTGGTATAGTTGTATCACATGGTTTATATATTTGAAGCCTTGTTGTAATTTGATTTCTTCATCATAGTCATTCAGACTGGGATAGGATGGAATATCAAAGTAGTTTTAATTTGCATTACTATGATTACTAAAAATGTTGAACATTTAAAAAATATTGTTCAGCTATCTTTCCTTCTTCTTTTGAGAACTCTATGTAGTTTCACCACCACCTTTTAATATGGTCATTTGGTTTTCTGGTGTTTTGATTTCGAGTCCTTTGTATAGTCTGTATGAATCTTCTTGTGAATTTATAGAGCTATAGGTAGTAACTATTTTTCTCTTTCTGTAGGTTACATTTTTATTCAAATGGTGGTTGCATTTGCAGTACAGAAACTTTATGAAGTCATATTTCTCACTCCTTGGTCTGTGCTACTGAGTCCAAATCAGAAATCCTTTTCCTATGCCTATAATTTAATATTTATTTCCCATTTTCTTTTATACTGGACTCTTCTTATCTATTACTTGTATTTTTAAGCAACAGTCAACTTTACTTGGAACATCTAGTATATCCTAAACATCTCATATTATTGTTTAAATTCTATACAATTTTTCTTCCTCCCTAGTTACCTCCTTGCTGTTAACATCCATTGGGCACTTTAATTCTTTCTTATTCAACATCTATGCTGTATTTGCAACTGTTGCTGACTGGTTCTTCCTTCAAAAACTTGATTCCTCTGGCTTCTATGACATCATACTCTCCTGAGATGGCTCATCTGTTTCTTTATGGTACTTTTGATTTCCATGTACATCATGATTACATTCTTTCTCCCTGTATAGTCTTTGGATGAGTATATACTCATTCACTCTAATGACCAGCTGAAGTTGATGATGTATATCAATCTGCATTCCAGATTTCCATCAACACCAATATCTTAAGTACCTATTCAACATCAGCTGATATTGCGCCCACATCAAAACTCACATGCGCCCCAACCACTCTGTGTACTCAGCATCTATCTTTTGGTACGTCCTCACCAACTCAAGCTATAAACTTGAATTTAACCCTTGAATCTTTTTATTATTTATATTCTACTCATTCAATCCATTTCTAATTTTATTTTAATTTTTCTTTCTTTACAACTTTCTTGGATATTATCAGGCATCAATTCTATACATAAAATAATAAGTAGCTACAATTTTTCTTGTGGTATGAAATATAGAAAGGGAGTTAAAGATAATTAATCTTGAGCAGAGACACCTGCCTTTGAATCTGGTACTGATACCTATCAAGTACTTTGCTCTGTGAACTCGAGAAGACTTTGTAACTTTATGATTCACACTCAGCTCTTCTACAAGGCATAAAATTATGTTATCTACTTTACAAAGTTTATTTAATCAAATAAGAGAGTACATTTAAAACATTTAGGATAATAACAGACTCACAGTAAATACAAAATAATTATTAGTTGTTCCTTCTATTAGTTGATGACTACACTGATCTCTTAAACAGAATTATTTCCCTTTGTTACATTTGGATCAATGAAAAGCATTCTAAAGGCAGAAGAAAGCATTTGAATCATGTGTCTTGAGACTCTTATTAAACTCTCAAATAACATCATCTGATGTTGGTGCTTGAAGTATAATACCATAACCTTCATGTTTTTGCTGCCATTAGTTTTCTGGATTTAAGATCTTTACAATGTAATCATCCATCCATCCATTGATTGACTCCTTCATCCCAAACATTACTATGTATTAGGATTCTAGGAGTGTGGTATATAATCACCCTTCATTTATTCATTTACTTTCTTCCTGTGTAACGACTATGTGTTAGGTACATCTTGGATATGTGGTACTCCGTCATTCTGTGCTCTCTCTTTCTCCTTCCTTGCTTCCATCCTTCCTTCCTTTCTGACTTTCTGTCCTTTATTAAAATTACTAAGTGTTGAGACAGTCTTAGACATGTACAGGGTCGCCTTGCTCATTCATTCGTTTTGAGAAGCTACTACATTAAGGCAGTCTTAGGAACGTGGCAATGCTGTTATTGCTTCGTGAACGCAGAGCTTGTGTGCACTTCATGGAGCCATGCTTATTGCCATCCCCTCCAGTTCTTTAAACTGTCACATTTCATCTTTGTCTTAATCTTTTGAAAATTATATTTTCTGTGTTTCTCGTAGAGACTTAGTCTTTGTGTGTGAGTACTTGATGTGATAATCTCTTTAATACATGTGTATAAGATGATATATGTTACTCTCGAGGAAAAGCTACTCTAATGACCATAGCTCATTCTTCGTCAACATTGGCCTCCTATAATATATTAGAATTCACTCAATTACAAACTCTAACATACTTTTAAATTGTACTCATAAGCTATAATATTGAACACCTACATTGAGTTCTTATTTACCCCTCTATCTTCAATACTCAACATCATACACAATAAGGAGTGAGATTTCAACACACACACTTGTCAGATTTCTGAAAATGCTTCACAAAGCAAGGCCTTCGTTAAGCAAGGTGAAGGGACATGATGGATGAAGAAACTGGCCAGAAACAGCTGCAAATAGCTTTGCCCAGCATTAATTTTAATAGGGAAGTAGAGGTCTCTGTTAGTAAAAGCTCAGAAGTGTTGGTAAATTCTGAATGGGTATTCTTACTAGGGTAGACAAATGGGGATTTTGATTGGTGGACCTTGGTATTTCTAAAGTTGGACCTTAGTGCTCAGCCTCAGGAGTCAGGCATAAGAAAGTGGTCTAATAGGGGACTACGCCTTGGGCTAACTTTAGGAATATAATCTAGTGGTTTAGCAAGAAAGAGGAAAGTAGGAAGGACAAGACCTGCTAGCACCATGTTTGCCATGCTTTTGCCTGTTAGAGCCCTTCAAATAGAATAATCTATTTCTTAGAAAAATCTATTTCAAAAAAATTATCTATTTCTTAGAATTATCTATAGCTCTGTGAAAGAAAGTGAGAGAGAAGGAAAGAGTAAGGAGAGGGGACATAATGAGGAAGCATTATAAAGGGAATGAGAAGAGTGAAGAGAGAGAGAGAGAAAGAGAGAGAGAGAGAGAGAGAGAGAGAGAGAGAGAGAGAGAGAGAGAGAGAGAGAGAAGAGAGAGAGAGACTATTGAGGTCATGAACTATTTTATCTAAATTTCTGAAGGACTTGATGGAATAGCAATATCAGAGATAGTAGTTGAGTTAGGGGTTGCCCACTTTCCCAGGGACACAGTCTAAGCTGTTCTTGCAGACATCAGCTCCCTGGATATGCAGCCTCAGATGCCTCAGCACAGACTCCAGGAGACACCAACAGCAGCGACGATGTCCCTGGTGTGCACTAACTGTGGAAATCATCTTTCTTACACTGGCAGATACAGAGGACATCTGTTCTGCAGTCTTAGCCAAAGGGAGGAAATGGGTAATTGTTTCAGGATAACCCAGACAACTAATACTGCAGTTCCCTTTAAATATTTCAGATGTGTTTCCACAAATGTAGAGGGAAGTTATGCATTAGAATTCAATAGATGAAGAAACGTTGTGACAGAGAAAAATAAAATTTTATTTTTGGAGGTTAAAATGGATCTAATTTTATCTTCAATATGCTGCAGTTGGTGATTACATATACAACGTTGGTTTTTATAGATTCATGTAACATGCACTTTTTATCTTTACATAGAGTCTCTCAGAATTGTTTAAAATATCTTATTTAGATCCTATGCATATAAACATATGAATATATATGCTGTTTAAATGCATATCATTAGTCAGTATTTGCAAGGCATTGCTAGGATAATAAACAACTGCAAATCTTTTTTCATCCTAGCAGAAAGAAAAGTATAGTAGGGGCTGGAGAGATGGCTCAGCAGTTACTAGAAGTTGCTTCTTTTACAGGGAACCTAAATTTTTTTTTTTTTAGTTTTTTTTTTTTGCAGCACCCACATCAGGCAGCTCACAAACTGCTTGTGAATTGAGTTCCAAGGGACCTGATGTACTCTGGTCTCTGAGGCTATCTGCATGCATGGGGTGCACATAAACTCACACCAACACACACACACACACACACACACACACACACACACACACATGCACTCCCACACCTGTCTCCACACAAAAATAAGTATTCTAAAAATGAATATGAAGCCTTTCTTTTTAATTGTATGTTAGCTGTACATTATCTTTGACTTTATTCTGCATGTTTCTTTGTTTTAGGATCCAATAGCAACAAAAAAGCCCCTTGGAAAATATGCTGTTCTTGTAGCAAAACAAACATAAAGAAGGATGTAAAACCTGTCAGGGTTTGCTAGAGCAGAGAGCACAGTGAGCTTCACCCACACCTCAGTGGCTGGTACAGTGGGGAAGGACACTACAGGCACTAGAACAACGGCAAGGATGGGTAATCTCATTGTATTTGCAAGGAGTTGACAGTGGTAATCCAATAAACACATGCTTAATTATATAATTTTATACAAGTAGAAAGTATTTTGTTTCATTTCTTGAGGATTATTTCCCCAGCAAGCCACAAGAGAGCATTTGGGTGTCTATTTACCCACTTGCCATGCTTGATTTTCTTCCCACTGTGGTGATTTTTCTACAGTATTTTAATCATTGATTAGGGATAATAGCAAAATAGCAGCGGTCACATTTTCAGGACTTCACATCCACAGTTTTTTTTAATTGTACTTTGAGATCTACATGGCCACAGATCTCCTTTCAAATAATTTCTTTTTAAAAAACACATTTTTATCTTTTTAAATATTATTTATACTTTAGTTACTGATACAATTTTATTTTTTGTAAACACCAGCTTTGAATTCCATGATTACTCCTTTATTTAACAAATTTATTTTCTTTGGAGATAATTCAAATATAAAATTTTTTTTTTATTTTATATACTAGACAATTAAATGTTCTCAGTTTAATTCATAAAAAATGAGAAACAGTTTACTTCTTAAATTAAGACACAGTTTATCCATATGAGCATTCTGAAGAATTACAATAACCCAAGAATTTAGTATATCTATGGACAGCACAGCTTATTCTCTGAAGTGTAGATTGCTCAATGATTCTTTTTCCATTTCTATTCCTTATATGCAATTTTATCAACATTTATAATCTTCTTTTGCATATTTATTATGTATCTTATTTTATCCAGGAAAGAGAAAACTTCCATCAAAAGGTCCAATTCTAAACAATAAGGGAGTTTATTGACTCATATAAATGTAAATTTTCAATAGGAATGGTTTTAGGATAAGCACAATAAGCCTGTGATTATTTTAGTTCTTCTGTCTCCTTGTTTTTCTTTACTTTCAGAATGATAGCAAGAGGGACAAACTTTATGCATGCATAGCAGCAACTGGAAGATGAAAGACACTGTCAATTGTAGAAGCCCCTTTCAAGAAAAAAAGAAAGAGAATATAACAATAGACTTACTATAGCATTGAAAGCTCTGTAGTATGTCATTGTCACTAATCCGATCACAAGTCATGCCTTAACCAGTCACCAGTGAAGACATTGTGATGACCCTTATGAGACCTCATTTAAAGGCTTGAGCAGTCCTTGGGACACGTGATTTCAAAAGAAAACATGTCAGCCCAGTGTAAGATGAGCAGAGCAGGAATATATATATATATGCAATGTAAGTGAGAGAGAACAAATCGAGGGATGCATGGGGGAGGGTTGGAGAAGAACGGGGAAGAGGAAAATGATGTAATTATATTTTAACATCACAAACAAAAAACAAATGTTTTAAAACGTGCAAAGAAGGTATGGGTAGTAGAACAAGCAGCATCAGCACTGATGCTTTGGAGAGTCAGGGCATTAGGCACTAACAGCCATCTGTAATGGCAGTCAGTTCATCATGTCCTCATGGTGTTTCCCTCCTGCAGCTTACCATCAAATCAGATATGCTATCAATCAAAGCATTCATTTTTGTTAGCCGACACAACATGCAGGTCTGTTTTCTTTATTAATATTTAAGTCATTCCTCTGATTTCAAAACGGAGTTTGAGCCCTTCCCGTGTTCTCTTGTGACTCTAAGCCCGAGGGCTCAGCCGCACAGTAGGTGTCCTATAAGATGGTCACTTGGTTTTTTGACGTTCTTTTCTTTGGGGGACTTCTGCCTGGAATGTCTTGTTCATTCTCAAAGTTCTAGTTTATACTCCGTCAGCCTCAAAGACCACACCTTGACTGTTTCGGGATATTTGAGCACACAGTGAACCCTGAGATTGTGTACTGGAAAAACCTGTTGCTAGTTGTGTTGTGACTCAGCCCTGGTACGCACCTTTAATCTGAGAGGTGTTTAAAACAGAGTTAAATAAAGTCAACCATAGGTCAATAGGCGGAGCAAGAAACCAGTTAATAGGAAAAAGAAACATAGAGATTGAGAGCAAGTCTGGTGGACAGGCGCACAGGAAGTAGAAAGGGGGAACATTCAATTTGAGGGTTTTTAAAGACTGCATGGAGAGGAAGTTGCTCTTTCCTTCTGGAGGGTCATTTGCTGAGTAAGAATGTCAGCTGGGTATTTTCTCTGCCTTTCTAAGCTAGTATACTTTCACCCCAAAATCTGCCTCCTTAATCTTTATTGGTATCTTTATTGGTAATCAAACGTTTGGGATTTTGTTCAAAGGCAACACTTGACCTTTGTCTTTGTTTTAAACATTAGTCTCTCTTTTTTCTATCACAATCCACAAATCTGAACATGATTTTTTTTTAAAACAAAAGTGTCTTTTTTTACTTTTGTATTCTCCATGTGTAAAAGTATCCAGACAGACCTTCGTTCCATTACTCTGTCTCTTGATACTTTCCCTTAGCTATCCATGTCTTCTCTTAAGCCCCTCAGCAATCATTTTGGCCACTGTACCGCGTAACACTTTCAACTTCTGTGTTGTGTTCTCACACTGTCTTACTTGTCTAGGCAAATGAAATTCTGATTAAATAAAACTCTCTATCTAGAACATGAAGCCACAGAGCTAAATAAAATGGTTGCCACGGTGTGCAATGCTCTTATTGTTTAAGGTCATTTCCTGACAATTCTTTCCTTCCATAGCTTCTTATTTCTTCTCATGAACATATAAACCGATTTTTTATTAAGTAAAATTTCCTGTATTGATCGTAAATATTTTGCTTCCTTGTGTTTGTTCCATCTTGGTTCCACCTGCAGCAAAATGTGGCAAATTACAGTCTGTGGTAGCTGCTCCCCGCTGCTTTCCCTCATTTCCCCGTGACTTTGCTTCAGTTGGCCTTTGATCCTCACTATTGCTATTGTCTCGTCAAGCTAATTAGAGGCATTCCATCTTTATTCTCAAAGTGAAGGTTAATTATCATTACTCCCCCTATTTAGATATTATATTAATATTATTTAGCACAGATGTCAATTACCTAATCATTTAAAACTTTGTTTCCCGGGCTTTATATATTCTCGGTGACTTTTTTCCTCCCTGTTTTTTTTTTTTCTTTTGAGACAGTCACTCATAGCCAAATTTAGCAGAGGATGACTTTCAACTTTTTATTCTTCTGCCTATGCATCCCCATTGCTGAAATTTTAGATGTATCCCACTAAACTAAGTTGTATGTGGTTTTGGACATCAAATGACCAGGTTTCATGCATGTTACAGCAAGCATTGCTACAACACAGCTACATACCAAGTTCTTCATGGTTTCCCTCTTTATGACTAAGTTTTCCTCCTCCTCCTCTTCCTTCTCCTTCTTCTTCTTCTTCATTCTCTCCAACCTCTCTTATCTCTTAACTTCTAAATTTAGAATGCTACACTCTCCGGTTTCTAAGGATACCCTATAAATTCCCCAAAATTCCAAATCTATATCTGTATTTAAAATTATCTTCCAAGATGCCAGACATATAGGAAAACATTTACTTGGCTTCTACACATGGGTAAAATTAAGGCTAATGAAGAGAATCAGTGAATGGAGCTAAGGTTGAAAATGAAGATACGTAACATGTCCTCATAAGTGTTCCTGAAGCTAAAGAAAACAAAACAAAGCAAAACAAAACTATATACTCAACGTGATTAAAATTCTCTGATAACTATAGAACTAGATCTTACTGAAAACTTAGGCTTAGTGTTGGGTATAAATAAGGACTCATGCTTAAGGCATAGAAGCCGTATTTCGATCTTGGAAAGTTTGTTGACATACTGTCTCTACAATGGCTCTCTATTAGTCTATTTTTTAACATTGCCACTCTGAGTTTCTCTTGTCTGTACACACTACATAATGATACAGGGAAGGCAGCTAGATCTTCGAGGAGATTAATATTTGAAATGATACTGTGGGAAAACCCTTAAAACAATACACGATTAGATATTGAAATTTTTTATCTGAAGAGTCACACATGCCCAGTTTTTGTGAGCTTATTTGGATAGAACAACAAAATTCCTTCATGAAGCCTCCATCTATAAATCTGTGTTTAAACCAAGCCTGACATAACTTCTTAGAAAATTGGAATGTGTCAATTAAGAGAAAAGGGGGTATATTGCATACATTGTTGGGCTAATTAAGAGACCCATTCAACTTTATTAACTGTAACAGGACTGTTATTGAAAACTCTGTTAGAGTCAGTATTTGCTTTGGAGCTTATTTTCTTCACTAACTAGACATTTAGGTGATGGAGAAATCTAACAATGGGAAACGAAGAGGAAATTTTTGAATTCTGGTTATAACACACCATTGGAATGTTACTGGGTGCAAAAGTTCTAAGATATAGACACAGTAGAGAGTAATCAAAATTTTATAGAGCCAGAGCCCAAAAGTAATATATCTTTTCAACACCCAGTAATGTCACATACCTCCCCAGTCTCCTATTTCTAGGAAAATAAACTTGGGGAGAGGAAATTTTGGACTCAAATTTTATGAAGAAGCAAAGAAAAGACTAGTGGGATTTAAATATTGGAATAAAGGCAACCATTCAGATTGAGAAAGCTGACACTGAAGACAACCTCATTAGGCTATTTGCCTACAGCCAAGCATCCGGAACAGATAATCCATTTTAGATACAAGAGGCCTTTCCAAGAAGGAGAGTCCAGGGATCTAACCAATGGCTTTGTAAGTAGTATGGCTTCTAGTTAGCACAATACACAAACCATTAAACCAAATACAGAAATTGTACACTGCACCTTGGTTCTGAGTGTCAGGTTTGGGTTCAAGTTGATTTGGAGAATATGTTCAGAGATAATGTAAGAGAATTCCTAAAAATAAGTGAAACACAGAGTAAGACCAAAGAAATAAGCCAGGATAGACATATTATGAGATATTGCATTTATAAAGAAAGGAATAATTGAAATATCAGAAGTGAATATTAGTGGGTGAGAAAGATGGACTAGAGTAACAAATGATTTTATACCATGAGAAAAAGTGTTGTATTAAAAATTTCCATTTTAGATACAAAGTATCTATAGTAGTTTACTAAAATAACTGTATACTGAGAGTCAAGCCAGTGCCCTCACAGAGTTGAAGTAGCAGTGATGGTTTCAGGCCACTGAAGCATCCATTGCCAGGACTCTCTGAGACTTTCTTATATTCTGTAACCCAGGAAAGGAATAACAACTAGCAATGGAAATACTTTTATTAGGTTGGGAAATGTATCCAGGTGGAAAGAAAGAAAGCTTTCAGGTACTTAGTGGTCTGCTCAGTCGCTTACTCTTGCATCATAATCGGAGTCACTGGAGGACACTGGATAGTGGTATAAAACCAAGAACAACACCCTGTATTGCTGTTTTGCACAAAGGGGACTGTCCTCAAGGAATACCAGGTGTAAGCTTATATTTTAAGAAAATATAACAAAGTAGCAAAAAATACAACTTTGTGTATAAAAAGTGACCAATTTTGTTAAATGTATCTTATGTCATTTATATAGTAGGCAATAACGTGTGCTCAAAGACCACTGGACAGAGAGGGATGGAGAATCTGATAATTCTCTAGCAGAAATGATCAAGGGACAGACATGTCCTGATGACTGTCATTGGCTGGAGGAAAGAGGGGAAATCGAGGGAAAACCAATGATTTTGAATCTACTCATGGTGCAGTCACTTATCACACATTCCACCAAATGTTCCTTAAAGCTACATATTTGTGTTCAGCTTTCTTAAAAAGAAAGTACTGAAACTGCTTCAGGCAGGTACAAATGGGCTATTGAGAAGTCTTGAATGTCTGATGAATGAGTTATGTATCATTTCTGTCAATGCAAAAGTTGTTATTATCTTTATAGCATTTATAAATTTCATGTAGTTCTATTTTCAATGTGTCTTGGGAAATGAATCTATGGAAACCTGGTGATAAAAATATCTTATAAAAATTTTCAGAAGGTATTTGGCTGATTTGTGACAATTGAAAAATACATTAGAGGTGAATAAAATTAGAGCTATTTACTGATGTATTAATTAGCAGTTGATCTGATAGTTTCAGTGAAAGCAAAATGCCTCAGTGTAGTAGTCTAGTATATACAAAGGTCATGATAAGCTAAAGCCCATGTTTCTGCTTCTGGAAAACATAAACATTTGTGAGTGTATATTAATGTTTTATAGTAATTATTCTTTCATTGGAGAAGAATAAAAGATAAAGATAGTGTCTTTGATCAAAATGTTGATGTACGTTGGTCATAAATTTGATCATGACTTGATAGACGTTTTATATTACTTAGGTGTCTATGTTTCATTTAATATTATTTACCTTGATTGTTAAAATATTTGGCACCTACATAATTTTTCTTTCTTAGGCAGCTGCTGCAATCTTTTACAGCAGCAGCATGTTTGGGCTGAGTACTCAAATGAGAGCCATTTGCAGTATAAATTTACTATTCCTACCTGTAAATGGAGGAGATCCTTATTATATTAGGAATAACCTCTTAATTAGTTGAATTGAGCTGTACTTTTTGATGTCCCTAGGTTTAATGAAACCCAGTGCCATCCCAGGCAAGACTTAATGGACTGAAGTGGTTCTCAGTCTTCTGATGCTGCAAAACTTTAAATACAGGTCCTCATTTTGTGGGTGATATCCAACCATAAAACTATTTTATTGCCAGTTCATAACTGTAATTTTGCTACTTTTATGAATTGTAACATAAATATTGGTTATGCAGTGTATCTGATATATAACTCCTGTGAAAGGGTCATTTGATACCCCCCCCCCAAAAAAAAAGGGTCAGGACCAATGGGTTGAGAATCTCTAATAGATAAATGTATAAATTATTGTGTGGTACCTATTTCTTCAAAGAGTGTCTTGATATTCACTTAGCAGGTTTCAAATATTAACGTCTACTCTACCGAGTGAAGAAAACCTATAACTAATGCATAAGTGATGCACTGGGCAGATATAGGTAAAGGGGCTGTTACCGTGAGGAAGCAAATACTAAAGGTTTCAGTATTTTCTCCTCGGTGCTTACTTACTAGCACCTGAAAAATTGTGCATGTGCCCTTTCAACAGACTAAGAACTCCACAGAAATAGAATTTTACTCACTTTTGTATCATCAATACAAAGAATAACGATTAACTCATGAGACCTCAAAATGTACCTCTCCTTCCAAGACTCAAGGATCATCAGTGGGAGCAGCAGCTAAAAGATAGTAAGTTCACAGACTGAGGACATCAAGGAGGGATGAAATAGTGTCTTCCAGGATTACAGGATTGCTTCACTCATGAATTCAGAGAAGATGTGGTTGATCTTGACAAGACCCACACAGAATCAAAATAGTTAACACTACAGCACAGAGAGGCATAGGCTAGTTGAGGAGCTACTGACAGCTGATGGCCACTAGGGGAGGAAATGGAACTTTTCTTTAAGGTTGGGGACCCCTTGTAGTTCAACCATGTTCCATCATGTACAGCAGAAATTAGACTCACTGGGTTAATTTTCATTAAAAAAAAAAGATAATATGAAGTCGGAAAGAGATTGGGAATGTGAGGAATAGATCAAGGAAGTGTTTAAAGAATAAATATGAATTTGATTAAAACACATTTTATGCATGTATGCAAGCCTCAAAAAGCAATACAATAGATAATGTTTTTTAAAAAGAACAACAGTTTGGCATGGTAATGGCAATGCCAAATCTATTCTCTAATCATCTAGGAGGGAAACCTCTGGGCTTTTCTAGAAATAGTTAACAGAGTGGAGAAGATCTACCGTCAAGTGGTGTTACAGGTCTGTCTGGCAGACTGATTATCTTCTCTACCAGAGGATCTCAACCTTAGTACGGTTTCAACCCCTTCATACAGTTCCTCATGCTGTGATGTCCCCCACCCATAAAATTATTTTGTTTTTACTTCTTAACTTTAATTTTGCTACTATTACTCACAATGTAAATATTTATGTTTTTTGATGGTCTTAGGCAAGACCCATGAAAGGGTCATTTAACTCCTAAAGGAGTCAAGACTCAAAGGTTATGAAACTCTGTTGTATAGAAACACTTCTACTCCCCTCTCTGGCTTTTATAGTATAGAAATAAACTCATAGAAATAAGAATTACTCCAGGAATATCCTGTTGAAAAATGAAAAGGCTGAATCACTGAAGCAACTAAATGAGAAATTTGTCTCTTAGAAAAAGGTTTAACCCTGACAAATGACCTCAGAAGAAAAGAGGAAGTGGGGCAGTGAAGGGAGGACAACATGGCTGGGCTATGTAGTCATGTGCATTTCTTACCTTTATTTATACTTACGGCACTCAAGATGGACTTAGGAGATCGCTGTTCCTATTCTCGATTTGTCTCCATTGATTAAATACATTTTTTTCTGTTTTTTTTTTTTTTTTTTCAGTTTTTGTTTGGCTCTTTCAGTTGACTTAAGCACAGATAATTGAACCTGGCTTGTAAGGTTTGTGACACCTAAGAATGGTAACATTTGGTCCACTCAGGCCCTATTTTAAAAACGTCGCTAGTAAAGTTCCTTTACACACATAGGCAGAGAGAGAGAGAGAGAGAGAGAGAGAGAGAGAGAGAGAGAGAGAGAGAGAGAGAGACAGAGATACACAGAGAGAGACAGAGACACAGAGACACAGAGAGAGGCAGAGACAGAAAGAGAGAGAGAGACAGAGACAGAGACAGAGACTGAGACAGACAGAGAGAGGCAGAGAGAGACAGAGACACACAGAGAGAGACAGAGACACAGAGACACAGAGAGAGGCAGAGACAGAAAGAGAGACAGAGACTGAGACAGACAGAGAGAGGCAGAGAGAGAACCTGCTCAATAATGAGAAATAGGCATGTAGCCCCAGCTACTTAGAAAACAGAAGGAGGATTACAAGATCAAGTTATTCCTGAGTTACCGAATAAACCCAAGGTAAGCCTTCCTATCTTATTTCTATTTATTATTTGGCTTTCTTTTAGAGGAAGATCTCAAACAATATATTTTGTTCACTTTTTTTTATGTAACCCAAACTCTCCCAGATCCTTTTTACCTTCCTAATTGCCCAATTCTCTCAAAAAGATAATCAGAATGTGTGTGTGTGTGTGTGTGTGTGAGAGAGAGAGAGAGAGAGAGAGAGAGAGAGAGAGAGAGAGAGAGAGAGAGAGAGAGAGAGAAATCAAAACAACCAAAAACCAATAAAAACACAAAACAATAAAACAAAAGTCCCTTCCAAACACAAAACCATGGTGTTTTATCAACTATACCTGAGCATGGAGCCTGACCTGGAGTGTGGTTGATATGTCCAGTGACATTCCACAGGAAAAAATGATTTTCTTTTCCTCAGGAGGTATCAATTTCAAATAGCTTCTTGGTTAGGGCTGAGACCCTGTGTCCACTTGTTTCATGCAGTGATGGAATCCTGTCTGGATGGAAGCTGTGAATACTTTGCATGGGTAGCCATAGAGAGTTCATATGTGCATCATTTCTGTTGTGTTTAGTAGACTCAGTCTTACTTGGATTCATCCACAAACTCTAGCTTTTACAATCTTTCTGACTTCTCTTCCACATAGATCCTAAGCCTTCAGGGGAAGGGTTTGATAAAGGCATCCCATTTAGGACTGCATGTTCCAAAGTCTGCATATTGCCCAGTAGTAAGTCTCTATGTTATTTCTAATCTTATTGGAAGATGTTTCTCTGAGAAGTCTGTATGTGTATTAAGAGTCATTGTATTGCTGTGTCCTTTAGCAGAATAATAGTATTATGTTTTTCCCTAGACACATGACCTATCTAGTCTCACTTCTTGGCCACTGTGGCGATGTCAGGTATGAGTTTTATTTCATTGGTCCTTAAATCTAGTAAAAGAAAGTAGTTTGTTAGTTTCATAACATTTGTGTTTCAATTCCACCAGCATGTCTTGCAAACAGGTTAAATTTGTTGGTCATGGAGTTTATAGCTGGATAATATTAGTCATAACCAGTCTTCTCCAAGTAGGCAGGCAGGGAGGGAGAGGGGGGAGGCAGGCAGAGAGGAAGGGAGGCAGGCAGGCAGGCAAGGAGGGAGGGAGGCAGGGAGGCATGCAGGGAATGAGGCAGGCATGCAGGGAATGAGGCAGGCATGCAGGGAGACAGGCAAACAGGCAACAGTGAAGGATTTATTTTAATGGCTGGAAGGCTGTAGTCTAGCTAGACCAACAACTGCCTACCAAAGCAATGCCCAAGATTCAGTAGTTGTTCAGCCGTGAGGGTGGATGTCTAAGCTAGCCTTCAACATACACCAGAGTTCCAAAGGAGTAGGCTCTATTGCTAGTGAAGAAAAGAGCTCACTAGCTACAGGGAGAGGGAGAGCAAACAGGCAAAGAAAAGACTTCGTTTTTCCATGTCTTTTACCTCAGCTCCCAGCAGGTGTGGCCCAGGTGAAAGATGGATCGTCTCACTTCAAAGGGTCTGAATTAGAGGCTTATTTTCCCAGCTCAAAGATCTGGATTGAAAGTTGGTCTTCCTACTTCCAGTGATTTAATTAAGGAAAAGAAAATCTCTCACAGGTGTGTCCTGACATTTGGGTTTTCGTTAATTCCAAGTTTAGTCAAGTATACACCATTATATACGGTGACCCCATTTAAATTCCTTTCATGTCTGTATATGTTTTAGGAAGCTTCTATAGTAGTAGTTTCCATATGGATTTATAAACGATTTACTGTTTCTTGTCTCTCCTCATATCTCCTCCTTTACTCTATTCTCCATCCCTCTCCCCATTAATCCTTCTATTCTAGTTTTCCTTATTCTCTCCATAACACTATATTCTATTTCCACTACCTTGGGAGGTCTCTTCTTCCCAGAATCCCTTAGTAGGTATGTAGCCTCTGTGGTTACTGGGAGCAAATATATCAAAAGCTTAAAAATAAACACTGACATATGTCAATATATGTCTTTTTAGATCTGTGTTACCTTACTCAGGGTGATATTTTTCTAATTCATCCATTTACTCACAAATTTTATTTTTTTTTAACAACTGAAGAGCATTCCATCGTGGAAATGTACCATATTTTCATTATCTGTTCATCACTTGATATGCATCCATGCTGTTTATATCATAGTGAGGCTCAGTTTCAAAAGGGGAAAAAAAAACCAACAACAAAAACACTTAAAACAAGGCTGGAGTTATGGCTCAGAGGAAGACAAACAGAGCTTGAAGTTCAATCACTATTATTGCAAAAATAAAACCCAAACCAAATACCACGGGCTGAAAAATGAAATCTTTGCAATAAAAACTTTCACCATGTAGAAATTTCACACTGTGACTTATCTGGAAATTTTTTTTTTTACTAAGTTTAAACAGGTGATCTCAAAAATATATTTGCTCTTCTATGTTAAAAATTGTTTTTGATGCATCCATTTGTAATTTTTCCAGTAACCAAAGGAACCAAAGCATATTTTTATATTTTTAATCATTCACAGACTTATTTTTACTGATTTTCAATAGTTGAACCTGACTCTACATAGAGAGATGTCACACTATAATTACATAATAGTCTGGGTAAGCTAGTCTAGGTGATCTTGACATATTTACCATGCTGGCATGAACCACTGAGGTGATTAGATTGTTCTTTTAATTACAAACACAAACACACTTGTTTTTTTCCTTCTAGTTAGACATAATTTTGGCTGGTCTAACAACATCTTTAACAAAGGAAAGTTTACACACAGACACACACACAGACACAGTTATACACACACACACACACACACACACACACACACACACACACACACACACCACATATAATAAGGAATTTCTCACCGTTTAAACCAAAATGTGAAACAACACTTAGGGTGAAAGCCAATTCATTGTGTAGCTTATCTTGTGTGTTAAGTTTTTTGGCATCTATACTACTCTAGAATTAATTTATATGCATATTTTATATTAAAATACATATTTAAAAGCTAGATATTAATTAGTAATGTGATCCTTACAAAAACTGATGATTTTATCTCTATGTGTTTGGATAAACAAAGCAATCTTCTGTCAATTAAAGTCAAATATGACAAGAAACTATAAATAAAACCAAAAAAAAGTATTGGGATGAGTAACTGGGTTCCTTCAGGTTCAAATTTTAAAGGTGCTGTTTCCATAATTTGCTCAATAAAAGCACTGGAGTATAGTATGGTTTTGACACTTCACAAAATAAATTAAATGATAATGGGATATATTTTTCTTAATAGAATGACA
The DNA here is from genome assembly GCF_903995435.1 of Acomys russatus. NCBI lineage: Eukaryota > Metazoa > Chordata > Mammalia > Rodentia > Muridae > Acomys > Acomys russatus. The sequence continues at coordinate 34,552,329 of NC_067167.1, read as the reverse complement.
ACTGGGATAACAGGAAGACAGTTGATATAAATAAATGCAAAGCTGACTATTTCAATGAGTCAGGAAAAATAGTTTATTTGCAACTCCTTTGAACCTTTGTTTATTTACTTGAAAAGTGATACAATTGGATAAAATAATTTCTACAGCTAGAATTTCTCAATTTGGCTTATTGTTACTTTTCTAAAGATGTATTTTTCTTGTTTGTACTTTGTATTTTCCAGGCATCACCATAAAAATGTCATTATGAAAAAGCAATGATTGCTAATAAATATAATGATGATATGATCTCAAGACACTTTAAGAAATACTTTTTCCCCACAAAATGTGCTCACTCACATTATTCAAGAATTAAAAGAATCAAATGTGCCGTCTTTTAAAGTAGGCTGCGTAGCTTAATCCAAGAATAATGCTGTTCCACTGTTTACCTTTTGATGTGAAACACCTGAAGGCTATTTCTTATACAGAGAAAGTTTGGCTGCCTTAGCTTACTTTATTGGAAATCATGTTAAAATTAACATCTTTATATACTGTCTGTATTGTGGAAGGGTGAGAAAGTGTTACTGAAGAAGAAATGCCCTGTGAAGATGACCGTAAGGCAGCTCAAAACCTGACTGAGCCTGCCTTTTCTTCTTGTTATGCCTACTGCCTTGCTACGGCAATTCCTTTGTTGGAATTTTTAAACTCACCAGGGATCTCAGCTTAGGGATGCGCATCATGTGTCAAAATTGACTCAGATGCTTTTGACAATGGCTCAAGTTCTGTAGATAAGCTTGCTTTAGCTGTAGGTTACAGTAGCCCCAGAAATGGCAGTGTTGAAGGTGTCATCATAACCCTTCACATAGTTGTTTTCTCCACTAAAACAAACACCGAAGTCAAAGACATAGGAAAGACTTTCCATGGTTTTAGAGGCATTCTGTCAATTGCACCAATTGGTAAGATTTTCATCTCATGAATTTTTTTAATCTGTTCCCACTCATAGGAAATCCTAAATATTTTTCAAAGATTATTTGCCATTTTTTATTTCAATGCTCTATTTTAATTGTATAAGATACATATGGGGAAGAATTTTGATTTTTTTCATAGAAAAGATCAATCCAATTATTAAATGTACTGATGCTCTGTTTTAAGAATCTTATTTCTGAGTTTCAGTGATATGAGCAATTTAGAGTTACATGAGGGTGCACACTTATGAGATGGAGATCCTGACTACTAATCATTTTGTAAGTAGATCTGAGAAATAGTGAGACTGTAACATTCTAAGTTCGTATATTTTGCTTGCTATCACAGTTTATGCTGTTAAAGTCCTTGGTAATTCCTGTGGCCAAGTGAATGTCACAAAGTCACATTTACAGAATTCTTTAGACTATGGGATGAACCCACATGATACAGATGTAAGCATCACAACAGCCAAGTTTATAAGCTTCGTCATCATATGATGCTGGTTTCTTTTTCCCCAGATATTAGAGCACGTACCGCAACATGCTTAGTGACAATGCTCTTTACTCATGTTGTTGTCTATCAGTCTACTTTCTGACACAAGTGAAATGAAGAGAATGAAAATCTTAGTTCTCCCTTTATATGTGTGTGTTTGTGTATTGCGTATATGCATAAATTAAAAGGAGGAAATTAATTTGTCGGAGAACATGGAGGGTGTATAGGAGGAACTTCAGGGAGAAAGAAATGGAGAAATAATGTATGTTCCATTACTTAATGTATTTAATCACATCATTGTTAATGGCTTTTTAAAATTTTCTGAAATTGTGATTTAATTACATTTCTGCCTTTCCTTTATGCTCTCCTACAAATTCATTTCCTTTTTTCCATTGCATGCACATATGCTATATATTCCTAAGTATAACCGTCTGAGTCCACATAATGTTTTTTGTATTTATATTTTCAGGGATGACAATTTAGTAGCATTGGACAAGCAATTGGCATGCTCTTTGAGGTCTGTTGAAGCCAATTATTTTTCACGTTGCAAGTAGGAGGAACAGAATTAGAGGCAGAAAAGTCTTACTATTGTGTGCTTTAGTCTGGCCCTGGTCAAAAAGATAGATGCCCCATAAGCACCTCTGTAGATCATGTGGTTTGAGATAAACATTTATGAAATTTCCACTCTCAGCTCTGTCCTTCTGGTTCTGTAATCTTCGTTGTCCGTAGTACATTTCTTCTTGCAGTGATTCCTTTTCATTCTACTTCAATATTGGAAGTGCCCGAGGGTTTCTAAACTCAGTCATCCTTAAGCTGCAAAGAAAGGTCAGCATCTCTGCTACTGCTTCTCAAACACTGTGTCTGTGTTAGTTCCCTGTGTTCCCACGACTTGGTTCAGGAGCTGGGGAAGTGAGAGGGGCAGAGGGAAACACCATAGCTATCTTCTCAGAATATTGAATCCCTTTTAGAATGGCTTAAAATTTACTTTTATTTGATATTTGTCATAAAACTTGTGGTAAACACTATAGATACAATTTCTAGAAACCACAGGAATGATTTTGGCCACCTATTTGTAGGTCCTTTGGAGTTGTCTGATAATCCTATAAAGATTAGATTTTGTTTTTGAATTGGGGTCTTTGGTAAAACTCCGAAGAAACAGAAAGCCTAAAAATTATCCATTATTTTGTTATAGTCAATATTATATTCAGTATTCAATGTTCTGAGTTATCTATTTTTCTAGGATCTTTTCTCTAGCACTCTTCTACTGTGCTGATCACTAAAGTCTTCTGTATGAGTGCTGTTCTTAGAACATTTTAGTGGGAAAAAGAAAATAAGTATATTATATCTATCTATCTACCTATCTATCTATATCTATCTGTCTGTCTATCATCTATCTATCTGCATGTCTGTGTATCTATATCTATCTATCTATCTATCTATCTATCTATCTATCTATCTATCTATCTATCTATCATCATTTATTTACCTATTTGTCATCAACCTCTTTATCTATTGTCCATCTATCATCTATTTATCTATCATTCATCTCCACCTATCACCTAACTATCACGATCTATCTTTTACCTATCATTTTCTCTGATCTTTCAAACCTTTGGAAAATAACTCTACAGCATGATATTTGATTGTCCACATGTGGATAGCTGGTTTGAACCATATAACTGAATTTTTTCATTAAAACAATACAACTAAAAACATGTCCTTAATTCAGTTTTTCCCCAAAATCAATGAAAACAAGGGTCTGATGTGTTATTATAAAGCAATGGCTATCTACAGCACAGAACCCAGAAAAACTGCCAGATAAGTGCACAAACCTCACAGACAAAAGATTTAGGTTCCAGCTAATTCAAATCTTGGCAGAAGAATTTTCATTCCTCATGAGACACAAGGGGAAGGAAAGCTTGGATGGGGATGACATGTGACCGTACCCTTCCCCATCACCAGTAGAAGCTGTCACGAGAGAAATTATCATCATTCTGGTTGCAATGAGGTTTCAGACATTGTTCTTTGTTTTCTCAGAAACTAGAAACAAATACATTTAACCATCTTCAGGAGGCAGGGCCCGAGTAGCCCAAACCTCAGTACTGTCTGCTGTCTCTTTTATATTTTGGGGGCTTAACAAAACCATTAGGTACATGGAAACTTCAGCTTAATTCCTTTTAAACAATAAACTTATAACTTGTTGAAAACAACCAGGCTTTGGCCTTGGTCTTGATTTGACTTGTATATGCTTAAGAGTTTTGCATCCTCCCCAGTGCAGACCCAGCTATAAAAGGGAATAAAATAAACAAGAAAAGTAGGGAATATGAGGGTTTTCTAGAACCTGCACCTCCAATCTTGCTATATCTTTATATATGATCCTTTCCCAGAAATCACAATAGTACTTTGTGTTGAATTTTCACTTCTGAAAGTCAAATAAGCTTTGATCAGTAAACATGAGATGACCCATTCCATTTATATAACTGGGGGGAAAAAAGACACACTGTGGTGTCTTGGAGCCAATGACTTCTAGTAACTTTATTGAATCGAAGAGATTTAATTTTCTCTTTCCTATTACAGACCAAGTCTCATTCTAGTCAGTAAGTGGTTCTTATCTGCCTGCTCACATCTACTTGAGGCTGAGTTTCTTTCTCAGGGATGGGCCTGTCAATGAAGTCCAAGCTGATACACCATTTTTAGCAGGAATTAAAGAGTTGGTTCCAATCCAAACAAATTAATCAATGCGCATCGGTGAAAGGTGAATTGACAAAGGCAAATATCAAATAAAATGCTTATATTTTCTTGCTGAAGAAAAGCCCAACATCATTTTCTCCTGCAGAATTTTCTGTACAAAATGTGTAAGCTCTTTTTCCCATTCTTTAAGAAAAGAAGAGAGTAACAACGGCAACAAACCCATATAAATTCTTCCAATAGAACATTCACACTTTTGCCTGTAATGACTGTTGTTCTCAAAGACAGGAAAGCTTCGTCTCTGAGAAGTAGAGAGAGAGATAAGAGCAGATAGTGCTGGTGTCACTGTGACTCCATTGAAGAGTAATTGCCATGAGCTATTACTCTATCACCACCTCCTATGAGAAAGATAAGATAAGCTTACTTTTGTCTTTTATATAAAATGAGGTAATTAATATAGTTAGTTACCCCAGTTGCCAGGGTGACAGAGGATCACCTGGGCAATAAGTAAATGTGATGTCACATGTTCTTCCTTGAGGACTAGTTGTTGGCTTGAGAACATATATGCGAACTTACATGTTGGGAGAAGTGCACCTGACTCTATATAAAAGTGGAAGGTATGTGTTATCTTTTGAATCTGTGGATTTCAGTGGATGCCCTTAATATTCTGCTTCAGACTTTATTCAAGAAACATTTATTTTTCTTTCTATATTACCTTTCAAGGAGCATTTTCTGTATCAATAGAATATTTTACTTTAATTTTATTTCTCCAACCATGATATCTGAGAAATCATTTTTACAAACAGTGATTTTCCAATGTATTTCTGGTAAAGAAGAGTGTGTTGTGTCTTGTTCAGGGGATTATAAATCTCCAACTACCCAGCAAGAATTACTCTAAATTTCAATTGTTGAGCACCAGGACAATCCTTATCACTCTTATATGAGTTCAGGGGTAATATCTGAAATTGTTTGGATAGATATGTCACCATGTTACTACTTTCTAATATCACGAGGCAGCACGATAAAGACCTTCGGGACTTCAGAAAATCAGTCTAAGTTAGGGCGCTGTTTCTCTTTTCCACTCTCCCCTGGGAACTTGCCCTTCCCCCTAACCTTACTCAGCCTCAGTTTCTTTACTTAGACAATTAATTTTAATTATTCCTGTCTCCTGGGCATAATATGACCTTACAATAGTAAATATGAAGTGGTTATTTCAGAGCCTGTTGCATACTTAGCTCTTAACGTATAATTGTTATAATTAGTCTTATGCCCAAAGGTTTCTGCTCTTAATTACAAAATTAGAACTTCAGTGCCCCCCCCTTTTTATATCAAAGGCCTCTCAATCACTAAGATTCATTCATTAAAATGCAAATACCTCCAGGGTAAGATTACTTTCTAAGCTAATTTTAACACCTTGTAAGTAATAGTTTCTAAGGACCAGCTGTCTGAAAGTGCAATGTCTTGAGCAAAAATGCCAGCAATCAGATGAAAGCGTGCTCTGCTGTGGTGAGTGCAGACATGGAGCTGTGAGTCAATCCTTGTCATTTTACAAGCTTGACTGCAAAATCACGGAAAAGAAAGGGCTCTGTGAATACTGATGAAGACAATGTATTCTCCTATCTACTCGAGAAAACATCCACTAGTTACTCTTTCCCTGCCATGTTTGTATGATTTCTCAGGCTCTCAATATTTGCTGATTTATTACAATTATCTCAAGCTCCCCCTCCTAAGCTCTGACTTAATTCTTTACTCTTAAGAGTTTTGTTCTTCCACCTCTTTTAAATCTGAATGGAGTCTCTCCCACTCTGATTTCTTTGGATCAGGGTTTAGGATTCAGGCTCCTCTATATTGAATATCTTGAATTTCAAAACTTACATTTAGTCATATGAGGAAATAAAGAAGCCTACACATGCCCTTGAACAGTTCAGGGACCAAGTGAATATATATATATATATATATATATATATATATATGTATTCATAAGGCCCGCTGTATAGGCATTTGAACTTAAGCTATGTCAGGAAGTTTCAATCTTCTTTTCTAAGGAAGATAAAGAAACAAGATCCTCAAGAAGAGATCTCATTTTTGCCTTAGAACAAAATTAGAGTGTTTGTCTGGAACCTCTATGAAGGCAGTGGGAATATGGACCTATTCATGAAAGAAGGACAGTACATTAATGTAGAAAAGCCTTAGAAGGAAACAAAACAAATAGGTGCACAAAGGCGGAAAAACAAAACCTAATGAATCTCAAGTATGGTCAGTCTTGGTTGGCCGTTCCCTTAATCTTTGCTCCATCTTTGTCCCTATACAGCTTGTAGGCAGGACAAATTTTGGAGTGAATTTTTTTGCATGTGGTTTGGTGCCCTTATCTCTCTACTGGAAGTCCTGCCTGGCTACAAAAGGTGGCCACCTCAGGCTCCATATCCCCAGATGTTAGGAGCCTCAGCTAAGGTGGCCCAAACAGACTTCCTGGGCCTCCCCTATGCCAGTTCTTGGCACACCCAAGAGATTCTTCCCACCTCTAATTTCTGTTCTCTTCCCCAGCCCTCCCTCCCCTCCTCTCCTTCCTCCTAATCCCTGTCCCTGATTCCATCCATATCCCTTCTGCAGTCCAGTTCCCTCCCTACATACACCTCCAATGCCTGTTTTATTTCCCCTTCTGAGTGTGATTCAAGCATCCTCCCTTGGGGCCTCCTTGTTACTTAGCTTCTTTGGGTCTGTGTTGGGGAATGGTCTGATGTATTTTGATGCTAATTACTGCTTGCTGTCTCTGCCCAACCTTTTGCTTAATAAACTGCCATCCCACCTGGGCAGAGCAAAGGAGATAGGTGGGGCTAGGAGAGAGGAACTCTGGGAAGAAGAAAGACCCATGAGAAGAAAGGAGATAGATCTGAAGTAAAGAGAGGAAGGCTGCCATCGGTTAGCTGAAAGAGAAGCACATGGCTGGTGTGGATGGAGAATCCAGCCCAAATGAAGAACATTAGCAAGCATTTGAGATTATAGATGGGAGGTAGCTTGATAGAAGTTATTAGAAGAAGATGGCATGGGATTGAGGCAGGGAACCCATGCCTGAGGCCCTGCTATGGTAGGTAGTTTAGAGGATTGATATCTGCCCTGCCCCCAGGTTAACTAAGGCTATTTTAAATATAACTAGTGTCTGTGTCTTAATTGATTGCTAGCTGGGCCTACAGGTAATACAGATAATTTAAAAAACAATAGTTCTGTGAATTGTAGAATGGTTATCCTTTACCATGAAAAGGACCAATCTCTGACACTATGAATGTTACTCTGTTATATTTGCAGACAGGAGCCGAGCATAAATCCTCTGAGAGGCTTCACCCAGTAGGTGATGGAAACAGATGCAGAGACGCACAGCCAAACATTAGACAGAGCTCAGGGGTCCTATAAAAGAGTTTGGGGAACAGCTGAGAGAACTGAAGGGCTCGAGGACTCCACCTGACATCCCCCACAGAGTCAAATAACCTGGGCACATGAGAGCTCACAGAGACTGAGCCACCAACCAGAGAGCATCCATGGACTGGTCCTAGGCTCCCTGCACATGTGTAGCAGATACACAGCTTAGTCTTCATGTGGGTTGCTCAGCAACTGGAGTGGGGTGGGAGGGCTCTCTGACTCTGATGCTTTTGGGTCTCCTTTTCCTAACCTGGCGATTTTTTCTAGCTTCAGTCGGAGAGGTTGTGCCTAGTCCTACAGCAATTTAATGTGGCAGGGTGGGTTGGTATCTGTTTGGGACCTACCTCTTCTCCAAGGAGGAGAGGAGAGGATGGGGGCAGACTGTGAGGGAGAGGGGTGGGATGTGATCTAAAAATAGTGAATAAATTAATTAATTAAAGGAGAAAAACCTAATGTAAGATCAACAGAAACATTTCCATAGATCTTCTTCTAGTTTTTAGGCTTACGTCTTACCAAATTTGTTAACATTTCAAGCATGGGAAAAGCCCAAGCAGTGGTGACCTTTGTTCTGAGAAATTGTGCCAGAAGCAAATAGTATCTAGAATTGTATCTAGGAGAGAGATGCTATCTGTGTAGCTGCAGATGCTCCTCTGCACTTTTGTCAGACTCCATAAACATAAACCCTGAGAACCTGATGTGTGTGCAAGAAACGGAGAGGCAGGTAAGCAGCCTGGTCCAAGTGTCTGATCTAGGAGGGAGAGAAGAGAGGCCAACTACTGTGGTCTTTCTGAAGGAAGCACAAAGGCTGAGTTCCTTAGCCTACTATGTTAGTTTTAATACAAATCAGCATGTCCTCCTGGGATCCCAGTAATTGTAGATTCTCTTTGATTCTGAGAATAAAACATGCCTATGAAAGCATCTGGTGTAAGTCCTCAATGACAGTCATTTGTGAGCTTTGGGAAGCTGCGTATATATTACAGTTGGAGACACAGCCTTCAAACAGATGCTGGGAAATACCTACTTCCTCTTCTTTTGAGTTGCTGCTGCTAATTCTATAGTGTGACCAGCTTCAGAGACAGTTAATTTGAGGGGCAGCAGCAGATTTAACTGTTGAATATTTGCTGAGATTAGAGCCTATCCATTTCTCTCACTCTCATAACTTTAATTTAGTCTATCGTACCTCAAATTGGAAAAATTAAACAACGATGACAACAAAAATAAAACACAGAACACTGCCAATGAGCAAAATTTTATTTTGAAATGAAAGCCATGGCAGGTACATATCACAGTGAAGTGCTAAGTGTTTGGTTTTTCAGTATCGATTATGTCATTTCGGTGCACTAAAGATTCATTGTAAAAAGTTAATGAATACAAATAATAACTAGCAGAGACATTGTGCATCCTTCCATCCCAGACTCACTATGGATTTTTATGGATTTTGCAGCTGCACATGCGTTTCTCCACAAAACCCTATCATATTTGCGTACTCTTGAAGTTTTTAAATGTGATTTTTTAAAATAATATGTCTTGAACATATTTTTGGCTAAGGTTCTGTATTTTTTAATGACTTCATAAAATACATTGGATAATAATATTGTCATTATTTCCCTGCCTACAATGACTTGTTGTCTATTGGAGTAAGCCTCTTCTTATATTGTTCACATCCTAGCAAAGTCAATATGCTGTGTGACCTTGAACATGGATCTGAGGTGTTCACTTCCTCTTCCTCCCCCTGACCACAGCCCAGTGTTCTGCCAATTAAAGACCCTTTCCTTCTTCTCTGACTCCTTCTTTCCATCCCTTACTTCCTTTCCTTCTATTATTTCACTTTTGGAGTTTTTTTCTTTCTTTTCTTCATACATTATCTTGAATTTTCCCTCTCATTTAATCAGGCATAACATCCTCTACCTCTCAAGATTCTGTGACTATACATTCTTTTCTCACAGTTGAAAATAACACTGGCTCTTTTTAAATGTTTCTTTGACTTTTATTTATTTGTGTGTATATCTCTTGTGTGCATGCATGAGGGGTGGGTGCTCACAGGGGCCAGAAATGGGAGGTTCCCTTCCATGGAGTTGCAGGAACAAAAGTTTGGTGAATTGAGTTGCTCAACATGGATGCTTGGAATGGAACACAGCTGCTTTTCAAGAGTAACACATATTATTAACCACTTAGCCATATCTCCATTCTTCTGACTCTTTGATTTGACAAGAAGTAATAAAATCTAGAGAAACCATAGCTAAGCAGACTCTACTTAAGTGGAATATTTTCTATTTTAATGTATGTTACTGATCTCAGCAAGACCACCGCCACATAAAGTATTCCTTGTTAATTATTTAGCTAATACATTCCTTATTATCACTATAAGAATAACAGTAAGTCCTCAGTATGTAATCCAAGAAATCACTTCATCAAAATGTGTAACAACCCCCATGCCTGTTTCATATCCTCTGTCCTCACTTTGAACCATTTCCACCCTTAAACCATTATAATAAGGTTTTCTCATAACTTGATATCGAGTACAAGATTTAAGTCCACGATACAAGTAGACAAATAGACTTTCCGTGTTTTATATGAGCCTGCCAGCTCTTGCTGATAAACTACACACTCCTTTCCCACCACACACAGTGGGGCAAAAGCCAATGTGAATAAATAGGCTGTGAAAATTAATTGAAGTATGTAGGGTAAAATGAAAGTAAACAATCAATCTATACCCTGAAGTTTAGTTCTCACTTACCAGTGTTGATTAGCTGTATCTAGTGCATAACTATTTGTACTTAAAATATTATCAAATTTCATTTTGATATGTCATAATAGAATATGTTGCTTTAATTCTGTTCTTGTTTATGCTCTCTTTGTTTTATTGTTTTGTTTATATTAGGGTGCAAGACATAATTAAATTGCAGCAGATATGAATAATGTCAATTGGAAAAGTTGTCACTTAAATCTCTATCTAGAACGATGTGGTGAAATTTTTTATGGATTCAAAAATACAGAAATGTCCCTGTAAGCTTGACAGTGCCTCTGTGGAAATCAGTAGCCCTGGTAAAAAATTAATTTATCTAGTAGGAAGCCTTGCAAAACTGCTGCACTGCATGAACTTTCTCTGAACTTAAATGTCTGTCTCATGATCCACTGATAGTTAGCATTGACTTTCGGACCATGTGAATGATGGAAACATTTTTAAAGTAATGATTTTTGCCTATTTTAAGGCCATTGAAAACATTTTTTTATTTAATAATAATGTTTATAACATGTAGTTTGGTGCTGAGAAAGTACAAAGTATGGAAAGAGTGTTGCTCTGAAGAATTTCACTGAACTTTGAAGGCAGTGTCTTCAGTAACAGACAACTATTAAGAATAAAAAGAAGAATAGATGATGATGGAGGGATTGTGATCAATTAATGTGTAATATTATGCAGTTCAATTTCTGCAGAGTCTTGAAGATGTTTGCAGAGAAATCTTAGACATAAGAGAATCCAGAGAGGCCTTGAAGAACTGAGCAGGAAATCCTAGCCTCTTAAATGTCAACTACCAGCTCTGGAGCAAATGAGGTGGATAACTTACTTATTTTATATGTATGTTCATCTGTTGGGAAATCACAAATTAGTATTTTTGTTTCTTGACTATTAAAATCTGTCCTAGCAACAGATTACAATATTTCTAATTCAAGAAACATAATTCACATTAGTTAGTAAATTTACTATTTCATGTACTGTAATAAGGAATGGCACACATTCTCAGCCTTGCTACACATTTGAAGAGTATGAAAGGGAAAAAAAACCAAACAAAACCACATAGAGCTTGAGCACTGGATAAAAACAGACTTAAGTGAGAGTCTACTTAAAGTTTCGTGGATGATCCCAAAGCAGTTGCAACACCAAACACCCCCACTCCGTTATGGGTGATGACTCATGAAAGCCATATGTCTAGAACTCTCATCACTTGCAGGCATCTCAACTGGTCAGAAAGTCTATTCTCCCTGGTGATTGTTGCTGCTTCTATATCTCTATGGGATACATTATGAGTCCTGTAAGTTTCAAGAACTTCCAGAGACTTCTGTGGTGTTTATTTGCTGATCTTTTGAAGTTTGTTTATGTCCTATATAATGAGCCTCTGTCGTCAAACTAGGATAAAATATTTGAATGTACAGAAAATAGTTACACAGAAACAACACTGAAAAATGCTGTGGAAATATCAAATAAGAAAAGACTTGGCTAATAAAAAAAAAATTGAAGCAATAATTAGTAACATTAGCAATACAAGAATCTCATAAATATATACCTGAATAAATTCCATGCTACAGGTTAAAGTACTATGTTAAGAAGACGACATCTCTTTTAATACAATCTGAGGGAAAAGGACATTGTGTGTTGACACATATAAGTTGATGAGTTCTTTGTTTTGTGAGAGCAATTTAAAGTAGTTCCTGTTGGCTGGTTTCAATTTTCCCTGCTGACCAATTTCCCTGAAAATCAGCTTTCCTAGGTTTTGGGACTTAAAGTCAAAGTATTTTTTGATTACCATGTTCAGCAATAAACAACTAAAGCTACTGTCTGTGGTATTTAAACTATTTTAATGATTGAACAATTTTCTTATACAAAGTTCACCTGAACCCTTCAGGGTAGAGGTTGTATGCTAAAATCAATAGTAAGGGCTCGATCTGGATCTGGGTTAACGGAAGGGATCAATGTGCTGTGAGAGAGCTTTTGAAAGTGAGATGTTTCCAATGAAAAACAGAAGTTATTTTGAGAAAAACAAATAATGATATGAATTACTGTGTTAATTAAAAAAATAATAATATCTTTTTATATCTACATATCTTAATAAACCCATACTTATTAGAACATTTTAATAGCATTATTATTATTATTATTATTATTATTATTATTATTATTATTAATTATTATTTTTTTTTTTGGTTTTTCGAGACAGGGTTTCTCTGTGTAGCCTTGGCTGTCCTGGACTCACTTTGTAGACCAGGCTGGCCTCGAACTCACAACGATCCGCCTGCCTCTGCCTCCCGAGTGCTGGGATTAAAGGCGTGCGTCACCACGCCCGGCTCATATATTATTTTCTAATCATTTCTCCTCTTCTTGCTTTGTAAAATATGCTCCCTCACTCGGTGCTCCTTCTTTCATATATACCCCTGAAGGTGTGTGTCAGAAAAGTAATTATGCGTACACATCTCTCTAGATCTCTCTCAAATTTTCTGGAGAGTTTGTGTGTAAATCAATTATTGATATGTCCTTACATATTAATTAATTATTTACTCTGACAAATCAACAGATATCGTCTAATTTGTTCTTTTGAATATTTCAGACTAAGATTAATTTTAGCCTTTCTTCATCTGCTCATATATTAATCTTGATGAAATATTTTATGACTTTTTCTTTTGTGAAACAACACTGGTAGAACACTCTTGGTACAAAATTGCATGCTAGCATCTTTTCAAACACACACACACACACACACACACACACACACACACACACACATATGATATACATAGGATGAGTTTTTCACAGAAGGGTTTTCAAACTGTATGTTAATTTCATGCTAACAGAATTGTCAATTTTATAATAAACATGAATGTAACATTTGATACTTTATGCAGACATGTATATACACACTTAATCTTTTGTCCTGTGTCTATATTAAATTAAGGTGAATTTTTTTCTTTTGAAAAATTTAAAAATAATTTATTCGGATTACAATGCAATTGTTATCCCTTCCCTTGTGTCTTCCCATTCCCATCCTCTGTTCCTCTTTCTCCCTACTCTCTTCCCTTTTACCTCTGACAGAGAGGACCTCCTCCCCGAACATACGACCACAGCATATCAGGTCTCATCAGGGCTGCCTGATCCACTGAGTGCCACCAGGCCTGCCCACCAAAGAGGAGTCGTTAAATTGGGGGCACCAGAGTTTATGTCAGAGGCAATCCCCATTCTCCCCCCAACCATAGAGAACGAGCTGTCCATTGGCTAGATCTGAACAAGGGGTCTAAGTTTACTGCATGCATTGTCCTTGGTTGGTGCAACAGTTTGTGCAGGGCCCCTGGGTCCAAATCTGCCAGTCTTGATGGTCTCCTTGTGGGACTCCCGAGCCTTCTGGGTCCTTCTTTCCACCCACTCTTATATTCTTTCTAAGTTAAGTACTGAGAAATATTTTGAAGAGTGGTGACTGTTGATAAATATATTTTAAATTTTGTGTGCGTTTTAAGGTGAGTTAACACATACACATGACCCTTTTCCTTTTCTTTCTATTTTTCTTTTATCGAAAAATAGATATTTTTTCATACCTTATATTCTGATTATGGTTTCACCTTCCACACTCTGAGATGCCCCTCCACCCTTTCAGTCTGTCATTAGGAAAGAAATAGTCATCTAAACACTAACAATAAAATAAAATGACAACCAAAATCAATCAAACTAGAGTAGGACAAAACAAACAAAAAGAATAAAAAGGATGAAAGAAAAGGCACATGAAATATATGAACTCAGATACACACATGCTCATACACACAAGAATCCAAAAAAAAGAAAAAAAAAAAAGAAAAAATAATATAAATGTAGGGGACAAGCAAGGTATAAACAAAAAGAAAAAGCCCTGATGAAAGCAAATATCTAGTTTCTTATGTGTTGGTCTTCTACTGTTGGGTATGGATCATGCCTCCAACAGTGGTTTGTATAATCTCTAGCTCTTGGTCTCCCAAGAAGTGTCTGGTATGGGTTTTGTGGAGTGGAGTGTATCTTAAGCGAATTCAGACATTCATTGGCCATTCCCTCAAATTCTAATCCAGTATAGCCTTAGCATATCTTGTAGCAGACATTGTAGGTAAAAAGGTTTTGTGGCTAGTTTGATGTTGACGTTTTTCTTCTGGTAGGCTATGGAGTACACCAAAGAGACCAGAAACAAAACAAAAAAGAGTGGTTTTTATACCCAATGAGACTCCATTGAGGGAAAACCTAAATTTTTGTTGGTGAGCAGTTATCATTTTGAGATGGCTTCTGGCTTAGGGGTGGGGCCTTCTGTCCACTTCTCTTTCAGCTCTAGGATTCCATGTAGCAAAGACTGGTGAAAGTAGAGGCCTGGGCGCATTGTTTCTATAGTTAAAGCTAAGACATTGACATCAACAATTTCCCCCTCCTTCTCTCTGCCTTCTCATCAGTCTCTTCTTTGTAGTTACTATAAAATATCTTTCATTTCCTTCCCATGCAACCAGTTGAATTGTATAGATGTATCTTCTGCTGTTCAATGTGGCCACTCATCTGATTCTGTCAATGAAACGCAGGCAAAGCAGCTATGTATCACCTGTATTACTCCTGCTTGCGCTGAGTTTTGGTAACATTTTAAGACACATTGACCATGAGGCCACTAGAGGCAGTATACTCAGCAAACCCTAGGTGGATGTATATTGTGAAATAAACTCATTGAAACAGGTCACTGAGATTGTTCTCTCTCTCTCTCTCTCTCTCTCTCTCTCTCTCTCTCTCTCTCTCTCTCTCTCTCTCTCTCTCTCTCTCTCTCTCTCTCTTTCTCTCTCTCTCTTCTCTCTTTCTCTCTCTCTTTCTCTGTGTATCTTTCTCTCTTTCTCTCTCTCTCTCTGTGTATGTGTGTGTGTGTGTGTGTGTGTGTGTGTGTGTGTGTGTATGAGAGAGAGAGAGAGAGAGAAACAAGCAGAAAATCTTACCACTTTTATGATTTCAAGCTTATAGGAACTGAAGTTTTTTACATTGCTATATCATTTTTTAGAACAATATGGTAACTTGAAAATGATATTTTATTTTATTTTTGCTTCTTAAAATTATTATTATTATCATCATTATCATCATTATTATTATTTGTTATTATCATCTGTTATTTTGAGACAGGATTTCTCTGTGTAGCTTTGGCTGTCCTTAACTCACTTTGCAGTCCAAATTGGCTTTGAACTCACAAAGATCCACCTGCCTCTGTCTCCCAAATGCTGTCATTAAAGATGTGTACCATCATGCTTGGTGTTCATTGTAAACTTCTTCCTCATGTAATTGTGAGGGATTTCAAAAGTACAGGAGCTATTTTGCTAAGTTTGTCTTTGTTGGGTAATTTTCAACTATAACTGAGTGAGAAATCCAATTGACAAAGCAGGTTCATAAAATGGACAGTTAGTCATTCTGATGACTGTTTTGATTTGTAATGTTATATTTTATTTTTTCATTTTGTTGCTTGCTGGAAGGATAGCATTTTAATTATTTATTTGGGCACAAATTTGAATTTGGAACTAGTGTGTCATAGGCTCCTATACTTTTGTACTTTTGATGTATTTGGTTCTTTAATATTTCATGTACCCTAAGAAGAAAAGTGTTAACTGGCATTTGTTGACCTTTTAGTTGGGTTATAATTTAAGTGTCTGGTATTTCTTTTTTCCTGACATTTCTTCATACTCTGTAATTCATGTGACAGAACAAAATATCATCAATGAATCAAAAGAGAGACAATTTACAGGTAACAGTTAAACAAGTCTGGTTTGGAACATTCCTTCTAATTATTTTCCATTATTCGTCTAGTTTATTTTTCCATTTACTTTCATTCGATCTCCTAAAAGTTATGTTTTCTCCTTCATTTCTTTATTACCATATATAAAATATGTATGTTTCAACATGTATGGAATATTTGATATATAGTTATAACTGTCATAGGTATTTATTTGCTCACCAAATATTAATCTTAGTGGACTCTCATTCTGGATATATAGCACTAATGCAAAGTCCTAGCCCTTATAAATCATATATTCTAATATGTAGCCAACCAAACTAAAAAGAATTACAGGAAACTAAATGCTGTAGATAATGAAACCAGGCCAGAGGAGCAGAGATTATTCTCCTGAATGGCAGTTACTTGAGCAAGAATTACCTGCAAATCTTCATTGAATAATTATATTTAAGCTGACACCTAACAGAGAGTCAGACTTCCCTCTAGGAAATTCATGACTCTTCAATGCTTAAAAAGTAAAATATTTGGCAGATATTTATAAAAAAAAAATAAAAATACCAACAAGTTCTCCTACCTTCTAGTATTTAGACTGTGAGTCACACTTGTCCTATTTTTTACTTCATCCCAATTGGTTTTGTTATGTTGTACTGTTACATGTTTCAATTATGTAGGCAAGATAATATATTTTAAAGAACACAGGTGATGGTATATTTTAGTAGTCTGCCTTTCACATTGTCAGTGGGAATATAATTGGAAGAATTTTTGATAGGTTTGGTATGTTGTTTCAGGTGTGTGAATGTGTACATGTTTATATGCATTTATTTGTGAAGGCCAGAGTGTGATATCACGTATCTGTACTGTTTTCCAACATTGAGATGCAGGTTTTTACTGAACCTGGAACTCACTTATTAGGCAAGACAAGTTGGCCAGCAAGTTCCAGGAACTCATCTATTTCTCTCTTCCTTTCTCTCTTAGTGCAAGGATTATAAGCATATATGGAAAATATTTATTGGATAAACATATACAGAATGAGAATCTGGCACCTAGGAATGAACAGGGAATATACCGAACTCTTCATAGCGCTCTGCACAGAAACAGGTATTGGTGACCATGGATCAATAAAATATGGCACCCAAGGGGAAAAAATCAATAGGGAACGGGTGGTTATAACAGGAAGGACTCTGTACTTCTGCCTATTGACAGTGTCTTTGGCCACATGGTTTGGTCAGTGGAACAACAGCAAATGTGAAGCAAGCAAAAGTTGAAAGTGATCATTCACTGGAGCCTGTTGATTAAAGAAACTTTGAAACTGGTACTCAGTTTACATTTAGTGCAACCTGCAAGAAAACAAAGCCTTTCCCAGTCCTGGCCTGACAGCTGCTACCTTACTAACAGCTGGCATCTATCACTAGATATACAACACATACCATCTAACAACCAACTTGACACCGATCTCTACCCAGCCTACAGCTACATGCAAGTGCACAGAGGTGCCAGTGCGAGGCTTGCCAGTCAGAGTCTCACTGGTGTCACTGACCAACAAAATTGTCAGTTAAGAAGTGGGCAGTGTTTCCACACCATTATGTTTTTGATTTGGGGTTTTGTTTATTTTTAGAGACAGGGTTTCTCTGTCTCTGTCTGTCCAGGATTCTCTTTGTAGACTAAGCTGGCCTCAAACTCACAGAGATCTGCCACCCTCTGCCTCCCAAGAGCTGAGAATGAGATGTGTACAGAAGGGTTAAGATAGTGTCCTCAAGCCCTGGCTACCACAAACTGTTCGATATTTGGGAAGGAGTGCCATAGCAGATACTCTAAAAAATACAGCGTATCTGTCAGAATTATGTAAAAGTTTCTTTTTTTAAAAAATGAGTTTAAACATGTAGACTATTGAGAGCACATGAAAGCTTTTGCTTTAAGTCATCATTTTAGAAAGTCCAAATTATTTCTTGAAAGCTGCAGTCCTCATAGGCATAAATGTCTCAAATGTCATCCCTAACTGTTTTATTTAGGACAATATTTTGACTCCCTAGACAACTGTTGTGCCATTCTTCTGAGGGTACTGATACACAGAAATGGGATTAAAATGGGTGCAACTAATGAAGGGATAAACTCTGCACATCAGAATAGTTCTTCAAGATAGAAAAGATATTACTTGGCGTGCTGAAAAACCATCATAAGAGCCTGGCAAAGTAGCATAATTAAATACAATTCAGCTTTGTCCTGAATCTGCCTATCCTATCAAAACTATTTGTTTGAAAATCAGGTTCTTTATATCTCTCTGAATATGCAGCGAGTTCCCTCCAATCAGTAATACAATAGGTGATTACTGTGCTCCTCCTAGAGACCTTTAGCATTCATTAGCTTTGCATTTTGGAGTTAAGGGGG
This sequence comes from Acomys russatus, assembly GCF_903995435.1. Classification (NCBI taxonomy): domain Eukaryota; kingdom Metazoa; phylum Chordata; class Mammalia; order Rodentia; family Muridae; genus Acomys; species Acomys russatus. Next base: position 34,533,937 of record NC_067167.1, on the reverse strand, counting down.
AAATGGAGGAATGGAATTGCCTTCTGTCAAAAGAATTCACCACATAGTTTGCTTTGGGAGACTGATTACTACAGGGAGAAGTATAATATGATTTGTTAATGATAACCAAGCAGTGTTGTGGACAACCTCATCATCAGCGTCTTTCATTAGAGTTCCATTATTCAATGCTGAGAACGTTTCCCCTTTCTGTTAAGTTTCTGAGTTCAACAGGCATCATTCCTACAGGATCTCTGCCTTTCATTTGAAACAACCCTTTGTGGGGAATAAGCAGCTGCAATTAAAAAAAAAAGGAAGGATGGCAGATAAATATTTGCTTAACCACACACATGCATACAGAAGTTTTCCCTGTGAAACCCTCTAAGTGCTCAGAGGCAGCTGTGGGTAATTGGCAGTTTGATCTGAGAGGTGAGTAACGAAACCAGCGTGACACCGTTCTCCTTTTTTAAAAGCTTCATAATTTGAGTGTTATTGTTTTTATTTGCAAAGACATACCCATGAAGCAATGGATATCATGTAGATAGAAAATAGAGTTGGCTCAAAAAATGTTTTGTAGAACTATAAATTGTTATTTTTTTAAAACTTTGTTTGGAGTTCAAGCCTACAAGTTTAGACCTCTAAACAGAGCAATCTTTAGAACGGACCATAATCCAGTGAGTATATGAGTAACAGAAAAGGGACCTGTTGAAGCCCTTTTGTTTTGTTTGTGTGATTTTCTTTTGGGTGGCACACAGGGTGGAAGGAAGGACTTGGGAGGAACAGGAGGGAAGTGAGTGTGATCCGGGTAAATTGTATGACACTCCCTAATAATTAATAACACACTATGTTGAAGAAAATAAATAATTGACTCATTTCCTTAACTACAAATGTTACCAAGTAAGAAAGTCTAGTTTTGTCCTATACCTGGAACCAGAATGTCACCAAAAGACTGCCCATGCCTATCTGCTTCTGCGTGGCATTCAGAGTGATGTTTCCTGCTCAGGAAAGGTGACTGTGGCATGTTGGCCTGCCTAACTCTTAATGACATCTGCATTGAGAAAAGAGTTTGCTGCCTGGTTTCCTTCAGGAGACAGATTGATACAGAAAGGAAGGAAAAATAATGTGAGTTATTAATTAGAACCAAACAATATTGTGTGTGTGCAATCTTATCACCAGTTTCTTTCATTAGATTACTATTATTCAACTCTGGCAGTGCTTTGAGCTATAGGAAACATATTGGATGTGCCTTTTCCAGCTGTCTTACTCTTCTGTTTTACCCTAAAAGTGGTCTTGTGGTATTGTCTTTTTTGTCCCAAATATCATGTAGCAGAGCAATGCTTGAGAGTTATCATTTTTGTCCCATCAAGTTTTAAGGTTCATTCTATGAAGCAGTTGATAGACTAGATCATAGATTTATGTGTGGGAAGCACTAAACATAGATTTTCAATTGGAAATGTATTTTGTTTCATCTGCAAATTATATTGGGGAAATAACCAGGTTACCACAAGTACAGACTATAACATACAAATGTATTTATTAGGTCATCATCACATAGAGACAAGTTTAACCTTTTGACCCTGTAACAGGTCATCTTCAACAAATGTATGGAGCTTCATTCATAGCTATTCTGGGGTACACACAGTTCATAAATTATAGGGTAGATACATCTGCATTGCTCATGAAATCAATCCATCCTATGTGTTAAATTGTGGTAAAATACACTTAAAATAATTTGTTTTCTTAATCATTTTAAGTGTACAGATCACTGGAATTAAATAATTCATACTGCTGTGCAATCAAAATCATCACCATTCTTTACAATCACTTAATCAAATCCAAAATTATAGCTCTTCATCCACTCTCTCCACTGGCCATTGCAAATATTTTCCTGTTCTCTGCCTGTGTAATTTGGACTGCCCCATCTAAGTAGAACCAAATAAGGTATGCCCCTTTGCAACTTTCTAAATTCACCTCAATTCTAATTTTACAGGTACCTCTGCATTGTAAAATTGTACTTACCTGTGGTGCTTCAGAGGGCTTTTCTATCCTCATGTTGTCTTAGCCTACTGTGTGTGTGTTCGTGTGTGTGTGTATGTGTATATATATATATATATCTCACATTTTTTTCATTAAGTCATCTTCTCACAAACATTTTTTTCTTTCCTCAACACTTTTGATGCAATGAATAGTATTGCTATGACTATGGATACTAAAATATCTCATTGAGATTATGTTTCGAATTTTGGGGGGCAGATATCATCATTTGTGGAACTTCTGGGAAATGTGACAATTCCATTGTTAACTCTCTGAGGAATTATTACAACGTTTATAGAAGCTGATACATTATTTAACACTGATGGAGGCCACAAAAGTTTCAACTTCAGAAAATTTTCAGCAAGAATTTTACTTTATACATCTTTTATTGAAATTAGAATTTAATGCGTATATTCTGATTATTATTTTCCCTTCTCTATCCTCACCCACATTATCTATACCTCCCATAATAACCAACCCCACAATCTCTCTTTCCTTGTCTCATTAAGATTCAAACAGTCATAAATGATAATAGTAATAAAATTATGCTTATAGAATGAAAACATACAAATCAGAATAGGACAAAACAAACAGAAAATATTAAAAAATCCAAAGCAAAAGTTCAAGAAAAACACACAAACACATAGACACACCCATTTGCTTAAACAGAGATCCCATAGAAACACAAAACAAAAAAATTATAATGTATATGTAAAGGAGTTGTAAGAAAAAAAAACAAAGAAACACAAAGCATCATGAACATCCTCAAAAATGCTATTGAGTTCATTTTCACACTAAGAAGTGGCTTGTATACCCAATGAACCTCCATTGGCGAAAACTAATTCTTCATTTATGAGAAGTTATCCATTGGCGATCGCATCTGTGTTAAGTGTGTAAGTCTACGCCCACTTCTACTCTAAATGCTAGGACCCTATAAGACCTAGACCTTCCCAGGCTCCGTGCATGCTCCACAGTCTCTGGGACGTCAGGTAAGCCCTGGCCGTGCTGGGTTTAGAAGGCCTTGTTGCCATGGTGTCCTCCACACCCTCTGGTTCTTTCAATCTTTTCTCCTTCCTGTCTTCAGGTTGTCCTGTTCCCTGTGGGGGCGTGTTTCATGGAGACATCCCATTTAAGACTGAGTGCTTCAAGGATTTTTCACTCTTTGCATATTTTCTGGCTGTGGGTCTTTAAATTTATTCCCATCCACTTTAGAAGGAAGCTTCTCTAATAATGTGATATGTGAGTATAGCCAGATGTAATTAGGAGTCGCTTTCTTGCTATAATCTGTTAGAATAACACTAGTATTGGTTTTACTCTAGATCCCTGGCCTGTCTAGTCTCATATTCTAAGGCGCCTGAGCAGTGTCAGGTATTGATTCCATCTCATGAAGTAGGCCTTCCTTAAATCCAATCCTTAAATCCCAGAAGCTTTGGACCACTGTTGCATTAGCACATCTTGCCGTTAGATCACCACTATACATTGAAAGATTTGTAGTTTGGTTGGTGTTTCAGAGTACCTTTCAGTATCATAAACATCTACCAGTAGGGGTGAATACTTTAGGTAGACACTAGCTCAACTTCTCCATGTTCAGTGAGTTGTGTAGGTGTTGTCTTCAGTAAAAGAGACGTACCCTCCATTTTTGGAGAGGAATCAATTAACTTTCCCAAACATCCTGGGCCCCTTTTTACCAACCACTCAATTAGATGCATTCCTGGAACTGGAGTCTTCATTTGGTGGAGAGAAATGTCCAGTTTGGGTTCTGTTTTTCCTCTTATTTGGTGACTGTATTTTGATCACACACACGCACGCACACGCACACACACAAACACACACACACCCCAAGACACACAAATTCTAGTGTGTTCGATATTTGTATATATAGGATATATGTACATTAGATATATGCATATATTTTATATACGTATATGTATTTTAACAGCCAAGTAATATTCTGTTTTGTATATGTAGCACATTTTCTTCCTTTATATTTTTCTGCTGACAGACATCTAATCTGTTTTTAATTTCTAGATATTGTGAAAAGAGAATTGTTGCCATCCATATGGGTATAAGGGACTATACCATTGCAGTTTTATTAATTTTTATTATTTAAGAATTTCCTACTTTTATGTAACAAAACATGATTATATCCTCCCCTCCCCATTTTCCCCTTTAATGTTCCCCATAACTTCTCCACTATGTCCTCCTTTCAACTTTGTCTATTTTCCCCTTTTTATTGATAAACTTCTAAATACAGTCAATACAGTCCATATGTACATGGATGTGAGAACGACCACTGGAAGAAAACCTAGCAGTCAACACATCTTCAAAAAGGAAAGGTTCTTCTTCCTGCCGTTAACCACTGCCAATAGCTCCTCCGTGAGGGGTGGACTTTTGTGTGCCAGGACTTTGACTGTCTCGCTCCTGTACAGACCTTGTGCATGTAACCACGCCTTCTGTGAATCCATGACATCACTGAAGGATAACATTTGCTCCTCTACATTTGTTGATTCTTACACTCTTTTTTGTGTCCTCTTTGGTGTTTGCTGAGCCGTGATGGTGGGAGTTAATATAGATGTCCTGTTTAGAGCTTAGAACTCAGCCTCCTATTCTCAGCACTTTGACCATTGTGTATCTCTTTACTGACTGATGTTCAGTACCAAAAACGGCCCCCTGACCAAGGATGAAAACAGCCCAGGTCTATGTATATGAGTAAATAATTAGCAATTTGAAAGCATGGCCACTTAGTAAAATAACCATCGCAGGTTCTATCTCCCATTGCTGTGGGCTTTTCACCAGGATTACAATACCAGATTTGAAATCACCTCATGTGGAGCAGGCCTCAGTCAGATTCAGTCAGAAATCAGCTGTGACTCTGTTATCTGGGTGGTACTTTGCTTGGCTAGTCCGTATTGCAACATGTTGGATCCAGTGCTGGAGAAGATCATTGATGTCCTCCACCTTACCGACACCCAGAGCCTGCATAGCCCCTTCTGATACCATGAAAGCTAACCAGCAGGAAAGAAGATTCCCAGTTGGTTCAGATTGATTTTTTTTATGTCCCACAGCTAAAGTATGTAGTATGTTTAGCAATAGGGTTTTGCCATATACTGTGTAGTTATGGTGGGGAACCAAGGTTGGTGTCAACAGACTATACTGGTTTGGAGACTTCTGGCATCTTCCTGACTACTAACTTGTAGGGATGTACTTCACGCCTTGGTTTGCAAATTTAATTTAGTAGCCCATGTCTCCTGGGAGAGGCACTGTTGACCCACACAGGGAATTCTCATTGTTTTAATTTGTATTTTTTATACTACTATTTGTATTCATCAGATTCTTCAAGCTTATTTGTCATTATATATAAATATTAGAGAAATGTCTATGCAGATTATTACCTCTGCCTTCTCATTCAGTTTTTTGAAACAGGGTCTTTCTATGTACTGCTGGCTGGCCTTGAACTTGTGATGTTCCTGTTTCGATCTAACCAAAGTTATGATAAGAACATGCATTTCCATTCCAAGATATCTGCCCATCATTATGTCAGTTTATTGTTGCTGCTGAGGTTCTGGAATATTTTCCCCCAATATAAATTCTTTACCAATTCATAACTTACAAGTGTCCTCTCCCATTCTATTATGTTGACAACAAATTCTGATGCCAATTTTCTTTCTAATTGTCACAAAATCCAATCTGCCTATTTATCCTCTTCCTTTTCTCTTGGCTTCATATCCAAGAAACAATTGTAAGTGGACGACATATTTTTTCTGTTTTGAATTGTGTGGGCGCCCACACCAAGAACCACAAATATCCAACGTATATGCTCCACTACTGATGTATATCCACCGTGCTATTATGACTCTCGTCCTCGTGTTTCCTTTAAAGACTTTGCCATTTTTAAGTCTTCTATTTCTGTTTCAGATCCATTTATACCATTTCTTCATAGGTGTTAGAAATGGTCCTAACTTCATTTGTTTGCATTTGTATGTTCAGTTTTCCCAGAAAATTTTCTTGAAAAAAGTGTTTTTCTCATCCCATAACTTTGGCACAATTCTTGGAAGCCGCTTGACTGCATATCTGAGGAAATCTTTCCGGGACTTGTCTGTATGTCTGGTCTGTGTGTCTGTCTTTATGTCATCCTAGATGGCTTTGATTTTTAGAGCTTTGTGATAATCTGTATTGTTCTGATTTTGCAAACCTTGTGATTGCGCTCAGGGCCTGCATCCCTGAATCAGTCGTCAGAGTCACAGCTTTATTCTCTCTCAGTTCTGTCCTGGGGACTCATAGTCCTTTCAAGCTCATATAGAATTTAGCCCAAGATTATTTTTACTTTAACAAAGAAGTCAGTAGAGTTTTGATATCATTACATTGACTATATCATGTAAAATGATCAATACCTTAACAATAGTAACTCTTCCAATTGACGAATATTGAATGTGCTGCACTTATTTATGCTTTCATCAGTTTCTTATTACAATATTTTTTTTGGTGTAGCTGACATAGTTAGCTTCAGTTGTCAACTTGGCTCATCTGGGAAAAGCCTCAAAAGAATTGCTTGAAATCAGGTTGACCTGTGGGTCCATGGGCATGTCTGTGAGGCATTTTCTTCATTCCTAGTTCATTTAAACAGGCCCAGACCATTTTGAGTGATACCACCCTGGCCAGATAGGCCTAAGTTGCCAAGAACACTGGCTGAGCATGAGCAAGGAAAAGTAAGCCATTGAACAGCATTGAACATAAGAAAATGAGGTTAATGTAACACATTATAATAAGAGTCTGAAGGAATAAACAGGAACAACTCACTAAAGAAGTGAGATTTCATGCATTTTGATACCTTTTCCTAATTAAAGAATAGTCAATTATCTACCTAAACACAATGGAAGTCCTCAACAATAAAAACCATACTCAATGGTAACTGCATGAAAAATTTTCCTGTAATATAAGGGTCAAGGCAGGGGACGTTTCATCATTTCTACTTAACATAGGATTAGAAGGTCTGGTTTAAAAACTAGCAAGAAAAGCAAGTGAAATAAATATAAAGCAGAAAGAAAAATATATCTAATAAAAAGTGAAGCAGCCTTTTATAGGGAAATACTTAAGTAATACACAGACAAGCATACATTCACAAACACCAGTTGCATTTCATACACTAGCAATCTAGAAAGAAATTGTAACCACGGTCCCTTTTATAATAACAGCAATAAAGATAAACACTCGGGAATTAACAAAGAGAGGGAAGACCTAATGGCTGTTGTAGTTTGCTTTGCGTTGCTATGATGAAATACTGAACAAGACCAGCTTGGGAGTAAAGGAACACTGGCTTACAGGTTATAGTTCATCAGTGGAAATGCTAAGGCAGGGACTTCAGGGAGGCAGGTCTCAGGCAGAGGCCACGGAAGAATGCTTTCAGCTGAATTTATATCTCTATTGTTTTTATATTTTCAACTCATTTTGCATGGAATCTCTCTCTCTCTCTCTCTCTCTCTCTTTATATATATATATATATATATATATATATATATATATATATATATATATATGCATTTGTTCCCACCTGAATATGAACACACACACCACCCATATTGACAGAAGAGAAGTTAAAGTCACAGAGAAAAAATAATTTAGAAACCAGATTCATATTATATATCTTAAGTATTTTTGAAAAAATGGGGGCATCTATTACTTCATTTTTTTAAGTAGTGTTACGTCCATATTTCTACTACCATGGTATTATTAATATACTCTGACTTAGTTTTATTTTATATGTAGCATATTTTCTATTTTTTTAAATAGTGACAATGTTTAAGTTTGGATTATATTGTTTGTAGCTGGATGTGGTGGTGCATACCTTTAGTTCCAGCACTTGGGAGGCAGAGGCAGATGGATTTCTGAATTTGAGGCCGTCCTGGTCTACAAAGTGATTTCCAGGATAGCAAGAGCTAAACAGAGAAAATATGTCTTGAAATACTAATGTGTGTGTTTGTGTGCGTGTATCTGGACATATCTTTGTGTATGTATATACATATATATCCAATTATATATAATATATATTGCTTGCTTAGATTTCAGACTTTTAAAGGAAACTTCCATTGAACAAAAACTTTTTAAAATTAATTATTTTGTGAAATTTATTAACTTAAGTGATTCAACATTACTATCCCAGCACTGTTGTTATTAATTATTCTTTCAGATAGGGAAATATGAGGTAGTTCTGACTCTCACTATATAGATCAGGTTGGCGTAAAGGTCATAGAAATCCACCTGTCTCTGCCTTCTGTATGCTGGGACTAAGGACAATGCTCCACTGTTCCTGACAATTCACTGAGAATTTCAGACGATATAATTTGAACATATTCACTCCATCCTCAACCCACTCCATAACCCACCTCTCCACACTCCCCTCCCTTCCCAGGTAACCTTCAGTTTTGTTCTCCTAGACCCTGAGTCCCCTCATTAAGTCCTGTTTGTGTTCCCTGACTTATCTTAGGAGTAGCCTGCTAAAGTTGAAATTTTATCTACATTGTCCATTCTTTGAACAAAACTTTATTATTTGAAAATATTACATGTGATTTTAGTAGAGACAGAGCCATTGTCATCAGTTGCGTACCTATTGGTGAGGCTACAATGGTCAAACCTGTGCTCATAGAAATGTGCATAGATAAATCCAGTGAGGGACCTGAAAAATAGACCTGCGCAAAGGAAAGGAACTTGAAGGGATAGGAGTGGGTTAACAGTTAACAGAAGGAGCTTGAGAGAGGGTAGGGGGTGAGAGTAATCAATGCATTTTATTCATGCATGAACATAAGAGCTCAGGAGTTTTCTGTTCTGAAAGAGCCTGCATAACCACTCTTACTCAAGTCTGCCTTCTGTGAGAAGTTTAAATTTGGATTTCTCCCTTCCACACTTATCTTGCTGACTCCCTAGAAACCCCTGTTTACCCAGCAAACATAGAAGGATTATTTCAAACATGAGTTTATTGATTCTACTGAGCCAGGAAGCTATGTGAAATACAAGACATTGGATACATTTGAATACGTTTTTTGATTACGAAACATGAGAGGTCTCTGACTTCCAATTCTTTACTAGTAAAGTTTCTGATGAAGAAAAAACAAAAAAAAAACAAAAACAAAAGTTCATAGAAGATAGTTTAGTAAGTAAAACATAACATAATGAAGTAGTTCACCAATATTGGGAAAGCCTAAAACCAAACACTAAATAATGTACCTATTAGAAAATATCAACAAAAGAAAATCACCAATCAGGATGAAGAATAAAGAAAATCCCCAGAATATAAAAGCCAAACTTTAACCATATTAAGGCAACTTGTGAAAGCTGGAACAGTGAGGATGAACAGTTACTTTCTGGGGGTGGGGGCAGCAGATGCAAAGGACTGTGGGATACACATGGTGCTTTTTCCTTACTTTCCATGGGCCAGTAGATGCAAAGGGATATGGGATACACATGGTGTTTTTTCCTTCTTTCTAGCCATTCTTTTTTGCCAGGGCCTCCCAATTTTAAATATGCTCACAAGTCAGATTTGACAAGAAACAACATTTCTTACTTGCAAATGAGTTCTGATGTTCAGGGGCTTTTGTAGTACTACTCCTAGAGGGTTTCTGTCTATTAAATCTTTTTAGGGGACTAGAATAGTAATGGCGGATAGATGAACACACCGGGCTCCAGATATAGTCTTCTTTTTTAATCTCAATGTGTATCTGTAGTTTAATTTCTCCACAGTAATTGAATACTCAAGAGTTTAATAACCTTAGCTTTCCTTTTATTTTAGCTTGCTGTCCAAGAGGTAACAGAAACCAAATGTCCATCATAATTTCCAACTCAGCAGGATCTTGCTTAGAGATTTTTTCTTTTGAGAACAATGTGCTATGAACCACCAGACTCAGAAGGAGAGGCAGGAAACAATCTGACTTCAAATGTGTTAGAAAATCCATCATAGAAAGGACTGTGTACCTTCCAAATCATGGGGAAACTGTATACTATATTTCTCGATAAATCTATATGCATATCCATAAATTAATTTTTCCAGATTACTTTTTTTCTCCCTAGATGATACTGTGACTGAATTGGCACAGGTGTATTCAGTGAATTTACTGGGTCAACTCTCACTGAGAAATGAGGTAGTTGCTAAAATCGACAGATTCAGTGGACTTAATTCGTTTATTAGACATTGTGGAGAAGCAATGATTGTGCAATATACTAAAAAGACAAAGGAAACATTACACAAACCTTTCCTTAATGAGAATGTCAAAACGTGGTGCCTCGAAAAGGCATGACAGATTGAGTGACATTCTCAGGAGGATATTAGAAATTAATTTTCTACCAGTGGAAAAAAAATAATACTAGAGATTAATAAATTGCTATCAGGCAGTTGGTCAGATATCCGAAGAAAAGTCAGCCTTGGCAAGTAGATGTTGTTCACTGCTGTTGGCAGTCTGCACGTTCAACAGTATTAGAATACGAATGATTTTCAGGAAGATGAATTGCTGTTGACGCCTTGTAGTATCTTATTTCCAACAGTGCTAACTTGTGAATAAGCTGCTGCACACTCACCAGAGTGACTGAAGAATAAGAAAGACTCATTTTTATAGTGCTGACTTAATCAAATTCCCACATAGCTGTGACTATAGCTTCATAAGCAAATGGCCAATATATATATATATATATACATATATATGTATATATATATTATTGTTTTACCATTGTTTTCAGGATCATAGTCTGCCTATCAAGTATTTGTCTTCATCATTGTCTTTACAGTTTATCTCTGAATTATAATGAACATCATCATTACCAAATCAGTTGTACAGCAAAGACTTTTATAAAAAATATAAATTATTTCCCTTACTGGATAGACAGAACCCTAAGGGGAGCATCATAGTGTGAAAGAAGGTGGCAGAGATGCAAAAGATTAAATGACATGGGAGTCTAAGCATCCTGCCATAGCTATGTGACCCTGAGGATTGTCACAGTACGTATTTCATACGCAGCAGTTTGGTTTAGTTGGATTGTGGCTATAAAGATCAGACTTATGGATCGATGACTTAGATGACTCCAATTCAATCTGAGCAGCAGGGACTTCACATCTCCTTGTGTTCTATGGACAAGTGCTCAGTCATGGTAAGAACCAAGTCCCAACGTAGAAGCATTTTTTTTTCTTCCAAAGGAAATAAAATACTAACAGTTGAAAAAAAGGTTTTGTTTCGTTTTCAAGTAGTAGTGGTGAGCTGAGTTAGAAGGCCCTAAACTCGTGGAGTGACTATGAAACTCATGTTCAGGTTGGGCTTTGGGAAATTCTGTCTCCAATGTTCAGACAGATAGATAAGCATTGTGGTTTGCCCAAGTGTGTGGAATTTTTAAATGTCTCATTAAATACACTTTACTACTGGTTGTTTAGAAGCTTAGCAATGTGGCAAGGGCCTAAATTTGGAGTTTATCTAAATTTTGAAATCAACCTTTTGTAATTTGGCATATGTACATTTTAGTACAGAAGATAGTGTGTTTGCTGTTTCCTGCTTTCCCAGACAATGAATGAGCATGTTTGATGTAATAGACTCCAGTGACATTCTGCAGAGGAAACAAGAGATCTATTTCCTGAAGACCATAGGATGACAGAGACAAAAAGAGGCTACTTATACTTGAAATTATATTTTCCTATTCCTACCAGTGAAAGTAAACTGCTCACCTCTTCCTATACATTATAAAAATATCAAAAGCTGTATACGAAATTCCCTCGTTATCTTCAGAAGATAAACCAAGACCCCCAGTGAGCACCTGAAGCCACACAGACTGTATCATTCTATGTAGATCCTCTTTTTGATTTTAAAATCCAGCCTGGTAAACAATTTGGAGGAGCAATGAATAGTAAGATAGGATGATTATAACAGTAAACTGAGATAAGTGTTTTTTCAAACATACATTTTTTTTTTTTTAAATTCCTGGAGACTTTCTGTGAAAATTGATGGAGAATGGGTAACTGTGGGTAACCATAACTGTAGAGTGGACATCTAGGGAAGGTGACACACCAGGCTTAAATGGCTTTTTTGAGTTGTGAATCAACAGGGAAGCTCAACTGCTTGACAATCCCTTAGCCTTCAAGGTGACCTAATAAAATGGCTGTCTACTAGAGTATCACATATTAGTAGTGTGGGCTGGCATCACTGGGAAGTTCTACATAAAGCAGCCAAGAGTTATCCTCTGTTCCCAACCTCCTCTGTCAGACCACTGAATGGTTAAAAATATTCCAAGTATCTGCAGCCAGCATGATATGAGGGAAGTCAGACGGTACAGACATGTCATATCTCCCCCTTTCCAGCTATCCTAGATTTATTCTGGGAGCTCTAAAATACCAGGGAGTTTCATGTTTCCAAGTAGAGGTGTGGCTTTCTATTGGGTGGAAGAAGTCATAAATTATTTAAATTTATATTCATTAACTCATTCTAATATAATTTTATATGTGAACTAATTATTTGTTCACAGTGAAATTATCACACTTAGCAATTATTGAAAATGTTTTCCTTACAATTTCTTTCTTTTTTTTTATTAATTTATTCTTGTTACATCTCAATGTTTATCCCATCCCTTGTATCCTCCCATTCCTCCCCCCCCCCCATTTTCCAATTATTCCCCTCCCCTATGACTGTTCCTGGGGGGGATTACCTCCCTCTGTATATTCTCATAGGGTATCAAGTCTCTTCTTGGCTACCTGCTGTCCTTCCTCTGAGTGCAGTATCTTGATTTTAAAAATGTTTTCTCCAATAACAACATTGCATTTTATAAAATCTACTTATTTCCCTTACTCATTTCGCTCTCATTCTCTCTATTTTCTTATGTGTTTTAAAATCAAAGGACCTTATACTCATGTTCACCTTTTCTAGTTACTTTTTTGGGTAATTATACCCATGTAATCTTGTATGTGAATACGAAATTTTATTTTTACCAACTTATCTATTCTAGTATCCATATTGAAAATCTTTTTACTTACTTTTATAAAGCATTTAAATTATTACATCAGGCTTCAAAATAATTTCTGACTAAGTAAGTGATCTAAGAATAATACAACCTATTCTGGTAGACCAGAAGGCCCAGCATTCTGACCTCTTTTGTGCTGTTGGTGCATGGATCTGATAGGATTGAAGAACTAGCACAGAATTATATTAGTTGACTTTTAGCACTGACTTAAAATTATAAAATCTTCCGTTGCTTTTTGGTCCATTTCTGTGCTATGAACAACAGTTTCACATTAATATTAGAGAATACACATAAGATCATTTTCATATCTGAGAGTGGTTGGAAGATGCTGATCGTGGGCTTTTCATGAGCTCTGATCACTCTTTTATACCCAGTTTCACTCTCACCGACACTTAACTCAAGAAGCAAAGGGTCCCTTTCAATGTTTTTTCTCCCCTGTGAGTTCAAATTATTATGCAGCTCAAAAATGTAAATGCTCACTCTCTTAACTGGTTGAAAATCTGATTATCACAGACAGCCAGTATTAAGTTAAACATTTCTGTTAATTTGTGGAAAGCTCATACCACTTAAATCAAAAGCGCCAATTCTGATGGGGTATGGGAGAAACTCCTATAATGACCCATGAGGTCTTTACTCCTGTGTGTGCAGCTAATTATTTTATTTCAGCTGTAGAAGGCCTGTATTTTTCAGTTCACTGTCCACTACCACTCAGGGTAAAAGCATAAAGGTCAATATGGTATGGTTAATAACCAGAAAACTTGCAAACTCAGGGAATTTAGAAAGTGTGAAATTGGGCATTTTCTTCATTTGATCATGCCTAGAAGAAATTTGTATCTTGTTAAGTCTGATATTTAGAAACATATCAAAGTGTAGCAAAATGTTCTTATTTTCCCAGTACATGAAATGTGACATACTCTACAGTCAGCTTTTGCCTCTCATCGTTCCTAGGCCTAAGAAAACATATAATTCACAGGAATCATCTGAGACACTGCACTGTTGGATGATAGAGAGCTTTTGAATATATAAAGTTCAGCATTTCCCCAATTGGGTTTAAAGACTTCCCTTAGGAACAATTTCTGCCATGGAGTATTTATTACCTTGAATAATGTGACAGAAAGAAATGGAACAAAGGAAATGATTTTTGCTAAATAAAAGCAGCCATCAACTCTCAAAAGATAAACTAGCCATATTTCAGGAAGAATACAGTGCATCGGAAACTGCTGCTGTTTTAATGACAATTTGGAGGGGGCAGGTTTTATTTTCAGTGCAAAGCAGACACACGGCCTCCGTTTAGTTGCCCAAGTATACACAGACATTTGAAAATCGTCAAAATCTACCAAAAGGTCTCCTTTGTTTTGTTAGTTCTGCCCTAACAAGCAGGGAGGCTATCCTTTCTAAGCTCAGCATCTCAGCACAGGCAGGGACAATGCATAAGACAGTAGCTCTTAGAGAAATCAAGGAGGAGATGAAAACTTTCAGAGACCCTGGGGACCAGTGCCGCTGTCAGGATTCACTGTACTCCTGTGAAACAGGAGTCTAATATGGCTTCCAAGGAACATCCAGGAAATCAGCTGCTAGTTTTTGACTTATGAAGGGGCACGTTCTCATAACTCCCAGATCTGTGAGGCTTTGCAGATAGCTTTCTCACAGGGTAAAGGCACACCAAGGAGGAAAGATTTCTCTTATTTTCATCGTAGTCCGTCAATATATATGTATGTTAAGATGCTAAGTAAGACTTATTGAAAATTATTTTTCTGTCTGTGATCCAATTCTCTTCCTATTAATGTAAATATTGGTCTGGATTGTGACCCAAAACAAGCTTATTAGATTTTGTTCTGAAGAAAATTTGAACACCTACAAGGTGTGGTTGAAAGGAAACACAGAAGCAAAATAAATTTAAGGGAATGTCCACAGATAGGTTTGCCTGCCCTTTCAACGCTTGTCTAGAATTTCTAATATGCCTTTCTCTTCCCTAAAGTCATTTTAAAGATATTAAAATATTTTATCCTAGGAGGCAACTTTCCTTACTGTCAAATTACATTATCACTTGGTAAATCTTGTGATTCATTTATATCACCAAGTTGCTAATACTCAATAAATGAATGTTAAAATTATCTTATGTAGCCCACTACCATGTCCAAAGCATATGATATGACATGTTTTTGTTAGTTTGTAAGCATATTAGTCACCCAAAGGATCTTTAGTGCTGTGACATCAAATCTCTGCTCCACTTTGAAGATACACAACTTTTTGTGTATGAAATCCTAGGGGCTGAGACTCTAATGTGGTGGCTGTCATTCCTCTTAGGGTTTCTGGAAGTATTATATTAGTTAAAGAAATGCAATGCTCAGAGGCAGTAAAAGATAGTATATTGGAAACCATGTAAATCAGCATTTATGTATCCATTTCCAATGTGGTTTCAGAGCACTGTTGTGTAATTCTGTGTGATAGCTCATAGTAGGGAGCTATGGAGGTCACTCCTCATATCATAAATAATTCAGAAATACTAAAAATTATTGTGCACTTAGACAAGTCATGAAGGAAATTCCAGACATTAGAGAAAACAACAACAATCAATGACATTTATGACATCATCTCTCTTGTGGAAATGTTCGCGATTGCTTCCTTAGTTCATTGAGTGAAGTCTTTAGGGTTTCATTAGCATAGGCATCCATAAGAGCACTCTTCTCAACATAATGAGAAATTTTCAAATTAAACTCATATTTAACATATGAAACTTCTAGACAATTCTTCCTTGGCAATGAATATAATTCAAATTTATTGTGTTTTCTTATGTATGGTAGAGTTGTCAGCGATTTATCTTGAACACTTCATACTGAATCGTGTGCTTTTCCCCCATGCAATTAAATTTAAACTTTACATCTTCTAAGTCTTAGCAAAATTCATTTTCACTTATTTGTAAAACAGTCATATGAATGTCCTTTTGGAAAAGTTTTATTTTGTTGAGAAATGAAAAGAAACCATACAATTTTGCATTCACTCTCTCCGTTATATTAAACTATGCCAGTCTTTTTGAAATTTTATAGTTTTATTTTAACCTTGTGTGGTCTCAATCCTGGGAGTTCTTGTCTTTCCTGAGGAGGTTAAATTTCGTGCATGAGCCCTCTGTTACTAGTGCCATGTTACTCCCAGGAGCAAGTAGTGTTCGCGCTAAGGAAACTGCACACCATTTGTCCCCAATATTTAAATTTATGGTACAACTCATATCATCCCTTTGATAGTTAATGAGGAAATCCAAAGAGTCCAGATAGCAATGGCTAGTTGATGAACTATTTTCCAGAAAAATATAAGGTAAATTCCTTACATTTCTAGGGCCATAACAGATATCCTGAACAAAACTTTTCTTAAATAAATGAATACAGATAT
Source organism: Acomys russatus (assembly GCF_903995435.1). NCBI lineage: Eukaryota > Metazoa > Chordata > Mammalia > Rodentia > Muridae > Acomys > Acomys russatus. The sequence goes on along the minus strand of NC_067167.1, from coordinate 34,517,560 downwards.
TTCCCAACTTCTTCTTCTTCTTCTTCTTCTTCTTCTTCTTCTTCTTCTTCTTCTTCTTCTTCTTCTTCTTCTTCTTCTTCTGTAGTTATAATTAAATACTCAGAAAATGAAATCTAAGCAAGGCTTTTGAAAGCTATGTAGCTAAAATATCTATAAATGTCAGTTTTTTTCTTTGAATTGCCATGCATATGATTACCTATAGGGTAAAAGGCAAATTTTGTAGTAATGTGTCATCTCTATAGATACTTCTACCAATCTCATTTTGCTGTTTTTGTTGTTCTTGTTGAAAGCACAGTAAGAAGGATTAATTTATTTATTTGTATCTGGTATAATGAGAAAGTCTATGACTTTTGAATTTTTTCACATTCATAGGTTTATTTGAAAGTTATGGTTGCCAAAATGTGATTAGTGGACAAGAAAATAACTTCCTAACTATGTCTGTAAAGAAAAAATAGCAACTATAAGATTTTTAGAACAATAAAACATCACCTATGAGGTCTAAATCATAGAAAAGGGCCTACATTAGAAAAATGATAGTCCAATTCATGATATTTTTACTGATATATACTGTTTCTTTCAGTAAAATGCTCAAGTTTGATTTTTGTCTTCACAAAATTCAAAGTAAAATTATGAATTTTATGGCCTGGCTATTTAGATAAGACACTGTCGTTAGATCATTTCCAAACCTCTGTAATGGCATGTAAATTATGAACTCATAAGGGTTAAACTTTAGCAATAGACATGTAAGTGAGTCTTGACCCACAGCCTGACTAATTGGACTAAGAGGTCTTAGTGAAGTCATCAATCAGGATTAAATATTGAGCAGCTCCATGTTTTTAAGCTCTTTATAGTGCTCCCGCAGGGACATCAGTGATGCCATAGAGTGCTTGCGGGAAGGAGAGGGGGACGGCGTCACTTAGGAGTTCAGTGACATGACCGAGGATTGTAGAGGAATAAGTAGCCTTCAGAAGGTGAACTAGCTATTTCTTTACAGGAAGACATGTGGTTTACCTCTAGCAGGATACAACTAGGACAGAATTAGCATGTTCAGTGAACACATTTTCATGTTTTTTAAATGAAGAGCTATTGTATAATTTCACACCCCCCCCAAAAAATAATCACGTTTAAATAAAACTCCACATGTGGAGTAAACTAAGTGCCACTTAGCTACATGACAATGATGGAACACTATTGAGGACACGTTTCAAACAAAGTCCATTTCTAGATGTAAAAAAACCTGTGCCCTCCCCAAGTCCCAACAAATCACCATGTACTTATTAGTGCTTTTAGACATAAATTCATGCAGATGGCATAATAATATAGACACTCAAGGAACCTGATATGTGATCCTGGAAGGGTGTGTTTTATGTTCCAGAACCAAGACATAAATGTATCTTTAATTTTTGTCATGATGGAAAAAAAAGATTTTGTTTTTTTTTTTGATATTCAAAAAGAAACAAAACGTTTTTTTTTCCTGCCAAATATCAAAATTGAGTATATGCCATTTCTACTAATAAGTGAGAGTATGTTTGTGCTGTACGAGCTTCCTTTATAGATCCATCACAACTCTGATACACAAACAGTGCTAAAGTGTTTCTGGATGCACTATGGTGACACTTTCAACTCGTATCTGTTGCTTTTGAAGAGATCTATACTTACACCAAGTTAAAGACAAACACTCCTACGGGTTATTTCCTGATTCCCGTGGACACGTGGAGGCAAAATGGCCTATTTTGTTTGTGTTAGTTTCTTTGCATACTGCTGCCTTTTTGCATCTTAAAATAGATAATTGATTTAAAAAAAAAAAACAAGCTCAATCTAAATTGCAACAGATGTACACATTATTAATTAATGCTGTGTGTAAGCCTTGGTTACCTCAAAGACCTTTAACCCTCTTGAGATGGGAAAATTGTTGGTGGAATCAGAGAGGCTATTGATTGGGTGATGTTCTAAGATTTCTCCTTGGTAGCACTCACTCTTAAAATGTGTGGAGAGAATTCACTTGTGCTGAATTTATCTGCCTTGTAAACAGCTGAAGGGGTGTGTGTGTGGGGGGGGGGGGAGGCATGCTCCTCCAGTTTAGGTAGATAAAGAGCATACATTTATAGTGGTTTCATTTTAATTTTTTAGTAAATGAGGGTTAAAATAATATTATGTTTAACCTCTACAAAGGGATTTATTATGATAACAAGAAACATCTTAAAGCAACCTGCTAGTTCAAGTACATATGACATTATAAATACCCTGTGCAAAACAGACAGACAGTATCCTTCCTTGCCTCTAAGCAAACTGCTAACTAATGATTTTTTAAAAAGATTTATTTATTTATCATGTATATACAGTGTTCTGCCTGCATGTACACCTTCAGGCCAGAAGAGGGCATCACATCACATTACATTATAGATAGCTGTGAGCCGCCATGTGGTCGCTGGGGATTGAACTCAGGACCTTTGGAGGGCAGACGGTGCTCTTACCCTCTGAGCCATTCTCCAGCCTGCTAACTAATGATTTGATGCAAAAATGCTCTCTCACTATGAAGTGAACAGCAGTGCCATTCAATGGGAGCTGGGAAGGGAAATAGGCAGTCTATGGCTTCTTTTACCAGGCTTGTCACCTTAAACATTTGGAATGATTTTTAAAAACAAGAGCTAATCTGTGGAACAAATTTCCTTACTTAATTTAGAGTGGGAAATCCAAGCAAGCATTTTTGATGGACACATCTCCTCTGGCAAACAGGTAAAGACAACACCAGTGGGAAATGATTGAATGGAGGGTTTCAGCAATCCGTGTCTAATAGAAGATCGGCATCTTCTAAGCACATCAGACACATAGTTAAGCTATTTAAAATCTGCTTCCTCAACAACAGTTAAATCTAGGTGAACTTCGATGCAGAGGAGAATATTTGTTTCATATGTTAAAGAGGTATGTGAGTAAATCTTTGCTAATATGGTGTAGATATATATGAACTGTACATATCTTCATACAAGTGAGTAACAAAACATGTCTATAATTTCAGATCTGCATATGGTAATAAAATGAATTATGATAATACTTGCAGAAAGTGAATTAAAACTCAGCCAGAAGGTTAAAGGTTCAGATATTTGTTGACTTGTTTGTTGACATATAAATAAACAAACAGCACTACATCTGTAGCCTCTTTCTGACAAAACTGTATATAACTAGTTTTTCATGTAGGGTAGAGACATGTTGTTTACTTTAAATCTCAGAGTGTATAAAGCATCAGAATCAGAAAAAAAAAAAGAGAGAAAAAAAGGGGGAAAAATAGAAAGGAAATCTCAGACAGGCATATCCTGTGGCTTTCCTTCCTTGACACATAATTTGTAGGTCCTGATGTGGCTGCTTTGACAAAATGTTGGGCATGTTATAACTGAAAATGAAAGTTGTCCTGCTGCCTGGCTTTAGAACCAGCTTAGATTGGCTGTCAGTTCACAAATCAATGATTTTTCTCATTGAAAGATAATACATTTTAGTAATACTGGAAAAGTTAGGTGCCAGAGAGGTCACTGTGGGGGGTTAAGGAAAGCTACAGCAGTTGTCAGAATAGCAATTGCTCACAGGCAAATGTGTGAGATGGCAGAAATGGCAGTCCTAGCTGGGGGGGGTGGGAGGGTTGCTTTTCCATTTGACTATGTTTATCAGTAATTAGGAGTAAATACTGCAGGAAGTCAAGGTCTGGAAGAGTTCTGTGGGATTGTCTCTTAAAGACAGTCAGCATAATATCCATGTCAGAAATAGTCAGACAGATCTGTCGAGGTCTATATAGATGGTACCAAGTAAGGAATTTCAGGTTTTATAAAGCCCGAAATTGATTACTAATATTTATTGGAAATATTGCATATCACAAGACAATTAAAAATAAATGTCATTGAAGAAAAATGGTGTAACTTAGGACTTATTTTTTTAGACCTGGAAAAACGTGTAAAATGTGAATTTTTTTCATAAAGACCCCCAGGTGTATTTTCATGTTTTGTATTAGTTTTAACTCTAATTATCCCATTAATCTTGCATGTTCTTTTTTTCTTTCTTTCTTCAGTGTTGAGGAACAAACATGTAGCCTTGTATGTTCTAGGCTAGAACTCTTCTACAAGGCTGCAATGCAAAGTGCTCATTTCTTTAATGACTCTATAAACACAACACACCTTACATAATAATTGGCTTTATTTCAGAATTTTGGGTATATATGATATACTTTAATGGTCTGTGCCTCCATTGTTGATTTCCCATTGCTGATTTTCTTTTATGCTCTATTTTTCTTGACTATTAGGTTTCATATGATTCCTCTTAGGTTTTTCTCTAGTTCTGTAATGTTCCATGTACAATCTCACCCATTCCTAAGGCTCCAATAATCTTCTTATGCTGCTTTCCTATCACCAGTGAACACATTCACATATAAACAAACTTATAATCATCTTGGCTCATGATGCTGAGATAAAAAAGGGTTTATAATTTTATTGTGAATCCTACTATATAAAATGGAAACAAGTCATGTAATATTCATCTCATGTTTCTGTATTTCGGTTTCTACATGTTCAAAGTCTGGAATTTTATTATTAAAATATTTTAGTACAAACCCTGAATATTAGAAAGCATTAAAGCGAGGAGGTGTATTTCTATTCTATTTTTCTATTATGTTGATAATACACTTGAATGAGAACTGCCTATATTTGGTTGTTGTTAGAGGCAGAAAACTTTATACATAGATAGAGGTTGTGTGGATTGATGTAAGTGATAGCCAAAAGGTTATGTGGTTTCTAGGTGTGCTTTTCCAAAAAGGGACATGTATATTTACTATGGTATAGATAAAAGAGTTCGGCTGCCAAGCACATTATTACAAGAAAGGCATACTGCATAGTTCCCACCAAATTGGGTCCTAGATTACTGTAGAGGGCTGCATAAGTATGGACCTCATGGACTCATGTGTTTGGATGCTTGGCATAAGGAGCTGCACTATTTGGAGGTGTGGCCTTGTTGGAGTAGGTGTGTCTTTGTTGGAGGAAGTGTGTCACTGTGAAGGTGAGCTTTGACGTCTTCTATGTTCAAACTCTATCCAGTGTGGGACACAGTCTCCTTCTGATGCCTGTGGATCGAGATGTAGACCTGTTGGACCCTGTAGCACCATGTCTGCCTGCATGTTGCCATGCTTCAGGCCATGATGATAATGGACTAAACATCTGAAGCTGTAAGTCAGCCCCAATTAAATGTTTGCCTTTAGAAGAGTTGCTGTGGTCATGATGTCTTTTCACAGCAATGAAAACCTAACTAAAATAACCACTAAAGCCTCTCGAATGCTTGCCCGGCTCAATAAGAGCTAACTGATGCTTGGTTTCAGTCCACACATCTCTTACATCATATATTCCAATGAGTAGCACCCATATCCAAAACCCAGGCTTCAAATCCATATTTCACTGTCCTCTAACTTGTATATGAGCTCTTTCAATCCTACTTCCACCAGCTCTCTACTACTCTGCATGTGAACTGTTAACTCTTCTGCACATTGTCTACCTTTCCTTTTAACTTAATATTGACATCATAATCCTTGTAAAATGCAAGTATATAAAGATTCTCTCTCTCTTTCTCTCTCTCTCGCTCTCTCTCTCTCTCCTTTCCTCCCTCCCTCTCCCAGTGTGTGTGTGTGTCTGTGTGTGTGTTTCCTTGGCTATATCAACAATAATAATTATTCTTATTCTGTTTTTTATATTTTCCCCTTGCATAGTCACCATCCTAAGGAATATACTTGCAACAGGCACTGAGAGTGGCTAGGGAGTGAAATGGATAAGGAAGGACAGCAGGTTGCCAAGAAGACACTTGATACCCTATGAGCATATACAGGGGGAGGTAATCCCCCTCAGGAACAGTCATAGGGGAGGGGAATCATGGGAAAATGGGAGGGAGGGAAGAATGGGAGGATACAAGGGATGGGATAAACATTGAGATGTAACAAGAATAAATTAATAAAAAAAATTTTTAAAAATTCCCAAGTATCTTTATTTGCTCTTGTTAAAGGCCATAGCTGCTTTCCCTGGCTACTCTTTTCTGAATAACTGCATATTTTATTAGTAAATCTGCATATTAGCCAGAAATTCATATCTTAGTGTTCTGTACTCATTTTTATGTTCAGTTGCTAAGACTTACAAAAATTAGTCTTCAGCACTAGAATCCTTCCAAACGTTCTGTCTTAAGACAATTTCCAAAGAGTCTTACATGTTCTCAGGGTAGTGGAAATCGTAACAACTCATTTCCACATTTCTCAAAAACTTAGTCCTTCTCTGTTCCCTGTGTCACTTAGGGTTGTTGTAATTAGTCAACAAGAATTTAATCTGCACACGGAAACTTTAGCTATTTGTTCAGCATCATTCCTGTTTCCTAAAATACAGCCCAGGTCCAGCCATTCATCTTTTTCTTAGTTCTTTTCTGCTACTCTAGTAGTTCATCCTCTCTTATTTTATGTACTTTCAAGCTTTGGGTATTTTCATTATCTTACTTGTAAAATCTTCAGCCATATTGCTATGACCTCTCCCCCAGCCTGTGGCTACAGAGTCTCAGCTGACTCTGTATTGTCCGCCTGAAAGTATTGCCATCTTGTGTCTCACCATCCTTCGTTTGCAATACACTTTGTGAAATGCAAACCCAACATTACCACTTCTCTCACTCTTTTGAATAAAACTCAAGTTCCTTTGGTCTATAGTGAAATATACCTACATTGCTGTGATGGGGTCTCTTTTCATTTCTAGATTTTTCTGCTGGTATTATATAGACAACAGCTAACTGGACTGGCTGGAGGACAGCACAGTAATTCTATCACTTGCTGTTCTTGCAGAAGGCTTGAGTTTGGTTCTTATCATCCTGCACTCACGTTGACTGCTGTTTCACTACCACCTTTAACTCCAGTTCCAGAGGATCTAATGTTCTCTACTGGATTCTGCATCTGTGAGTACACACACACACACACACACACACACACACACACACACACCACATACACACATACACACACATACATAAGCAGACACATAAAAAATTGAATGGGAGATGGAATTAGTTTATGGATGGGAAGAGAGGGACGGAGGGAAAGGAAAGGAGAGAGAAGGAGGATTGGCACATTGGAAGATTAGGAAATAGAAAACATAATTTAGGAGGGGAAGTGAATGTGGGTAAAAGGAGAATGGTCACTGACAATTTTTCATCACAATGATGAGTCTATCTCATTTCCTCTGAACGTCCAGCTTCTAGGAAAATGGACCAGGTATCTTTATTCTTCATAGGAGTGTCTTGCACTTGAATCAGGGCCATTCCTGGAAGAAAGCAAAGCAGGAATTTGATTTTCAGAGTCCTACATCACTGTTTTTAGAGAAAAGCACAAGTAGCTGTTCTCTGGGCCCGAGACTTCACTGTATTCCACCTCAAGTTTTCTATTACTCAACCTTTTGCTAAAAAGTAAGGAGTCGATGAAACCTATAGGACGTGCCTCCACAGAATCCTTGACAACTGAGAATCTGCATTTACGCATTTCCATCCATGCTGTGAATACCGATATATTGTGAGTTTTTACACAAATTTAAAATTTCTCTAATGATTGAAGAGACTTCTTTCACCCGTCTTTCTATAGTAGATCAAAGACCAGTTAAGTGTTTGCATTGCTCAGTCTGAAAAACCATCGAAAACCGCTGTTGGAAGGATTTATAAACTAATCTTTGTGTGATGGAAAGGCAGCTATGCAGGAACTTATGGGGACGATGGTGTAAGACAGAACCAAGACTACAAATATATTATGAATAGGCTTATATTTGATGCTCAAAGTTACCTATGGTTTATGCTACAGTGCTTCAAAATTCTCTGAAACCATAAATCTTCAGTTGCTCCCCATTTAATAGGCATAGCCCTGTTCTTCCCTGTTTAAGTGTGGTCTGAATCTTGGGACTTACTTCTAGTTGGTAGAATGTATATAAGGTTGTTGTGTATGACTTCTGACACGGATAGTAGTGTGTTGCTGCACCCTCCAGGTTCTTTCCTTGAATCATAGCCTCTGGGTGAAGCCAGCTGTCATGTTACAAGTACACACAAGTCCTTCCATTGAATGATATCCATGTCCAAAATGTGAGCGCCCCTTGCTAAAAACCTGCAAGTAATTGACGTGACAGTGAACTGTCCTTAAAAGGATACTCCAGCCTCAGAAAAACCTTTCAGAACTCTAACCATTCTGACTGTAACCCCATGCTGCTTTTCAGTGTCATTTGACATTTGTGTAAGATTGCTTTGGCTAATTTACCAGATGGAAACTATGACTGATAAACATATGAAACTATTTTATATTTTGAGAAGGCCTTTAGATATATTGATTATATTTGACTAGGAAGTTGTTAGGCTGATCTTCCAGCATTAATGCTTTCATAGTTAGAGACCCAAAATATGGTTTCTCATTTTCCTTGTACCCTGTCAGTGTGGTGCAAAACATTTCCACAATCCTGTCCAGTAGTGTAGGGTCACCAGGAAAGCTCTGGAAATTTTCTCTTATAATAAGATAGTTGGATATACCAGGCTGGAATAATTAAGTGAAGGCTGGAGATGGTGTGCCCATGTGTCCCTCTGTAAAATATTTTTGTGTTTTCATAGTTGATCCCTATAAGAGTAACTTGGATGAAAACCCAAATGCATGAAATTCTGAGAGATAAGTCAGAACAAATGAATCTATTCATGGTCCATAAAAGGTGTCTGATGTAGATCTTTCAGTGGTGTCCATTGGAGGTTATTTATTATCTTCAGTTTATAACACTGCCTCTCCAATATTTAAGTCTCCCTTGCCTAACAATGTTCATCTAATGATGCTTTTGCATACATAGCGTATGCTTCAGAAAAACTTACTTCCCACCATTCTTCAAATAACCGCCATATTTCTTCTCTCCGGGCATTTGAAAATGCCCCTCCATCTTTCACGAATGTCCTTTATACCTCTCCTCTTCATTCATTTCCATCAATGAACCCTCCCCGAAGCCGCTGTGATCCATGCAGAAGTCTACTATTCATTTTTCCATAGCACATTGTACTTATGAGCTATTATCACATTACAGGGGAGCTGTGTGGTAACTTGTCTGTTCTTACAGTCAAAGACACGGGCATCTCTTTAAGGGAAGGATCCTTATGGCTATTCATTCCTTGTGACTCGCGTTACCGTCTCGCCAGCAAGAACGACGCTGCACACACAGGATCCTTCTGCAGTAAAGCTTTAATGCGTCTTAAGAGGGAGAGCATAAGCTTACGACAAGTAAAATGGAGACCCCAAACAGCAGAAACCCATCCCTTATATAGGAAACTGTTCTCTGCTTAGGATGTGTCAGTCCCTGATTGCCTGTTACTCATCAGGCGATATGATGCCACGGGAGAGGCAGAGCACAACAAGTGGAAAGTTCCTTCGCACATGCGCAGATTACTTGTTTACCAGTTTGGGACACAGGATGTCAGCGCCATCTTGTAATGGCGAATGTGAGTGCGGCCTCTCACAATTCCTCACACCTACACCCCATGACATGATAATTCAAGGCTCACACAGTATTTAAATTGTAAAATTTAGAGTCTGTGAAGTGATTCTGTTTGATATGGATTGCTAGAACTAGGGGAAGAATGTTTTCATTTTATAGAAATAAAAGATTCCATATAAAAAGTAAAATACGCCCAAACTAGTAATGTCCCAATACCTTATTAGCGTACTGTGGTGTTTTAGAAAGAACATCTTTCAGGAGTACTAGAGATACTATAAAGTGTGGTGTAGCAATTACTATATTAACTGCACTACATGACATAAATCAATGGTGGCATTAAATCTCGTCTAAATGGCTGGAACGTGAGCTACAGCTCCTTTTCCAGCACGTATTTCTGCTCAGCTGATTTCACTCCATTCAGGCTTGCGGATTGTGAACAGAGTCCTTAATGACTAGGAAATCGAGGACCATTTTATTTCGGTGTTTCAAAAATAACCTTTCTAGAGCAGCCTGTAGTCTAGGCTAAAGGGCTGCTGGATTACACTCATGCTTGCAGTGGGAAATCAAGAGACTCTCGAGGTGACAATCCAGACGGACCGAGTTAAGATCTTTTGAATACTTTCCATAATTACTTTTAACTGCTCAAAGTAATAAGATAATAAATACCAATTTTTCTTCTACGAGTTCTGAGCTACCTTAAAGGATTTTCAAATATTCAAAAAGTTTACTTAATTCCCTGATTATTTTTATAAGGGGCTGTTTTGAGAAAAGTGCTAATCTAATAAACAAACAAACAGTAAAAGAGTTCAATTTCCTACATTTAGGAAGACATGATTTAAGAACACCAATAGCTGTTTCTCTTTTAGCCTAGAATAGATGGAATTAAATATTGAAGTTCAAGGAAATATGTTAAGTTGTGTCTTTCTTCCTCTAAGCAGATAATTATACACGTATCCATGTGTATCTCAAGTTTATGAGGGTTTAAGCCAGAATTTATTGGCACTGGAATCCTATGATTCCATTCCTCTTTTCTAATGACATTTCTAATGGACATATCACTTAATGTTGCCATTGTTCAAGATGATGCTGAAAGTGACACTACATACTCAATTTAGTTGGTTTCTTATCTGCTAAGCATTGCAGTTCATACTGGAAATTCTCATTTCTTTAGCTTTAAAATTATCAAAAAAATTATGTGATTATACATTACTTAGTGACTATTGATATCATATAGCTATGCGCTTTTTCAATAACCTTTTTGGGCATTCTTTCACTCAGTCTAGGCAAGTAGGAGTTTTCTAGATTACACTCATGGATGCTGTGTATCATCCAGGGCTGTTTATCCTCTTTTGTGAATTCTTTTTCTTTCAATGTATCTAATTGCTATGACATATTATAATTTTATTTGTTGCCATTCTCTTATTTACCATTATTAAAATAACCACAGTTCTTAATTTTGTTACACTTACTTATCTCAAACATTCAGTAATCCAGCTGAAAGGAAATTCAATGGAACTAGCATTTACTTGAGTAGCAAATTGGACCATTGCAGATTTCCAAGTATAATAATGTTCATAGACATTAAATTGCAGTGAGATATTAAACTAGCATGTAAGATTTTGATTGTGACTGAAAAGAAATGTTTCCCTTTCTAGTAAGACGCAGAGATGGATGAAGTAGTGAAATATAGGGAAATGCCTTATTTAGTTTCTGTGTCTTCCATGTTGCTAATTGTTGTAGAAGCTATAACGCTATAAATGTCATAACATGAAAAATCCTTATGTGGTGTTACAATGGCTCTTACACACTAGGTTGGCAAGGGAGATCACTCAGATGGCAGCAGAAGGAGGTATGGGTACTGTCCCTCTTGGTGGGAGAGCAAACAACCCATTTTTATGCTCTCGGCATTCTAGCAGTAAGTAATCAATGTAATTTATTCCCTCCCTGTGATTCCTCTAAAAAAAAAAAAAGGTTATCACAAGAGACAATGATACTTTATATACAACATAGGGATGAGCCTTGTCTAAGGAATAAGTGACCTGTTCCCTTTTCTCTAGTTGTGTCCTATTCTGATTTTTAAAATGGATGTCTGCTTGAAAAATGATATTTGGTGCCTAGTATACTAACATATTTTCTTGTTTTTGCTTAAAACAGGTGTGATTAATTTGGGCTCATTTCAATTATTCTGCTCTAACTAATACAGTTGACAAAATATCTGGAGCAGAAAGATGTACTGTCATGAAAGCTCTGTTGTGGTCATGTAGCTTGTGTGGGCTCATCAGGAAACTTATGAAAATCAGTTTTCTGGAACATATTCTTCCCCTGTGGGCAGTGAGCTGACTGTCTCCTTTTTCTTGTCCATCTCAGTGCTCACAGGAGGGTGGTGCTTTACAATGCAGCAGAGTCTACTCCTCAGATAACACATCCAGTAAAAACACAGACCAGCGATGCAAGGGTTGAAAGACAGAAGTCTCCAGTGTAAGGACTATTGCAGATGTCCTAGTGACATCTTTAGTGTGGAGGGGTGATGGGCATGTGGGAGGCATTGCGAGGTGGACAGGTACGGGTGGGAAGAGGGGGGAAGTGGGCTGGGTTGTAGTAATTCAGAAACTTGCCTGATTATATGCTGCAACATTGCACTTAAAAAGAAAGAACCAGAAAACACTTTAATAGTTATTTTGAGAATATCGATTGAGACTTTTGTAGAGTTTTCCCCCTTGTTTTGAAACTGTCAATTTTGCATAAGAGGCTTTGATTGACAAAGTTCCAGAGACCTCCAACTGTCCAGCATGATCTTCAGACATCCAGCTGTTAAGGGTCTGCTTGAAAAAGTTCCAAAGATCTCTGGCTGATCACCACTGCCCTTAAATATTATGTATGACCTAGGTGTAATTTTGTCTGAAAATATTCCTTTTTCTCCTAAAACTGTCTTTTCTCTTTATTTCTGAGGCCTAATGAAAATCATGCATGGAAAACTTTTTCCCACAGACAATGTTGAAAGAGGGCATCAGGCCAAAGGCTTGGGACAATGATAGAGTCTTTTTGTTTGTTTGTTTTTTGTTTTGTTTTGTTTTGTTTGTTTGTTTTTTGTTCTGACTGTGAGCACCCAAGCAGAAACTGCATGAAAGAAAGTTAAACTTTGACATAACAGTCCCTGGCTAGATACTGTAACCTGTAGAAAGGTTTCTTTAGAATCTGCTTTGAGAGCACTGGAAGGTGGGCTTGGAACGTCGTGCTTTACAGATATTTTACAATAGAGGACCCCTTGGCAGCGAGTCTAGGCTTGGATAACACATCTGTCTGTTTGGAACTGGGAGTAAGTCAAGTTTTTTCTTTATTAGAGAACATTTAGTGCAAGCTATGTTGCTATGACAATCTTGTGAACACAATGGCTTTAACTAGGGAAATTTATGATTAAACTTTCCTGAGTATTGTCTAGGAAATAATAATCAGGTTATGCTGACCAATGCTTGGAAATTGATTGATTTTTGCTGTATGCTTTATTATAGGCTACACAGAACTGTTTGTATTTCCCTGTTAGACTGTTCTCTTGCTTTGTTGATTTTTTGAATGCTCTATTGATTGTAAAAGATGAGAAAAATCATGATGTAATCTGTAATGAAAAAAAATTGAACTTCACTTTAAATAAAATACTGGAGTTGGGCCAAGGAGAATGGCAAACAAGTAACAGACATGAGAGAGTAAGCTAGAGGCAGACAGAGCAGCAAGCAAGCAAGCAAACTCTCTTCAACAGTTAGTTACTATAACTAGTTGTCCCCCAATGGTCAGTTTCCCTTAACCAGCTGGCTGTTCACCGCCTGCTCAATTCTCTCTCCTGTGGATCCTCCTCTCTTCTCCCCTCAGCACTGTTCCCTGAGCTGGTCTGCCAGAGCAACATGTTAATAGAGGTCAGTGTGCTCAAGTTTTTTTTACCTGTGGGAGCATTAGAGCCTACACACACACACACACACACACACACACACACACACACACACACACACACACACAGACACACGTTTTTAATTTGTAGAGCTTTCACATTTCTCCCTCATCTCTCTACACCTCAGTCCCATGGTTGTGAGGTGAAAGTGGATGCGGAGGCTTAACCTCGTCATTTAAAAATGAACACACATTTGATGGTACTGAGAACGGTGCATGCTCTTGGATGACAGAGGGAGGTACGGATGTCAGAGTTTTGCCAGCTCTTCGGTCTGCTTCCCTGTGTGCTACCCCTATAGGGAGTCTTCTCTGGCAGAGACTCTCGCGGTCACAGCCATTTGGCATTTGGTAAGGAAAGTGAATAAAAGAGGACTGATTCTCTTAAGAAAACTCAGTATTACTTTTTGATGTATTTTAAAAAATAATTTATTCAGATTACATCCTGATTGCTATCCCCTCACTTGGATCTTCCCGTTCCTCCCCTCCCGCCCTCTTCGGCCCTATTGGGCTCCTCAATATTATCAAGTTGAAATTTGTGTATGTAGGCAGTGAACTCTGTCAGTCTCTCCTGGGAACACCCCACTGCCACATTCTCCCTGTAGGCAAGCCTACAAAGCACGCAGGAATTTAAAGTCTGAATTGTCATAGAATCAGTGTCGAGCCAGTTAAATCATTCTTCTGCGAAAAACCAGTCAGAAAGATGGCATTTATTGATCACTCGCTCCCTGGGTGTGGTGGCGCTAAGTGCACTGTGAGAGAAAAAAAATTCCTGTAATAATCCGAGGAAGGATTCTTCTCAGCACCATTTGGCAAAAAGAGAAAAGAAAATGAAACGAAACAACAAACAAACAAACAAAACCCAAGGAAGTAAGGAGGCCCGCTTCTTTTCAGTCTCACCTGCCACGTCCAGTAGGATCACTCCTCAGGCCACTCGTCGACCTCACGTGGAATCTGTTCCACTTCTATAGCTTTGGGTCCAAATTTGCTTGCCTTTTTGTTCTCTAACGAGGTTTCATATTTCCAAGTCCATTCTTGAACTTGACCTTCGTATTGCGACTTCATGAATGGTAGGATATACATACACCACCCAGCACAAGTTTATACACTGTTGGGCATCCAATCCCCAGGCGGGTGCATGGGAGGCAAGTAAGGTTTCCCTCTGGCCTCTTCATTCTTTTTCCCTTTGTAGTGCTGGGATTGAACTCTGGAACTCCAGAGAGCTAAGCGAGCACTCTCCAGCTGTGCCGACTTTGCCGCCTGCTCATCCTCTTTTCTCCACCAGAAATGCCTTCTAGACTGGGATTCCCCTTACGGTTCTGGCTCTATACTCTTCTAAGTCCTAGCTACAAAGTACCTTTGCCAAAATGTCTAGATGAGTCCCTCACCCAACACTTTAAGTATTCCAAATTGGTTTAAATGTAGCAAACGTGGGTTGCAGTTTTCTTGCATAACAGTTTATATTTTTTATTAATTTATTATTGTTACATCTCAATGGTAATCCTATCTCTTGTATCCTCCCATTCTTCCCTCCCTCCCATTTTCCCCTTATTCCCCTCCCCTATGATTGTTCCTGAGGGGGATTATCTCCCCCTGTATATGCTCATAGGGTATCAAGTCTCTTCTTGGTAACCTGCTGTCCTTCCTCTGAGTGCCACCAGGTCTCCCCAACCAGGGGACATGGTCAAATATGAGGCACCTGAGTACGTGAGAAAGTCATGCCCCACTCTCCACTCAACTGTGGAGAATGTTCTGCCCATTGGCTAGATCTGGGTAGGGATTTAAAGTTTACTGCCTGTATTGTCCTTGGCTGGTGCCTTAGTTTGAGCGGGACCCCTGGGCCCAAATCTGCCTATAATAATGTTCTACTTGTAGGTTTCTGGGACCGTCTGGATCCTTCTACTTTGCTATTCTCCCATGCTTCTCTCATCTAGAGTCCTAATAGGATGTCCTCCCCTCTGACCCAGTTTCCTGTTAAGTAAAGGCTTTCGTGGGACATGCCCCTTGGGCTAGTATGCAGATATAAGTGAGTATATACCATTTGAGTCTTTCTGCTTCTGGGTTAACTCACTCATTATGATCATTTCTAGCTCAATCCATTTGTCCACAAATTTTGGGAATTCATTGTTTTTAATAACTGAGTAGTATTCCCTAGTGTATATGTACCACACTTTCTTTATCCATTCTTCTACTGAGGGACACTTAGGCTGTTTCCATGTTCTGGCTATTATGAATAAGGCTGCTATGAACATGGTTGAGCAGATTTTCTTGTTGTGTGCTGGAGCATCTTCTGGGTATATTCCAAGGAGTGGAATAGCTGGGTCTTGAGGAAGCCCTATTCCTATTTTTCTGAGATAGCACCAGATAGATTTCCAAAGTGGCTGTACTAGTTTGCATTCCCACCAGCAATGAAGGAGTGTTTCTCTCTCTCCTCATCCTCGCCAGCATGGGGTGTCACTTGAATTTTTTATCTTAGCCATTCTGATGGGTGTAAGATGGAATCTCAGAGTTGTTTTGATTTGCATTTCCCTGATGACTAAGGAGGTTGAGCATTTCTTTAAGTTTGTCTCAGCCATTTGATATTCCTCTGTTGAGAATTCTCTGTTTAGTTCCAAGCCCCATTTCTCAATTGGGTTATTTGGTTTGGTGGTGTTTGATTTCTTGAGTTCTTTATATATTTTGGATATTAGACCTTTGTCAGATGTAGGGTTGGTGAAGATCTTTTCCCAGTCTGTAGGCTGTCACTTTGTTCTTTTGAAAGTGTCTCATGCGTTACAGAAGTTTTTCAGCCTCATGAGGTCCCATTTATTAATTGTTGACATTAAGGCCTGGGCCATTGGTGTTCTGTTCAGGAAGTTGTTTCCTGTGCCAATATGTTCCAGGCTCTTCCCCACTTTTTCTTCTAAGTGACTTAGTGTCTCTGGTTTTATGTTGAGGTCTTTAATCCACTTGGATTTGAGTTCTGTGCAAGGTGACAAATATTGGTCCAGTTGCATTTTTTTACACATAGACATCCAGTTAGACCAGCACAATTTGTGGAAGATGCTATCCTTTTTCCATTGAATGGATTTGGCTTCTTTGTCAAAAATCAAGTGACCATATGTGTGTGGATTCATATCTGGGTCTTCGATTTGATTCCACTGATCAACCAGTCTGTTGCTATGCCAGTACCATGCTGTTTTAATTACTATTGCTTTATAGTACAGTATGAGATCAGGTATGGAGATTCCTCCGGAGCACCTTTTATTGTACAAGATTGTTTTAGCTATTCTGGGTTTTTTATTTTTCCATATGAAGTTCAGAATTGAACATTCAATGTCTTTAAAAATTTGTGTAGGTATTTTGATAGGGATTGCATTGAATCTGTAGATTGCTTTTCGTAGGATGGCCATTTTTACTATGTTAATTCTCCCGATCCATGAGCAAGGAAGATCATTCCATTTTCTCAGGTCATCTTCAATCTCTTTCTTCAGAGGTTTGAAATTTTTTTCAAACAAGTCCTTCACTTGCTTAGTTAGGGTAATTCCTAGATATTTTATATTGCTTGTGGCTAATGTGGCTCTTTTTGGTTGGGAGACTATCAATGATTGCTTCTATTTCTGTAGCGGGAATGGGACTATTTAGCTTGTTTATCTGTTCTTCACTCAACTTTGGCAAGTGAAATTGATCAAGAAAATCGTCCATTTCCCTTAGATTTTCAAATTTTGTGGCATGTATGCCTTCAAAGTAGGATCTTATGCTTGTTTGTATTTCTTTAATGTCTGTTGTTATATCTCCCTTTTCATTTCTGATTTTGTTGATTTCAATACTGTCTCTCTGCCTTTTAGTTAGTTTGGCTAACGGTCTGTCTATCTTGTTGATTTTCTCAAAGAACCAGCTCTTGGTTTTATTGATTCTTTGGACTGTTTTCTTAGTTTCTAATTTGTTAATTTCAGCCCTGAGTTTGATTATTTCCAGACGTCTACTCCTTTTGGGTGTTTCTGCTTCTTTTTTTTCCTAGGGCTTCCAGTTGTGTCGTTAAGATGCTTATGTGCGATGTTTCCAATCTCTTTTTAAAGGCACTTGGTGCTATGAATTTTCCTCTTAGCACTGCTTTCAATGTATCCCACAAATTTGGGTATGTTGTTCCTTCATTTTCATTGAGTTTCAAAAACTCCTTGATTTCTTTCTTTATTTCTTCCCTGACCCAGGTGTCATTTAGCAGAGAGTTGTTTAGTTTCCACATACATGTAGGCTTTTTGTTATTTCTGTTGTTGTTGAATTGCAGCCCAAGAGTATGGCGATCTGATAGGATACAAGGTATTATTTCAATCATCTTGTATCTGTTGAGATTGCTTTGTGACCTACGATGTGATCAGTTTTGGAGAAGGTTTCATGGGGTGCAGAGAAGAAGGTATATTCTTTCTTGTATGGATGAAAGGTTCTATAGATATCTGTTAGATCCTTTTGACCCATGGCATTGGTTAATGATGTTATTTCTCGGCTTAGTTTCTGTTTCAATGACTTATCCTTCAGTGAGAGTGGAATGTTGAAGTCTCCCACTATTATTGTGTGGGGATCGATGTGTGGTTTAAGCTTTTTTAGCAGATCTTTTACAAATGTGGGTGCCCTTGTATTGGGAGCATAGATGTTCAGAATTGTGATGTCATCTTGGTTGACTTTACCTTTGATGAGTATGAAGTGTCCTTCCACATCCCTTTTGATTAATTTTGGTTGAAAGTCTATTTTATTCTATATTAAAATGGCTACGCCTGCTTGCTTCTTGTGACCATTTGCTTGGAATATTTTTTTCCAACCTTTTACCCTGAAGTAATGCCTATCATTATGGGTGAGATGTGTTTCTTGAATGCAGAAGAATGTTGGATCTTGTTTATACACCCATTCAGTTAGTCTGTGTCTTTTTACTGGAGAATTGAGACCATTGATGTTGAGAGATATTAATGACCAGTGACTGTTAAGAGTCTTAATTTTGATGTTGGTTCCAGTCGAGTGTTTGTGTAGTTGTGTTTTTGCCTTGGTATAGTTATCTATTTCCTGAGTAGTTTTGGTTGTAGCTTGACCCTTTGGGATGGAGTTTTCCTTCTAGTACCTTCTGTAAAGCTGGATTTGTGGATAGGTACTGTTTAAATTTGTTTTTGTCATGGAATATTTTGTTTTCTCCATCAATGGTTATTGATAGTTTTGCTGAGTAAAGTAATCTGGCCTGGCATCTGTGGTCTCTTAAGGTTTGCAGGATCTCTGTCCAGGCTCTTCTGGCTTTTATGGTCTCTGCTGAGAAGTCGGGTGTAATTCTGATAGGTTTGCCATGAAATGTTATTTGGTCCTTTTCCCTTGCGGCTTTTAATATTTTTTCTTTGTTCTGTGTGTTTTGACTTTTGATTATTATGTGGCGGGCAGTTTTTCTTTTCTGGTCAATTCTATTTGGTGTTCTGTAGGCCTCTTGTATGTTTATTGGCATCTCTTTCTTTAGAGTGGGGGAATTTTCTTCTGTGATTTTGTTGAGAATAGTTTCGGGGCCTAGGAGCCTGATATCTTCTCTTTCTTCAATGCCTATTATCCTCAGATTTATTCTTTTCATGGTGTCCTTAATTTCTTGGATGTTTTGTGTCAGGAGTTTTCCAGATTTGACATTTTCTTTAATGGTTGTTTCAAGATCTGTGATTGTATCTTCTAGACCTGAGATTCATTCTTCCATTTCTTGGATTGTGTTAGAAAAGCTCACCTCTGTGTTGCTTGCCTTCTTCTCTGAGGTCTCACGTTCTCGTTTTTCTTCTGTCTGTGTGTTTATCATTGAGTCCATTTTCATCTTCAGATCTTGAACTGATTTTTTGATTTCTTTCATCTGATTGATTGTATATTCCTGAGTTTCTTCCATTGCCTCTTTATAGTTCTTCAGAGCTTGAACCGTTTTATTTATTTCTTTCATCTGGTTGTTTGCATTTTCCTGCAATTTTTCCAGTTCCACTATATGTGCTTCTTTTATGTCTCTCACCTGTCTGCGTCTTCGTGCATTTGATTACGAATTTTATTTGTTTCCTCCATTATCATCCTCATTACTAAGGATTTGAGGTCACTTTCTTGTATTTCCATTGTATTTGAGTTCTCTGGGTTGTTTTCTTTGGGATAGCTGGAAACTGGAGACGCCATGTAGTTTTGGGGGTTTTTTGCATATGCTTTTACGCTGTCCTTTAGGCATCTTGTCATCTCTGTTTTTGTTGGGTAGCTTCCAGAGTTGGGTGGAGGGAGTTTGATGATAGATTCACTTGTTTTCTCACGATTTCCGTAGGCTGGAATCTCTGATGCTTCACTGGTGTGGATGTTAGGAAGTTAGCCCTGTTGTTTTGGACTCTCACAGCCAGTGATCCACAGCTCCTCTGTACTGTGGGTCCTGCTATTGTTCTGGGTCTCTGAATAAGCGTTGGGTCCGGCCAAAGTATCCATAGCCTTCTGAATCCCCTGCCAAGTCCAGCCAGAGACACTGGGCCCGAATCACGTGCCAAGTTCAGCTAGATTCTCAGGGCCGGAACCGTCTGCCGAGCTCAGCTTGGGACTCTGGGCCCAATCCGCACACTGAGCTCTCCTAGGGACTCTGGCCCCAAAATGCGCACAGGGTCCAGCCAGCTTTTTGGGCTGGGACTGCGCATCAAGCTCAGCTAGGAGCTTTTGGCCCAAAGTGTGTGCTGTGGTCAGTTTTTACTCAGGCTTGAACCGTCCGCCAAGCTCAGCCAGGAATTCTGGATTCAAACTGCACACTGTGTCCAACCAGTGTCTTAGAGCCAGGACTGTGCCTAAAGCTCAGCTAGAGTCTCTGGGCCCAACTGTCTGTCAAGCACAGTTAGGGACTCTGGCCCCAAACTGCACACCAAGCTCCACCCGAGTCTCTGGGGCGGAATTGTGCAGTGAGCTCAGCCAGAGACTCTGGACCCACACTGCGCACTGAATTCAGCCCGGGACTCCGGGCCTAAACTGCATGGAGAATCCAGCCAGAGTCTTAGGGACGCCGAGCCTGTGGGCAAAGCTAAGCTAGAGTCTCTGGGTCCAATCTGCCCAGCAAGTCCAGCTAGGGACTCTGGGCTGAATCTGCGTGCTGACCTCAGCCTGCGTCAGTGCCCCAGCACTGCACACTAAGCTGAGCTAGTGTCTCAGGCAGAACTGCTCTCTTAGCTGAGCTAGCGCCTTGGGTGGAACTGAGCGCTCCACCCAGCCTGTGTCACAGCAGGGGAGCTGTGGCTGAGCTGAGCCAGCATCTCCACTGCCCTGTGCACTGAGCTGAATCCGGGAATCTGGGGCTGAACTGTCCGCCGAGTCCAGTTTGGGTCTCAAGACACCACACAACCCAAATCCTGCCCAGAGTCCCCTCTTCCGCAGCAACTCCCACCAGCCACCACAACAATCCCTTCCACCGGAAGGCTCTGAGTTGCAAACCTCAGCCACCGCCACTGCTGTCGCTTGTGCCGCTGGTGCCACTGCTGCTCCGATCCGAGAAAATCTGCGCTCCTCCCATGTGCAGGGGCACGCAGGTCCTCCGCACCCTGGTCCCTCCGAGCTGTGGAGCACTCCTGCTGCCGTGGTGTGGGGACCTCGGTGTTCCTGGCTCAGAAATCTGTGCAATTCCCTGAATTGTTCACTGGAGCCTCCAAACACAGTCCACACTGCTCGCCGCCATCTCGGATCTTCCAACAGTTTATATTTTATAACTCCTGGCAGATAATAAGCCCCGTGATGGTTTTCATGTTTAGTGTGGAACTACATCCCCATGTATCCCTCCCAGACACTGTGAATGCTACATAGATATTTACTAAATGTTTAGATTAAAATCTACTATCCAAAGGTAAGGCTTAGGTGTGGAAACCATCTGTGCCATCAAGGGCTAGCCACTCTCTTCAAGCAATGGGAAGGACCTGTACTCCTGACGTCTGTGCGTGTTCTACCTCAGGCTGTGGACCTTCTACTACTGACTAATTTGCAACCTAATTAACACATTTTTCCCTATGTTCAGTCTTCTCTTGTAATCCAAGAATCAACCTTTAAGGGCACCATCACACAGGGAGTTCTCTCTTTCATGAGGAGATAATTTAATGAAGAAGATAATTTAATGAGGGCAAATGACAGTGACAGAGAAATCATGCGAGGAAGCAAAATTTTCTACGAAGATGAAAAAAAAATGCATTCTGCTACCTTGAAATGAACAGTTCATTTTATTATATATTTATCAACATGCCTTAATTTTTACCAAGCTATGAGGAAGATGAATAAAGAATGACTCAGATAGCATTGCCTGTTTTTTTATTTTAAAGGAATTATAATAGTGTGATACAATAGAAATCTTACTTCATTTGGGCTTTCTCTGTATGATCCTAATTAAATTCATTCTCATAAAAGTGTTTATGAGTTTAATTGCTTTCCCCCAAATTGCCTTACTCCTTCAATGTCTGATTATTTATCTGGGGTAATTATTTATGTTATCACTCTCTGTGCTTCTCCTCTCTATTTCTCTGTGTGTGTGAGGACATGTTCTTGTACGGGGGGTGTGTACAGGGTCAGGGATGACAGCCTAAGACTTTGCCATTGTTCCCTGGGGTCTGTCTGCCTTTACTTCTCTGTTTTTGAGACATGCTCTCTCCCTGACCTTCACCATGGAAAACCATGTGGCACCACAGTGTCTGGCTCTTGCAGAGGTATTCTGAGAAATTAAACGTAGGCCTTTGTGTTTTCAAGGCAGCAATGTATAGAGTAAGCCAATTTATTAGCTCATTCTTTGACCTTTCAAATGTATCTCCATTTCTAATATTAAGTTCAAATAATATATGATAGTATCCTCTTTGTATTAGTTTAGATTTAAGAGTATCAGTTAAAAATTGCCAGAATGCATAGTAAAGTTCTAGATTCTTTTTTAAAAAATCAATGTATTTTTATGTTATGTACATTGGTGTCTGTGTGAGCGGGTCAGATCCCCTGGAACAGGAGTTATAGACAGTTGTGAGCTATGTGGGTTCCCACATGGGTGATAGGAATTGAACTCAGGTTCTCTGGGAGAGCAGTCAGTGCTCTTAGCTGCTGAGCCATCTCTCCAGACCCAAGTTCTAGATTCTTTATGAAGCTTATTGAGAGCAACTCAAATTTGCCTTGTTTTTTAGTCTTTCCATGTCTGTCATACACTGGAGTATTATTCTTAAGTTATTATTCTCATAGTTACATATGTATTTTACTTCTGAAATATTTAGGAATAATAAACTAAATCTATTAAAAGATAACCCTTCTCTCAACTCCCCCCATATGCCTCCTTCCTTCATTGTTAATCCTCCTTCCCCTAATTTTTCAGATTTCTGCTTAAAATCTACTTCAGGGACTGTAACTTCTAGGAGTCACAACACTTAAATAGTGATGATCTCCTAGTGACACAGTTAAGAATGACTCTGTACAGTCTTGACCGAAGTCAGCACAGAATAGATGGATTCGAAGGCAAGCTCTTCCAATTGGTGCAACTTTTTCTGTGGTCATATTTGCAAACAAAACAAAAGTAAAGGCTGACCTTCAAATGCCAATGTTAAGGGAGCTCACTAAGCATGTGGGCTGTCTAGAAGGTGTCTGGTGTTTGCAAGGTCTTATACCAGGATGCACCCCAAACTGCTTCCAGTCTCTGACATACTGTCAGGAGCAATTGATTTGGGAAGTCCAGGAGGCATGAGAAACCTCTGGAGGTGATCTGATATTTGCAAAGTCTGTATTGTGATATACCCCAGAATTGCCTCCAACCTCTGACTACCCTATCAATTTTGCTTTGCTGCATCTCTCTAAAATCTGGCATTAGAGCAGGGCATGGTGGCACATGACTTTAATCCCAGCACCCAGGGAGGCAGAGGCAGGTGTATCACTGTGAATCTGAGGCCAGCTTGGTCTACAAAGTGAGTCCAGGATAGCCAAGATTACACAGAGAAACCCTGTCTCATAAAACCAAAAGTAAATACATCTGGCATTGGTGTGAATTGTTATTTTCTGGGTACTGACCAGCTGTGATTGAGCAAACTTTCTAGAGGATCTTATTGAAGATGTACTTTTTGTTATTCAGATGAATTAATCCCTGATTATGGAATTCCTGATTTGATTCAAATAGTTTTAAAAGTTAAAGTTAGTTTATGGCTGCAATAAATACCTTTGTGGACCTCCAGATGCCTCACTAGGATAGCCTATCAGCAGATTTGTGGCTTCAGATAAGCCTCCACTGCAGATGGCACCACGAATCCTGGTATTTCACCATAAGTATAGCCAAATTTGTTTAAACTCCATGTGAACCTGTGTGGAATGAAGTTACCTAGATATGTCTGAATTTACTCTGTTTCTTAGAATGAAAGACAGACAAAATTATTGTCCTGAACTCATAATGAATGGAGAGATAGCTGGATAGTGTATAGTCAAGTCCATCCTAACTGATAAGTTGTATACTCATGTGAATTTCAGACCCTATTAACCTTAGACCCTGTCAATCTTCGTCATTCTGAACTCACCATGAAATTATGTAATGGATATATAGATAAGGAATGTTTAGCTTTAAAACATGTAACCTGTTATATTTTAGAATTCACCTGGTTTTGTGATTAATTGCACTCTTTTGACTGTGAGGTAATTCCCTTTTCTCAAAAGTATAAGTACGGTGTACAATAAATGTGGGGGGAAAAATTGAGCAGCTTAACTTCAGTTGAAGTTAAGATGCCTGACTTCATCCACCTTTTCTCCTGGTCCTCTTCTCTTGAACGTATGTGTGTGAGTGGTTGATTTTCTGTCTCTCTCTCTTACTTCTTATTTCTCTGTAGATTCGCAAATAAGTTAGCAGACTCAGGGCCATCAGCCTTCTATGGCTAATAAGCCTAAGTTTACACCAACTTATTGGAGATGTCTGCAAAGAGGCCTATCTATAGATCAAAGGGCCTCCTTTTATGATCCCTGTGCAGTTTCTAGCCACAAGCTGCTTTTACAGCCTCAGCCATAGGAAAGTTGTGGTCAGCTTAAGTTCTCCTCAGCCACAGTACAGCCAGTCCCTAGAGAAGAAACCTTGGGTTCTTTTTCCCCTTCCTTCCTTTTTCTTCTTTCAATCCTGATTGGTTGCCTGAGCCATCATCTCTGGCCACCCAAGGGATAAAGTGAGCTGGAAGGCCATCCGCATCCAGCACCAGAGACCCTACCCTGGACCAGAGCACCAGCCGGGCATTAACATTCAAATTGTCCCAGAAACCATCTGGCCTGAGAGATGGCTTAGCCAATCAAAGCTAGGTTCCCATGCCAAATGTCAAGAATGACGCTTATGTAGAGTGATAATTTGGGAGGTAGCTATCACAGAGGTTTTCCAGAGGCATGCCTACCCCCATTTTTACCTGATAAAAATATACAGCAACAATAAACTCTAATTGAAGAATAAGGACGTAAATATATGTCTATTACAAAAGATGAAACTTCACTCAATTTGGCTAAATGTAAATTATGTTAATTTCTAAACTCCTAATATTTATTTTATTTTATTTTATTTACATTACATCCCAACTGTAATCCAGTCATTATTATCTTCCTTTTTCCATCCTCTCTCCCTCTTCCTCCCTATTCTCCTCCCCTAGACTTCTGACAGGTGGGGTCCTCTTTCCCCATCATCTGACAACAGCCTATCAGCCCCTCCCTCTGTGTTCCCACAGGGCCTCTCCACAAAGGGGCAGCAGAGTTTGAGTGACTGGTGGGTGCCTTATGTATATTCTAGACATTGGTAATGAAATAGCAAATGAAAGTTACATCTCCCCTCTGCATCGATCCCTTTCTTCCTTCCATACCCTCTGCTTTTTCTTCTCCCAACTAACACATGGGTGTGTGTATGTGTGTGTGTGTGTACGTGTGTGTATATATATACAAATGTAGATAGGTATATTTTCTCTTAAAAAATACATGGAATCTCATTATTAGGAGTGACCCATATAATGTCATAAGTAGATAGCTACTGGGAGGGTATAGCAAAGAATAAATATCAATTCAACAATTACCAAGTCACAATTACATACTTGCTATTAATACATTAAAAAAAACAGGCTTCCTCTACTAGTAAGTTAAGTGCCCTTGGACTAGATAGTCATTCTGCATATGTAAATACAGATCATTAAATAAAAGATGAATTTTATGACCTTTTCAGAGTGAAATGCCTGCAATGACTAAGAGACCACATTTACTCAGCTGTGCCATGCCTGAAGAAGCAGTTTTTAATTTCCTACATTTTCAGACTCATTCATTCATTTGACAAACTTCTGTGGACCTCTTTATCTTGTTATGTCTTATTCTCAGGAAAAAAGATAAAAGAATACAAAACAATTTTGCCTTGTATAATCATGAATTTAACAAGTTAATAAATAGAGAGATGTGACCAAAGCAAGCACCAAGCAGATTATTAGCTTGGATTTAAGGAGGATTGAGAATAAATGTTGTAATAAGTAGTTTGGATGCATGATAAATCTCATAATCAAGACAGACTTTACAAATATTTTGTAAATATAGAAAAGGTTCTCAAAGAGTTGACTTAATGTAAATGTTTCAAAAATCTAGGTAATACTAATGTTGATCAATAATAATAAGAAAATGATTACATAAGTTCATATAAAATAAACAAAATTTATGGAAAAATCTTTACCATTTATACATCTTACAGAAGGTTAGATTTAGAACACACAAAAGCTTTAAAAAACCAAATATTGTATCAACAATACAAACAATTAAAAATGGGTCATAGAGTTAAACAGAATTTTTGGAAGACAAATGCTGAAAATACTTTTTTTAAATGTTCAATATCACTAGCCATCAGGGAAATAAAAGTTAAGGCTATTTTAATATTCCATGTTAGCCTATTTAGAATGGCCAAGATGAAAAAATAGAAGATAATAAATGCTGGTGAGTACACATGGAAAGGTACTTAATCATCGCTGGCAGGAATGCAAACTGATGTGGCCACTGTGGAAATCAGTGGGGATATTCCTCACAAACACAGAAATGGATTTACTGCATGAGCCAATTATATCACTCCTGGGAATATATCTACAGGACTCCATTTGCTCCTCTGGGGATGTCTGCTCATCCATGTTCATTGTTGTCCTATTCACAATAGCCAGGTTATGGAAACTTTCTAGATGTTCATTCATCAACTGAAAAATGGGTAAATAAATGTGGTATACTATTCAGCCATTAAGAAAAATCAAATTATGAAAATTTCAGTAAGTGGATGGAGCCAGAAGCAGTTATCCTGAGTGAGGTAACCTAGATATAAAAAAAGACAAACATCCTATGTTTTCTCTTACATGTGAGTATAAACTTTGAATCTTTAGATATGCTTGTTTCGTTTGCAGTACCCATGAGGTCAGAAAACTACTAAGGGGCCACAGGGGAGAGGAAAAATCTTTTGAGAGAGGAGAGGAAGTATGCAGGTGTGTGCAGGTGCAATGGACCAGGAAGGCTTAAATGTCCTGGGATTGGAGGGCAGAGTAGAGGCAGGAATATGGTGAGAGGAAATAAATAACACTAAATGTATCTTTTGAAAAACTCAGATGGAAACCTACTACACTGGGACGTTCCATATATATTAAAAACATAATATACATCAGATATATTCCTATTACACACATAGATGCATATACATATATATGTGTGTGACTTTAAATAGAGATACCCTATAACATGAGTGGTGATGGTGACAACACACTCAAATAGAGATCACACACTAGCAAATAAAAACCTAAGTACCAAGAATGTGATGTCAGTTTTGGAATTGTTCACCAGTTGTGTCCTCTAGAGCCCCTAAGCACTACAGGCCAAAGTAACTGCTCTTGGTCACTTTCCACATATCAATGGTAAGACACTATTTCCTAACATACCACATGCTTAAATCATAAAACGTGAAGAAATCAGGAGGATACTGAGCTGGGACCTTCATCCCTATCAGCTAGTTTGCACATGCTGTAAGATGTGCTCTATGTCCTTTGTCAGAGGAGAAAAGAAACCAAGTATCTTGCCCCTTATGACCTGTGAGCTATAATACAATAATCTTCCAATAACATTTGTCCACTGGTGCAATAGTGGCACAGATGATGGCAGAGGGGCAACCAACTACATTCTGATTGGATTTAAAGCCTCTTCCAAAATTGAATCCACAGTGTGCACTAATATCAGGGCAGAGACTGACAAGATAGGTCATACACCCTAAAGGAGAACATACCAGTATTATTCTGATAAATGGACACAGAAATTAAAACAATTTCTAATGATTTAATTTAGTATTCATAGGTTAAGTGAATTTCTGACCCTCATCTGAGAAGCTTTTAGTGCAATAGATGACAACTAACAATATACATATATACATATATACAAGGGGTCAAGATACAAAGTGTGCGAGACTAACGTTTCACACCCTAACTAAGACATTTTTCTAAGGCTCATGAAACAGCATTGAAAAAGGACAGAAAGATTCTAAGAGCCAAAGGTTATGGAGACTACAGGGAATGTGTTTTCTGGATAAAACTGGCCAGTTGCACATGTGAACACCCAGGGACTATTACAGCATGCACAAGACCTGTGCAAGCTTGTGTCAGAAAGAAAAATCCCAGCATGGAGGAAAGTAGGTCAGAAGAAGCCCTACACCGAGCTAAACAGGCATTGACACTTAATAACTGCTTGGAGGAAGAGTCAGAGTCAGTTGTCTTTTAGAGTTTCATCCCCGGTAGATCAACTGTGCTCCAAGGTATTTGTGCAATAACACACACACACACACACACAAACAGACACACATACACACAACTACACACACGAACACAAACACATACACACACAAACACACAAACACATACACACACAAACACACACATACATACATACACAGACACACAAACACACAAACACACACACACATACATACACAGACACACAAACACACACACACATACACACAGAACACACACATATTAGAACATGGAGAATGAATCTGGGAGATGTTGGAAAAGGTAGAGAATGAGATCAAAATATTTGTATGAAATTCTCAACAATTTAATAAAGTATTGTTTTAGAAAGAATGTAGTCTTGAAACACTAACAGTGTTTATTATTGCACCTGCCTCTTAGTGTGGCCCCACATACTTTTTCTGGTTTAGGACTTGGCATGCTTATTCATATACTTTATCATACATGTTATTTATGTTTGACAAGTATTTGGAATAGATGTTATAGATTATAAAATATGAAACAAAACATGCAGTGGGCTTTTCATGAAAATAATAGGAAATATTCAAGTTACCAATCAATTCATAAGCAATATCAGGAAGAAAGATACTAAATAGTATATTATGAAGACACATTAGCCAGGGTGAGAAAGGCACAGGTGTGTACTTAAGGGGCAATAGCTATTCATGATGGAAGGGAGGGAAACACCAAGACATTTGGGGTAGCTGATTATATAACGGGAGAATAAATGATCTGGATTCACAAAGAGGACTGTTCTTGTATAGATAACACAGACTAGGAAGGCCTCGGTCACAGCTGAATATTTACATAAAGAGAAACACATCGGTGTTGTGAGGCGTCCATGAACTCAGGAGTTATGCTGGAAGGGAATTCCAGAGATACAAGTAGGACTCAATCACCAAGCTCCTTGTGGCCCCCAACAAGACTTTGCAGTATAATCACAGTGCCCTGGGGAAGCATGGATAGAAAGAGTTTCAGGAGAGGAATGTGGTGATCTGATTCAAGTTTTTAAGAGTTTTCACTGGCTCAGATGTGAAGAATGGATTTCAAGAAATGAAGATGGGGTGCCAAGCAACCCGCTGACAGGCTATTGTAAGAGTCCAGCTGAGAGTCAGTGTAAACTTGATATAGCACACAGTAGCGAATCGACAGAATTTATGTCGGCACAAAAGCCTGTGACCTGCTCACAGAGTCCCTTTCATCCGAGTCCTAAACAGATATTGATTGAAAAGTGGAACTACAAAAGGGAAGCCCTTTCTTTTCATCTATGTCAGTTGTACCAACATAAATTTTGTCTATTTGCAACTGTGTGCTGTGTCAAGATCCACCTTTTAAACATTGCTAATAAGAAATCAATGATGCCAAACAGGTCTCTGTCTATAAAGTCACACAGAAACACTGACAGATATTCAAGGTGTGTTTGTGTTCAGAGTTAATCAAATTCTGAATATAGGAAGTGTAAATATGCATGGATGTGTGGATAAATTAGGTAGCCGCATTTGGAGGTCTCTCATAACAAGAAATTGGATGACTGTAGATTCCTATGAAAAGCCATGGAGAACTTCTTCAGACTAAGGCAGCCTTTAGTTTGCCTGTGGAGAGTGCTGCCTGTCAATGATTAACAGACTTGATTTCTTCTCTATGACTATGCCGGTCTACTGAAGTGCCTCAACATAGGTGCCATCCCTTCCCTGGACACAAACCCAGGGATTTCTGCCAGGAAGACTTTTGACCTTGGGAACTGATTGCTTCCAGATGGGACTTTGCAAGTCAACCATCTCCTGGGGTCAACAGCAACAGCCTGCCCTCTGGTCAGTATTATTTTTGCATTGCTCATTTGGCTTGTTAAGAAGATCAGGCTCCAAGAAACCACCTACAGGTGAAAACCCAGCTCTATTGATGCTTATCAAGGAAGCAGACCTAAGATTAAAAAGAAGCTTAAGCCTAGCCTGGGGTACAGCTTAGTCATAGCATCCTTACCTGGCATGTAGATTTCATGCCAGTACCATTAAATAAACAATTTTTTTCTTGTATATTCTCAAAATAATTCAGGTGTGGTTTTCATTTTCAGGAAATTGATTTATCTTTTTCACAATTAAAATTTGAATTAAATTAGCTATTTTGACCTACTAAGACATTCTACCCAAAGTATGGAGTTAATATTAAAAATTACTAATACCACCAAGGAATATGGTGTCATTTATTTGCTTACTTGCTTATTTATGTGTTTATCATTTGGTCTCTGCTCATCTTTCCATGGCCAACAGTACTTGATGAAATGTGATGTTCAGAAGTCCTTTATTGAATTACTAACTCAATTAAATTTTGACCTCTTTGGACAAAATTATAAAACAGACACGTACTCTGGTGCCTCACATTTGACCATGTCCCCTGGAGGGGGAGACCTGGTGGCACTCAGAGGAGAGCAGGTTGCCAAGAAGAGACATGATACCCTATGAGCATATACAGGGGGAGGTAATACCACTCAGGAACAGTCATAGGGGAGGGGAATAATGGGAAAATGGGGTGGGGGGAGGGAAAATGGGAAGATACAAGGGATGGGATAAACATTGAGATGTAACAAGAATGAATTAATAAAAAAAATTAAAAAAAAAAAAAACAGACACGGAATACCTTTCCCGAGAGAAAATATTTCTAGGAAAAAAATGGGTGAAGAGATTTGCTGCCAGCCTTTGGTGTGTTGTTTGGTCTCTCTCTGAAGTCAGGAAACCTATGGATCTTGGACTCTGCTAAGCATTTTTAGCAAGAGTTCTTAATCTTCTACTAATGGAGCCATTAACAGACTAGATGAGTGAATGTATATTTAAAGATATACTCACACTATTTCATTTAAAGTTATCTCCACATTCTTTCTATCATGAACAATATAATTGACATGAATATCACTTCTTTGTCATGTGGAAAACCTCAGCCAGTAGTCATCCCTCTTTAAGAACTCTTTGGGACACAGATGTTCTTGCACTACTCAGCACCTTTACCCAGAAAGAAAAAAGAAAAAAAAAAGTTCTTTCTTGATTAAAACACAGAGACACAAAAATATGAGACTCATCCTTACTAGTTATAAGAGGATTGAAGGGACAATCTCATTAGAAGCACTGTCTCACAGTTTGGCTCAGTGTCCACAGAACTCACAAGACAGGAGACCATCACCATGGTAGCAACTGTACACATGGCAGTGTGTTCACAAGTTGTCAAGTTCTCCTGGTCTTCAGTAGACCAAAGAAGAAACAGTAACTCATTCTCAAACACCAGTTCTGATGTCCCGCTCTCCTGAGGACCTTTGAAAGACAATATTTGCATCAGTCTGCGTGGAAAGGTTTCCGCTCAGTACTGATATCGCTGTATCCAAACGAAAACTGGGATTGAGAATTCATAGGAACTTAAGAAGTCATTACTGACTTCTTGTATTAAGAGTTTTTAAGTGTAGGTGACACACGATATCTCATAATCAACTATTCATCAATAAACTTTGTGAAGGCATTGTATCACTGGTATGACATCTATGCCATAAAGGATTTTGTGAGGACATAGTGAGATGTGCCAGCCTTACTCGGAAGTGTGAGCGAGGACTAGGCTTCCTATGTGATCGCCGTTGTGCGTCACTGACATAGAACAGTAAAGCATCCCAGTTACTTTGAAAATGTAGCAGAACCGAACTTGTTTTCTTGCCTAGAAAAGGTTGAATAAAAAAACAAAAACAAACAAACAAACTTCCCTCTGAATTTGCTTAAATCAGGGGATTTATGGAGCCCTGGAACAGTCACACACAGAAAATCCCATGAAGACTCATACGTACGCTGGGCGTTTCCCTGCTTGTGGGCCTGGTTGCTCTGCTGTAAGTGGCTCAGAAGGAGGAAATGTTACGAAGAGTTTCTAAATGCCGCCATTGCAAATCATGCGCGCCGCAGTGGGAAATGGACTCTGCGGGATAAGGTTGCTGTGGTGGGAAGAAAGGCAACACTGGTCAAAGCAATTTAATTTATCCGACTTAAATCAACATCGTAATATTCACTCATGGGAGGAGGGTCTGCATCACTCCCATTCCTCAACCTTAGTTTTTAAAGCTTGCCTTTTACCTCTCATTCAATTCAATGTTAAAAAATAGGATTCTGTAATATGAATAAATTAATAAAATATATTAAAAATAGGATTTCCAATCTGTAAATCATTTATTACACAATTTAATAGATGTCGTAGGAGATTTTTTAGTTCTAAAATGCGCCATGATTATTTATTTATTTATTTATTTTTTTGCCCCACGTTATTTTTAATGATGAATACTACTATTTTTTACATAGTCCTTTAGAAAGCGGATCGCATTATCTCAGCAGAGCAGGTTATGGTAGGTGGCAGCCGATGTTGTTTGAAATGCCATTACAACCCTACATACTTATTTATTCAGAATGAATAATAAGCTTCATTTCTCAAAGGCCATGCACTAGAAAAGGTACATAAAATATTCTCTGCTGATTAACCTACAGATAATAAAAGAATATGAGTATTATAAAATTTTTAAAAGTGTAAATGAGGAGTTAATATGAGAGATAGGATTTACAAATCAAAAGAGAGAGAAACCGAATTGCAATTCACCTTCCAGGGTATTGCATTCGAGGTAAAAACACAAAATGGCTTAAATTACTACAATGCAATGGACTGCATTCTTCTTTTTCTTCTATTTTTTTAATCTCAAGAAGTGAGACTATAAAAATAGCTAAATGCTTATGGAAATATTAAGGACTCTATTTGAATTATTTTGAATTTGAATGTAATTTTAACTAATACTGTTGAGCTTTGGGGATAATTAGAATGAGTTTAGCAATGCTGAGAACTTGAATAATTAAAGAGATAAGATTAATTTCAGGAGAGCATCATTATCTAAAATCAAATATTAGAATTCTTATGAAATGCAAGGCAGTATAGAGATGGAGAACAGCTAGAGTAACATTTTAAATTTACTTACCGAAATTAAGATAACAGATTTCCTTGAATAAATGTAAAATTCATTCATACATTTCAAAGTTTAATCATGTAGAGCTATTTGACTTTTTTGAGTTTTATTTTAATATTAATTAATTTTAGAAAGCAATAACTGAGCAATTGCATCTCCAATTCTTACATATCATTTGAACAATGGTTTCTTAAATTTTTTCTTCTAAGTTATTTTTGAATTGGCACTGTGTGTGAGTTATGAAAACACCAACTATTTTCCTGGAACGACTGTTGCCTGAAATGCATGGCATATCTGCATGCATCTTTTTCTGAGTATTTCACAGACACGGGCTTTCCAACCCACTGGCTTCCTCCCTTATTTATCCCTCTCACTTATCATGCACCTTGGTTGGCCACTCTCTTCGATATCGCATACCAGTTCCAATTGATACCGGATGTTTCTTTTTCTGCTTTTACCATTAAAACAACACTGACGTAGTAGTAGTAACCACCTGTATGTCTTGAAAGCTCTGAAACACCCCACAAGCTTGGCTTCTGGTAACATGACACCATTAAATTAAATTTTTTTCACATGTCACTGCAAACTGTTGCCCAGAGAGGCTTTACCAATTACATTTTCATGAGCGATATGGAAGGGAAGTCGTATATATTTTTAATGAGCTTAAACTAGTGCTCTGAACATTTTGATTTGAGTCTATGTGGAGAGTCAAGTACATATTTCGTTGTACGTTCGCTTTCCATTACATGTTTCACATGCTTGAGATTGCC
Organism: Acomys russatus; assembly: GCF_903995435.1. NCBI lineage: Eukaryota > Metazoa > Chordata > Mammalia > Rodentia > Muridae > Acomys > Acomys russatus. The sequence goes on along the minus strand of NC_067167.1, from coordinate 34,483,641 downwards.
TTCTGTCCCTCTATGTGTAAACATTATAGTTTATTTTCTCTTCTGAAGGTTGCATTTTTGCATCATAGTTATTTTAGAAAATAAATACTTATAACAATTCTTGATTTGGGCATTTGTAAAAATGGTGAAATATTCACGAGAATCTGTTTTGTGAGCAAATCTCCGTGTCTACTACTTTTATACATCCTGGACTATACCTATTTGAAACCAAGAGTAAAGTAACATTTGAGTTTAAATAGACCGATCATTAAAAAAAATACATGATCCTCTCAGCAGCAGGTTTGTGCCCTTTTCAATGGCAAATCCTAATATCAACTAAATAACTTCAGTGTTCACGGTGCAGCCCCTCACTGCACCACACATAAACACACAGTCAGTTTTCAGTTTCTGGACGCGCTGGCTTTCATACACACCAGAATTTGATAAGGATTGCGCGTGCCATGTCTCTTTGTTTATAACTCAGGGCCTAGTAAATATAATCCTCTCCCCTGAGGCCTGCATGGTGAAGGTACATGCTTAGGTGGGTTTCTGCATGAGAACAGATTCTCATGAATACGGATGCCATTCATTTATTACAATTTGTGGGAAAGCAGCAGGTCTAAAAGCTGCCACATTCAAGCTCTGGACAAGAATAATGACATGCAGAAAAACTGGAGCTAATTTTGAATACTATGCCTGAGGATCTTCTCCGCCTGGTCCTTTGCCACTTTTTTTTTTTTTTCCTGTTGTTATAATCTCTGGGAGTTTTCTTTTTTCCTTTTGCACAATTTTCACAAAGACAGATATAAAGAGTTGAAATTGCCAAGTGAAACTGTTGCATCTCTGTTTGATTTCAACTGGGCCTCACAATTTAGGAATTAATTTTGCATATACTAAAAAATTAAAACAAAATAAAAAGATATCAAATGACAATGTGAAAATTCACATTTTTGCTTTTTACTAAAATGCTAGAGAAATAATATAAAAATGGCATGAATTGCTTAGTTGTAGTTTGAGAATAGCTATACTCTTTTTTAAAAATTTAAACTAGGTTTTTTTTTTGTTGTCAAAAGGCTTTTTAAAACTTTTTGGCCATTATATGTAAGGGAAAATTCCAGGATTAAATAAGAATTTTTATTGATTTTAATAAGGTATACCATTTGAACTACATAGTCACATTTATGTAGTTTTGTGTTATTATGTAGTTATGTGTTATACAGATTCGGAGAATGTTAGAGAAAGGTGAAAAAGAAAAAAAAGAAATTAAAATCTGTGCCTGTGGTCGCAAAGCATCTTTCACTCTAGTAGAATTCCTCAGAAAACTTTAAGGACAATCTGTAGGTAAATGCATGTTATACACCTTAGTTATCCCCTAAAGTCAAAATAAGTGCTTAAAGACTTGAGTATTTGAACACAAAATATTTTTTTTTTAAAGTTAAATCTCTAAGATCAGCTAGATGGCCACCCAGGTAGGTAAGTAATCCTACAGCAAGAACAAGAAGTATTGATCGGCAAGTACCCAGACTTCCTTATCTCAAACTCTTGTAGGTGTGTGACGCCATATCAATAGGTGTCTACGACAGCTGATGAGGCAAAGGATAGGTCTCATCTTCATGCACAGAAAAAGAGTCATCAAGCAACCTTCATTCATATCCTTAAGGAGATTAAAGGACAAAACCTGTTCTGAAGATGAATTATAGAGTGTGGAACATAAAAATTCTGTGTAAGAGTGATAATGCAAAAGAATATCAAGTTTAAGTTCAGACTACAGAGTGAGACACTGCCTCAAAAGGAAAACAATTTAAAAAATGAGCAAAAATACCTCTGGTAATCTCATGGAGGAGCAACCTCTGCCACAAGTCTTTTCAAATTCATTATCTACTCGGCTTGCTAACTCAATGTACTTATATTTATATCAAAACTCTGGACATTATCAAATAGAAATGACGGTTAGAATTACACAAGATAGCTGCCATAAAGGCAACATCTTTCTCTATTTCATACTGTTAAAGCCTATTTTCTAATTCATAGCTGGCAAAAGAAAATTTCCCCCTAGTCAGAAATAAAAAGATTGGACTTTGACATTTGAAAGTAGTGGCTTTCTCTGCCACAACTCAATTCTGTTTTCACAGTGCATGAAATGCCAATCCGTTACACGTAAGAATTGTATAATGTATGTAAGGAATGAACGATGTCATCTACTACTACAGTCTTTGTGGGAACAGGTGGTGGCTTGGATTTAGCCCAAGGGCTGTCATTTGCACCCCTCCTCCCAACACCATTTTAATTATAATTATGTTGAAGGAAAAGGGTTTGTTGAAATGAGATGAATTCCAATGGTTTTAGAGAGTGTATAAATGTGTTCAGAAGGCTGTTATTTGCTATGGGAAAGACATTTATGTGCATTGAGTATTCTCCATGTGGCAAGCAATCTGTTAGGTACTTTATGTACATAATTGCATTTAATTTTTATGGTTTGGCATTTTGAAGATAAGAATACTGAGACAGGTTAACTGAGGAGCCCCAGTTAACACTGACAGTAATATTTAGACGTAAATTGGGATCTACTCACACACCAAACCCTATATTCTGAGTTCTTTTCACACCCTTTAGCTGTTACATTGAACAAGCAACATTGAGAGACACAATCATGATGAAATTTCCTCCTTATAGTTTCCTCTACAAACCCAATTGACTGGACTATTATTTTCCTCTCGTATAGAATTTAGGCAAATAGCCTAGATAGGATATGTGTTCAATCCAGGATGAATAGATGTGTATAATCCTCTAGACATTCGATTTTTAAAATTGCCACAATTTTGTGATTAATATGATCTGTCCACTAGGGGATTAAATGCCCTAAGCTAAATCAAAGTGAAGCCATTAACAAAATAATTTTAATGCAGGCTTGAAATTGCTCGGTCTTAGGCAGCTTTCCTAACTTCTTCTCCTGTATCCTCATTTTTTTTTTTAATTTACTATGAAATGTTATATAACTCATAGATGTACAAATACATGCACTGGTCCCCAAGCATGCATGCCAGCAAACGTTCATCTAGGGAGCAGTGGGGGTACAAGAGCGACCTTTCTTTTCTTTGCCTTTTCCCAGCTGCTTCTCACTATGCCTGTTAACAGCATCCCACCTGCTTCTAGCCTGTGTGCATCTGTGGAAGAAATCCTCTCCAGCCTCTTCTGTCCTTCACAGTCTTCCCTTCTCGCCCACTCCTCTTTTTTTCTACCCTTCCAGTTTCCCCCTCACACTTAAATATGGTATGCACGAAACTCATCAGGGTTTTCAAGTTCTAGTTATGTCTTCAAGTGCTTCTCTTTTGATGGGTAGGGGGCGAGAAATGTGCTCCCTACAGATCTTTTTAGCCTCTGGCACCTTCTATTTAAACTGTATAGGAATTTTTTTTTTTTTAAAGCTGTGTTTATCCATCTGAATTTCTGTCTCTGACAGGTTGATAAACCCCTGCCCATGAAAAGTGGGCACAACTTGGGTTCTCTTATTCTAGGGTGCAGATCGATACTCCAAACTTCCCTGTGTGAATACATACAATGCTGTTTTTCTTAAAGGTACTGGCAGTTTGGTTGTGAGATGAAAATGATTGCTCTAGAATTATTTACAAGAATGTTACAGATCATCAGGGACTTGGAAATCAATAAGTTCATTCAGTAACTGAAATGATGAGTATTTATTCCTTGCCTAGTATTTCATAAAACTCTGGGACTGGAGTGTAAGTAAAACAACAGCTACTGCTGTCTGGCTAGGGAGAATTCCTTACCTTTTCAAAGGCCTAGTTTCATTGTTTATCTAAGTCTTGGGGGTCTTTCTGATGTTTTTAACTTGTGCCTATCTCACAAAACAAGAGTAATGTTGAAAAAAATAGAAAAGAATTACAGGGTACAGCTTGTGGGGGAAGGCTCATATTATCTTTTCATTGCACATCCTTAAAATCTTCATAATTATCTTGTAAAGTATGTCTTTATACACCACACAAGCAGCTGCCTTTGGTCATTTTATATGCATTTAAGTAGAGATGCTGGGACTCCGATCTGGAGACCACTCTAACTACTTTAGTGAAGATACTTTCTGCCTTTCTAGGACTTTAGCAAGAGCTCTGGGCATCTCTTACAGATGACTTTGAACCTTTGCGTATAATATGTTCAGGTCAATTTTCTTCATGGATTCCCTGACTTTTGTTACAATCATCTCCATCACTATCATATCACTAAGCACACTAAAATGCTGGTCTGCAGAACATTTTAAAGATTAATGGAAGTATGGAACTGAACAAGAAATTTTTTAATGTATCCAAGAGCTGTTTGAAAGTAGAACATGATGCAATGAAACTAAAATGGTTACTGTGTATCAGAAAATATGCCACATCAGGGTAATGACAGGTTCATAAAAGACATTGAAAATGCAGAGAATGATATTCACATAGAACTAATTCTGCCACTTGCAAATATGAGCAACAACATTAATGAAAAAGTCATGTCTATGTCTAGAGAAAGTATAAGTCAGAAAAACAAATTTAGAGAACAATTTGACACTCTCCAGTGAGGACAAAAATGATCTCACCCTGGAGTTCTGCAATTTTCCTTTTAGAAAATAAGACATGAAGACATTCTCAAATGTGTGGACAAGGATAACTGTAAAATTATGTTTTAGAAGAATTGGTCACTGAAAACAACTAACGGAAACAAAGCTTGAGACAACACTAGTACTCATAATAAAAAGATTAAAAGCAATGTGTCAGGACAGCACAGCTGTACAGTTGTGCTTAGGAACGTGCTGCTCTATAGTTTCATTCTGGGAGGCCAATTTTTTTCTTCAAATGTCCATTTCCATATAGTGAACATATGCGAAGCCTTACATGAAAAAAAAAAAAGACAAGAAATAAAATAATAAGTACTAACATTAAGGCAAACTAGGCAATGTGGACAGAAACAGTATGAGTCTAAAATAAACCACATCTGTTCAAACACAGCCATCTTAATCAATCAGTAAAGAGAAGTGCATCCACGCCTCACTGGCACAGCACAGGTTTGTCACTGGTATTCCTTGCACTTGGACAGAATGCATAGGCTAGGACAGACTTGAGAAAGGGCAGACTTGTGCTACACATATTGACGATATTTTTAACAAAGTACACATTCATTTCCAAAAGCTTCCATTCACATCTCCAAAAAAAAAAAAGTGTTTATTTTAAAAATAAGACATGAAAAATTCTAAAATGATTTAGATCTAGAATTAACTTCACAGGGTTGCGTTACGGTGTTTTCACTTATATGCATATATTAAGGTGCTTTTAGGTAAAAGTTTATCTATGTTAGTGGATGCAAATTTATGCATGGATCCAATAAGGAGGCAGTGTAAGCACATGTATACATTCCTACATATATATGCATACACGTCCATGAAAGCCAGAATAACAATTGCAAATATAGATCAGCTATAGATCTTGTTGTTCTACTTCAGTATTCAAAATGGCAGCTCTTTAAATAACCCTTCTGCAATTTTTGTATTTTAAACTATTAATGAGCCGGGCGTGGTGGCGCACGCCTTTAATCCCAGCACTTGGGAGGCAGAGGCAGGTAGATCGCTGTGAGTTCGAGGCCAGCCTGGTCTACAAAGTGAGTCCAGGACAGCCAGGACTACACAGAGAAACCCTGTCTCAAAAACAAACAAATAAAACTATTAATGCTTAATTTTACAATAGAGTAAGTTAAATACTAAAAAGATTTTCTGAGAGTTATAATTAACTAGATGAACTTATTTGGATAAAAATGAGTAAAAAACATCAAACATATTAAATACATTAAAATGCACTTAATGAGAATTAAGAAGCTTAAAACTTCTTAAATTTTGAAATGCTTCATTTTTGAGGAAGCAAATCTTAATGTTTAACTCTCACTGTCTATGTATTAAAATAATTCAAATATAGTATTTTGGAATGAAATAAAAGATTTAGGGTACTTCCTCTGTAGGAAACCCACAGATTCAGGGGTGAAGACTTTTCCTTGTTGCTTTCAGAGAATGCTTTAACCCCATAACTCAGAATGCATTACTACCCTGCTAAACAGTTACTAATGCCATTTTTATTCTGAACATACAGTCAGTTTATTGTGTTGTAATGCAGTACTCTATTGGATGTACTGAACGCCTGCTGTAACTGAATCACACAGGCAGGCTCTCCGTGCTATGAGAAGTGATTTTCTCCTGGAGATGCTCATGGAAAAACTGAAAGTTTCTCACATTAATTTCTCCAAATGCCCTGGGCCCTAGTCATCTCCCCTTCTGTGTTCTTCACAGCTACTTAACACTGTTGGACCAGTTGAGCCCGGGAGAGTTGGCTGCCTCCCCCTATGGCAATATTTCTTTTTCAAAGGGAAGTTGCCACAGTTGTATAATTTTGTGCAGGGAGTGGACGCCTTTTGTGATTGACGAAGATGTGCTGAGAGATAACAAGCACAGAAACTAAAGTTTGGGCTGTGGAAAAATGTGGTCAATGTCTCAGTGGAATGCTAGAAGAAGCAGTTAGTTCCACACTGAAAATGTCTTAAGTTTTAAAATTTTGTTGAACTTCAAAGGGCAGAGGACACTTACAGAAGCTCTTATTAAATTTGATCTGATTTCATAGCCTCCTAGTGTGAGGAGACCAGAAGTGTGTAGACAGAATGAGGACAAAAGCAGGAAAAGTAAAATAAATCTTGGCCTCAATTGTTGTCATAGCTTGTGTCATGGTACCAGTTGCATGTTTTAGCATCTCTTGTTCTAGGGTACACACTGTCATTCTCACTGAGAGTCTTGTCTCTATTTGTCACCCCTGTGCTACACATGGTCCTCCATGTAGAATTCCCTTTCTCTCTCTCCCCGTACCCATTCATATACAACTGAGAGGTGGTTAAACAGCTAAACAAACAAAATCAAGCACAGATTTTGCTACAAAGGTGCACAGAGAAATGGAATGAAATGTGGACTGAGAGAATTAAACAAAAAAACCACAATTATATGCTGAAACGTGTTGGGTAGATAGTAAAAAACATGATTGATGTGAGAGAGAAAAGGAATAATTGGATTTGTGTTTATCTGAGGGACAAGCCTAGAATAGATAAAAGTTAGGATATCATTCTCCAGGAGGCTCTGTCATTGCTGATGGTTTTGCTTTGAGGTCTGGAAAATCTATCAGGAATACTTGTGTATTCAACAGAAAAAGAAAGGCAGAAGTTGTTTACTGCTCTTTATAAACATGTACTTTTGGTCCCTTTAGTACTCCCTGTGGCCTGAGGGTTACTGTGTGTTCAGGGTTATATTTTTCATGTACAACCTTACAGAAGAGGGAGAGCGAGGGGTAGAGCAGGGTGTTAGTGCCTGGCTACTGCCCTGTGTTAGGTGAAATGGCGATTTACCATTTCTTACCCAATGACTGATATTTTCTATGAATACTATTGGATGCCTGCCATTATTGGAAACAGAAGCCTTGCATAGTTCCTGATAATAAGCTTTTTTATAATCTTAAATAATAATAATAATGACAATTTTGTAGACAAAATTATATTATATTATATATAAACTTTAACATTTTATGTAATCAGATACAATAGTCTACTACTCTTAAACTCAAAATGTCCACTCATTTCTGGGAAATATTTTATTTCATCTCTTATATAGAGACTCTTATTTATTTTTATAGTTAATTTTTAAATATCAAGGCCTGAATCCATAATCCATGTAATGTTTTTATAAATACAGAATGCTGAATTTATAATTAATTATATCAAACTCATGTGAGTTGTTCATCTTTATGTGTTTACATGAAATACATTTTTAATATAGTGAAATATAGGGAGATTTTTATGCATCTTGATTATTCATATTTATCTGTACATGCATATAAGTACATGTGAGAATATTTAATTATATTTTCAGCACCTGTTTGGCTAGTGCCAGCTCTATATTATCTTGTGTGTGCACTAAATCTTGTACAGTGGTTAACTGACTGAATCTAGTTTTATTTTCTCAAATAGAACAGAAACTAGTTGAGAAAGTAAATGCTATAAGATCATTGTGAAAGTATGCAATCTAAAGATTCAGTGAAGGGAATGAAAAAGATATTTTTACAGAATGTTGTGGCAGAATGGTGAACTTTGAGGATGTCTTTGAGGATGTTATTTTGGCCAATACAACTGAGCATCACACGTGGGTGGGAGTGATGTCAGAGATGACGGGAGGGAACAGCCAAGGACAGTGTTTATCTCCCGAAAAGGTCTTCCAACGACTTGTGGTCCTCTCCAGCAGTCTTCTTTATGGACCTCTATCATATTTCTAAGGTTTGTTTTTATAGTGTTTTGTTTTAATTCTGCGTACTTGTGCATGTTGTATGTTACTTACTGGCAAATCTAGAATTGCAACTTTTCTTTTTGCCGGCCATACTTCATTAGTTATTACTGTGATAGAGTTGAATTTTCTTCTCTGTTTCTCTTTCAGTCATTTCAGCGAGGTGCTACTGATGGACACATCCCTATCATCACAGCCTTTTACTCCACTACATAAACTAGGAATGAGTACACCAACAGTTCCATAGAGTTAAGGCTTCTAATGGAGAGTGAAATCACCCTGAACTGCACACAATTACTCCCGCCCCCTCCTACCCTGATATTTTCAGACTTCGCGTCTCACTTTTTTTCTCTCATGACATATGCTCCTCACCAGCATCCCCTGCGTGGCTACACATGCATTTTAATACATCTTTTACTAAGATTTTTACTGTATCCCAAACTGAGTCTTTTTGTGTTCTTCATGTGTTACAGTTGTAGGTAGATATGTCTTTTCTATCATTGGCCCTCTCTTTGGGGTTATTTTCCTCTCCTGCAGGGATGGGAGCATTTAAAGATAATATTGTTAAAATGCTCTGCATTTTCATACTAAAAATACAGTGGTAAGATAATTTGAATTAATACCTACTAGCCTTAAAATAGTTCACAAGCACATTGAGATCTTTTAAAGCGAAACTCAGTATAACAATTGGCTCTGACCTGCACCCAAATATATTAATTTAGTCCATAAATCAGTTTAATCTATTTCTATATTTTCCAGGGAGGGAAATTAACTTGTTCCTCTGGCTATTTTCTAACTTTTCCATTACTGGACAAAAATGCTGTTAGGTAAAATAGATTATTTTCTAGAAAGATGTTATTGATGATCATTAGAAATCACTGGTATGCATGGGGGGATGTGAATGTCTTACTTCAGGAAATGTAGATACAAAACGAGGCAGTAATGTAATGGCCTGAAGGAAAAAGCTATGTATGCGCTATGAACAAAGTTCTCACAGGCAAAGAGGCACTGATGACCAGAAAAATAAGATATACAATGTTTTAAACATGTAGTGCTTACATCACTAATTTATGAGCTGAATTTGGTATTTCTGGAATAAAAATGATGAAATGCAGCTTAAATGTGTTATATAGAAATTGAGCAGAGGGTCTATTTTTTTTTTCTGTTTCACTTCTAGGTTTTATGTGTGTTTCTCTTGTGGCCTCCAGGTAAGATACCTTCATAAAATTTCTTCTGGGTCATTTTATAGTCTATGCTGTCATTTTTACTTGTTTACTTGGACCTTGTAACATCAGCACTTGAATTCATCATTCATATTCTTTCCTTCTTTCAGTGGATTGTTGATTCTGTACTTTATACAAACAGCATTAGGAATCATTTCATATTAATGCATCAGATTCACCTTAAAATTATTCATTTTAATGTTTAAGAATTGATACTTCTTAGGAAAATATCAGATTATATAATTTTCAGGAATCATTCTCTATTGAAAATAACAAAAAAGTTAGATATAGCATATTTTAAACCACAAAATGGTAGATAAGAAATTAAATGATCATAGGGGCATTAGGTGTCTAGACAAGTAGATGGACCCTAAAACCAATCTGTTCTAATGGCACATGCAGATTCATGTACAGGTGAAATCTCAGTGTCCTTCAGTGTCATGGGAAACAGAAAGTGAGGTCTTGGGTTTCCCAGTGTTGACTCTAATAGGATTATGACACCTTCATTTGAAAGTTCCTAAGTAAAGTCACCAGTCACCAGGTACAATCACAAGTAAGAATTCCCAGGGAAATTTGCTCAAAGCTTGGTGATAAAAAGAAAACAATTCCCAAAGCAATGAAAATGAAAAGTTGTGTTTCTGTGTATATCAGTTCTACCAAGACTTACATATGTATTTTATATATATATATGTGTGTGTGTGTGTGTGTGTGTGTGTGTGTGCGTGTGTATAATAGAATATATATATATATATATATATATATATATATATATATATATATATATATATATATATGCAGAGACCCTGCATAGAAATTGAATTAGCACAGGCTGAAAAGAAACTTTGCATCAAACCTAGGCAAAAGAAGTGGAGAATTAGTCATAGACTTACATTCAAGGTTTTGAACCTCTCTTCTTATTCAGGAGATCAAAGTGAGGTAATGTTCCTAGAAGGCTGTTGTTTTATTTTCTATCTTACCTGGTTGGCATTGGGCAGAAGCCAGATGGAGTAGGGGGTAAATTTTATCCCCCAAGACATGTTGAAGTTTTCACACATGGTCTCTACAAATGGATTCTTTGTGGAAATAAGGTTTGAGACGTAATGAAAATGAAAACGAGGTCAAAATGCTGTATAACTGGCTTTAATTAAATTTAACTGGTGCTTTTATAAAAAATGACTAGGACGAGACATTAAGGAAAGCCACATGAAGAGGATCAAAGCAAGTTTTAGATTATTATGACTACAAGACAGGGCACACTTAGGGAGACAGAGGAGGCAAGGGTGCCTCCTGTAGAGCGCACCACAGAGCATGCTGCTGCTGACATGGGCTTTTATACGCACAGCTTCTAGGCAGGTAAAATAAAGTTCTATAGCTTTAAACTAGGCTTAAGAAAAAGTACATCAGGTATACTCTTTCTATCAAATCTCTATCGCTTTTATCTTTTCTTTTTTTTTTCTGACACAGAACACATTGCATGCCAGGCTAGCCTTGAGCTCCAGGAAATTGTCCTGCTTTGCCTCCTAAATGCTAGGATCAGAGGAGGTCAACATAGTGCCCAACTCATTTTCTTCCTGCCTTGCCAGACCAATCAGGTTATTTCTGGCTTTGTTTTGTTTTTGTTATTTTTTTGTGTTTTTTGTTTTGTTTTGTTTTGTTTTTGTGAGTAAAGGCATGTTGTGGAAATTAATTTGTAGAGTGTACATTTGTATTATAGAAATTTGACACTTTATAACTTGAGTTAACTTACTCAAATACTTGGTAACACTTACAAAAGACACCACAGTCTGAGAATGTTTTGGCTCTCATACTATGAAACTTCTTCAGTGGTCAAAGATTGTTCTGCTGGGAGATATCAGAAGCTTCTTCCAAATTTTCTGGTAAAATGTCTGAAAATATGTGTGTAAGGATATTCTTTAAAATAGTACGTAAGACCCATGGCATTCACAAGTGATGGTCACTCTTGCTGCAGGAAGGATGTGACAAATGGCATTAATAAATCAGTAATGGACATAACACAAAGTGGAGAAACGTGGTAGCCGAGACGGGTTCTGATATTCAGGAGCACAGATATGTTGCCTCACTAGATATAAACTCATATGTGAATTCTCATTTCTTATAAATAAAAGAAAAAGGGAGCTATTCCTTGTTTGGTTGATATTTAAAATTGCATATAAATCGTTATTTTGGGTTATATCAGTTGTTGAGATTTAAAATCACCAGAGAAATGGGCCTTCAAACAAGCCAGAGAGAGTTCTCCTGGTTGTGTTGATGGAGGTGGAATGACCCATGCACTGGGGGTGGTACCACTCCCTGAGCCAGGTTACATGTAAAAGAGCATGGGAGCTGAACACAACCATTCTGTGTTCTCTACTTCCTAACAGCAGATGCAAAGTGACTAGGTATAGCCTGCTCAAGCGGCCATGGCATCCTGCTTATAACAGGACTATAATCTTCAACTGTAGGACAAAATTCACCCTTCTTCCTTAAGATTTATTCTTCTCAAGTAACTAAGTCATTAATAATATAAAGTACTCTAATAATATGATAGAACCATTTTGTTCCATCTTAAAAGTTTATGCTAGTTGGTATATATTGCAATAAAAATATCTTCAATGCATAAAAGTAAATATATATTATTAAAGAGGTTTGCCTTTTTCACTATGATTCAATATTTCCTGTTGTGAAACTTTTATTTTACCTAAGAGAAGCATAATAATTTTTTGGGAAACAGTTATGAAAAAATGTCTAATTATTTAGCATTGGCTTAGTAACTTACGTCATCATTTTAAATATAAAACAATATGGATAAAATATTTTTATCAGCGCACTAAATTTATTTCAGACACAGAACTTATCAATACAAACATTTCTTCATATGCACTTTTATGCCCCTCCTTTCCCTTACACATATTACAGCACTTTTAGATTTGCTAAGTACAGTTTATAACACTTAAAATATGTAATTAACATATATTGTATTACAGCTTGCTTTATTGATTACTTTTCTTGTTGCCGTGACAGCATGTATGACATAGGTAAGCCAAGGAACAAAAGACAGCTTTTGGCTCACAGTTTGAAGGAACAAGGCACCATGGCGGGGAATGCATGGCATCATTGTAAGGCAGCTGGTGACGGCAAGCCTGCAAGTGTAGAGATGAATGCAAACACTCAACACACTTCCTCCTCTACCAAGTCAGGGTTCCCAGCCTTTGGACACGGTGGATAATGCAGCCCACACTACGGTGGATCTTCCTATCTCAGACAGCCCAGTCTAGAATCTTCCTCATACACATGCTCACAGGTTTATTTCTTAGGTGACCCTCTATTAAGTCATTGCACTTGGATTTCAAATTCGACCTATGAAAATCGGCACAACTCAGGCACTGAAAATGCTCGTTGCTTTTGCAGAAGGCTCGAGGTCAGACACAAGCTTCCATGTCAGGTCGCTCATGACCATGCTGCTCTACCTCCAAGGGATCTGGCACATAAATGCACAATGTAAAATAAAAATGAATAGCACAAGCTTCATTCTTGCCTTCTTACATTATATATATATATATATATATATATATATATATATATATATATATATGTGTGTGTGTGTGTGTGTGTGTGTGTGTGTGTGTGTGTGTGTGTGTGTGTGTGTGTACATGATACTTAAGCCGTGACTAAATAAATTCAATAAAAGCAGGTTGTTGTCACTGGATCAGAAAATGTAATGATGTACTAAAAGTCAGAAAACAAATACAATTAAAGAGATAAAGCTCATACAGCAATACATAGAGAAAATTGCCACTATTAATGGAGCTGAAAGCGAAAGAAAGGCAAGTGAAAAATGAAAGCCTTCACTGGGTAGGCTCCATCTACCATATACCCCCCCCATATAACACACCGTTATGTATGCTATGTACTAACTATGGATTTTTCAGCCTCAAAAGACCCATTAAACAAAGAAAAACAGAGTATAGAATTCTTAAATACATGCTATATAAGCCAAAGTTTGGTATGTTTAACGAGGAGACTCTGAAACATGTTCAAAAATTTCTAATGCTCATGGTTAAGGATCATAAAGCAATGACTTTAATGGTTGATAAAAGAACTCACAAAAACAACCATCCATGAAGCTTAAAAGGAATAATCCAAATAATGTGCTTTTATTACTATAGAACAGAGCCCTTGATCTGAACTAATATTCTTTATTTCTTGTATTTGTGGCTTGTAATTAATGTTAAAATGTTATCTCATGCTGACATTTAAATCTTCATAAATCCCATGTAACCAGCTTTGTTTTGATTTCATTATAAATAGAAGGTGCTTAACTAATTTGATACATTTATAATATCTAGCCTTTAACACATTTGGGAATTGAATTCAAATAGTTTGGGTATGAAACCTTTACTTTTTTCACTCCAACCAGAATAATACCTGAAAAAATAAAGTGACATTTGATCAAAGTGGCAGAGAAAACTCAATTCTTCTGATAATTATTAGAAAGGAAGGTGAATTAAATCAAAAGAAAAAAATACAAATTCCATAATCTGACAAACTGATGATGATATAAGCATTTAAACAGCAGGAAAAAAAATACACACCTAAACGCAGAAATTTAATGAAACAGGAAACAATCAAATAAAAGCTGCAAAATTGACCAATAAAAGAAAAAGGCAGTTCTTTGAAAAGATCAATAAGACACACAAGCCTTTGGCAAATATGTTCAAGAGCTAAATAAAGAGAGAAGGCACAAAGGAGAAAAAAAGCTGTCAAAATGAAAAAAGGAGGTCATGACTGCAGGTGAAGAGGAGATTAAAATACCATTTTCAGAGAACAGTATACACAACTTCATACTGAAAAAGTTTCAACCTAGACAATTTTGAAGAGAACACTAAATGCCAGCACTGACCCCAGAAAAAGGAAGAAATCTGACTAAAACAATAATCTTATAAAAAACAATCAAAGGGTCTGTAAAAGACATGCCTTTAGGAAGGTCATAGGGTACATGGCATTTTACAGGAAAATTTGGAAATAATTCGAAGTGGTGGATACTTCCAGTGTTAATGGTCATCTTGACAGTCATCTGAAAGACAGGTCTCTGTGGAAGACAACTCTTGACATGGCTTGGGAGGATGGCCTATACTGCCTCTCTGTGTCTGTGTGTCTGTGTCTGTGTCTGTCGGTGTCTGTGTCTGTGAGTCTGTCTGTCTGTATCTCTCTCTCTCTCTCTCTCTCTCTCTCTCTCTCTCTCTCTCTCTCTCTCTCTCTCTCTCTCTCCCCCTTGCTCTCTATTTTTCTCTCTACCTGTATTACCTCTAAGTCTTAGAGGATAAGTAGATAAGTGTCTAAGTGTTCATTTCCTGTGATGAATATGGTTAAATAGTCATAGAGACCTATTTTCTGAAACCATGGTTCTGGGTAGTTGGTTAGATTTCCAGTTCCAGAAATGATTTTCTTCTTGTTGAGTGGGCTTTAAGAGTTAAAGGAAGATGACACCAGTAGATGCGCTAACATAGGAGGAAAACTTACCATGGCCTTAAAGCCAGATGAGGAACCACAAGGGAGAATGGAATGCTGAAAGCAAATAGTCTTCTGCATGTATAAGCTCCACAATTGCTTATCTATAAGCAACTGTTCAGGCCTGAAAACATATATGTACCAGTACCAGCAAACGGAGAGAGTAGGTTGTATTTATATCTTTTGGAGTAAGTGAGTGTGTGTGTGTGTGTGTGTTTGTGTGTGTGTGTCTGTGTGTGTGTATGTGTGTGTGACAATTTAAAGAAAAAGATGAGAAGAGTTTGAAGGAAAGGAAAGGGGCTGTATATATGAAAGATTGAGGGAAGAAAGTGAAGGGAGAAATGGTGTAACAATGTTTTAATTCTATGGAATTAAGAAATATTAAGTAAAATTATCTTCAGTTAAATTACCACTTTCTGCCTTTGTTGTTGGTAACTATTCTGTTTGTTTTCTTTGTAGGATATTATGTCAATTTCTCTCATGTTATCCTGCTTTAAGGGTCTACCATTCCATTTTATTTCATGACCTTATCTAGTCCGTCTTAAATACATATTTGCTCTATCTTTTGCTAACTTTTGAACAGTAGAGAATATTATAAGACACTTTGTAAACTGTGCACGGTGGGAACCAGGCCCAACTGGGCTGCCTGCCTGTCTTGCTGTTGCATTTTTTTTTTTTTTTTTTTTTTTTTTTTTTTTTTTAGCAGCTTCAGTGTCTCTGCTTATGTTGGTTAGCTAGTCATGGTTACCTCTCTGAGAAAGCACTCCTCCCTTTCTTAGGACTTTTTCTCCTGTGCGCAATCACCTCTTGAGGGATTTCATCTGTGAGTGGCTTTCTTGATTTGCTGCCCATAAAAAGGCTCTTTGGATGCTGAATAAAGGCTGCTGCTTTCTTAGCATGAAGGACCCGCTGTCTTATTGTGTGTTAAATCCGCAGTCCCTCGCCCTTGACTCGGTACTGCGGTGGCGCAGGCGCCACAGTGCATCTTTTGTTTTATGAGTATAGTAAATTGTTAAGCCAAAATGGAAGACTATTTCAATGTAGCTTATATGTATCAAAAAAAAACTGCTTTCTGATCTCCGACTTTGCCATAACAAAAGAGGCCAGCAAGATCAACAATAGCATGTTTAGAGAAAAACATTTAGGGTTTTGTTTGTATGTGGGTATTACAACAAATAAAATTTTGGGGGGATGGGAGTCCATTTTAGTTGTCAGGCATAAAGCTTTGAGTTCACTCTCCAGAACTAAAAAATAGTACATAATATACATAATAAGTGCCTTATATATGTTTTATGCCAGTATTATATATATTATACATTTAGTTCTTTTTTTGTTGTTTTTGTTGTTGTTGTTTTGTTTTGTTTTTGAAGACAATGTTCTTAAAACAATGTTTTGGAGGAGGCAATATCTTGCTGTTCAGTCTATATTTGCTAGACTCAATTTCACTACGGAGCCTAGGATGGTCCAAAATCCTGGCCTTCCTTCCTCAGGGTCCTGAATGTTGAAATTACTACTCTTTACAGACTCTTTACGTCTTAGCAAGTTCTTCATATGCATTTCTAGTGTGTATGCTCCATAAAAATATTGGCAAAAATGTTTTGTAAAAGTTATGATTCAATACAGTATGTTCCTCTATTGAAATAAACAAAGAGCAAAGCACATATTACAGGTCAAATTTCTGTGTCATCCGCTAGTGAGATATTTTGAAATATCAGGACTTGCATGCCAGTCCTCTTGAGTATGTTTTCCAAACAATATTTTCCCTTCTTCTGTTCTTTTGCCAATCGCATCCTTCCTTTCTTTCCTTCCCTCGTTCTCTTAATCTTCGTTATTTATTTTGAAGCACAACCAATTTGTTTTAGGCAAATTTCATTTTAACTGATTATGATATAATGCACTTGGTTAAGCCACAACTTTACACTGTTATTTTTTATTCACTTTTCGTAAATATGGGATGAGTAAATGTACATTTGTAAAATATGTAAAAATAATTTTATTCATTATGTGTTCTGTCAGGAAAGTTCAACTTTATCAAATGTCACAGCCACAAAATCATCTTTTGTTAAATTTGTAATCAATCTGAGTCTATTTTCTTAAGGTCATTTCATAGTCCCTGACAACAGATTTAAATATCCCTTAAAAATCTCTTTCTTATGACCTCAACTATTAAGTTCTGATATAAAAAATCAAGACAGATAAACTTAAAAGAGTAAAATATTTAATGAATTTTAAGTTTCCATATCTTCTGGACTAAATATAGCCGGGTTATTTAGATGTTTAAAGTGATTAAAGTATGGCCTGGAGGTATATCTCAGTGACAGAGTAATCAACCAACACATTAAAAAAAATAACAAAAAGAATAAAAATGAATAAATAAATCTGATACAATGGCATTATATGTTTTAAATAGAGAAATATTAAAGACTTTTTTCTTTTTACAGGAATCATAAATCTTTCTATCCCATCTTGCTACTGTTCTGTATTGCAAAGGTTTCTGTGAACACATCTCCACAGATTACTTTACTAGGTTATAATTGTTGCTTCCCAAAACCTCTTGAAGTTGAAAGAAAAGCCCTTGTCATTACAGCCCATTTGGCTCTGAGCACTGCCCTTAGAACTAGCTTTGTTTGTCAGAGGAGCAGTGTCACTTTGAAACAGAGATCTGTTGACAGTGCTTTCCTTGTTAGCTATAAAACCAACACAATTTAATTTTAATCTGAAAGCTTCCTATAAGTAAGATGTTTCCTTGAGTTTGGAGTGTTTTGCTGTACAGTTTTTAAACTGCATTTTTAATTGGGGATTGGCATTTTACAAGCTTTTAATGAGAATAACCAGAATCCAGGCCTGACCTTCTTGAGTTGCTCAGGCCAAACTCTGATGAGAGCAATTTGCAGTGTTCATGAATCATGAGGGGACACAGTCCCTGACTCCAGTATGTTCTCAAAGCCTGACATATAACTGAACTTTACATACACTGTGCCTTTTGTACACATGCATACCCCTGATACAGTTCTTATAAATTAGGCACGGTAAGAGATTAACAACTAGTGATAATAAGTGAATACTTATAATAAGTTGATAACAGTCATGTAGATGTGGCTAGGTAGGGTAAGCAAAGCAATCGCCAGGAGGGTACCGTGGCTTTAAGTAGTTGGACTCACTCCTCTCCATTATCTCCTGCTTTATGCTTTTTAAAACAACACTGCAAATTCGTTAGCTTATGCAACACACGTTGAATATCCATGTCACATTTTTCAAAACTTTAGAAATCATAAAATCATCTGTGTGTGTGTGTGTGTGTGTGAAAGAGAGAGAGAGAGAGAGAGAGAGAGAGAGAGAGAGAGAGAGAGAGAGAGAGAGAGAGAGAGAGAGAGAGAGAGAGAGAGAGAGAGAGAGAGAGAGAGAGAGAGAGAGGGAGAGAGAGAGAGAGAGAGACTACACGAGAAATGTATTATGCTGGCTAGTACCTGTAGTGATTAGAACTAGAATGGTCCTCATAGGCTCATGTCCCCAGAGAGTGAAAGTATTCCAAAAGGAGTAGAATGATTAGAGGGTGCAGCCTTGATGGAGGAAGTTGAAGTTTCAAAGCCCATGCCAGGTCTAGTTTCTTTCAACCTGCAGATTAGGATGTAACTCTCAGCACCTGCTCCAGCACCATTTTTTTTTTTTTTTTTTTTTGTCTCCATGCTCCTCACAATGATAATAGACTAAAACTATGAAACCACACACACACACACACACACACCCCAAAATTCTTGTATTCATAAGCTTGGCCTTACTCATGGTGGTTTATTTGTTGTTGTTGTTGTTGTTTTGTTCGCAGCAAAAGAATAGTGATTAAGGCAGTACTCACTATCTACCTGACACCTGTGAGGGGCTATCTTGGTACTTGATGATGATTAGCCTCTGAGACTGTCTGCAAATGATTTTATTGGCTAAGTAAATAGATGTGAGGCAATCCATCTTAATTGTTAGAAGGGACATTTTCTGTGAAACGATGCTAGACTGCATGAGGTAGGGAAAACCTTCCTCCCTGCTTGACTATGGACGCTTCATAGCCAGCTCTTCCAAGAGGCTGTTCCTGCAACTTTCCCGTGGTGGAAGACGCTACCATTAAACTGGGAGCTAGAGTGAGCTCTTTCTCTTCTAAGTTGCTTTTGTCAGGTGAAGAAACAAGGCATGGGATAACAATTGAGATGTAATCTGAATAAATTAATTAAATAAAAACAAAGAAAGTGAGTCAAGTCCTGTACTAACCAAGACTGTTCGAATTCAATTTTTATACAGCATGGCTATTTATATAAAACCTTATTAGTGGAGAAATAGTGTTCAGTATGTCTGAATTATTTTTTTACTTCTTTCATTTTTAATCAAATCTCTGCCATCACTTGACATTTTCAGGTTTCCTTCTCTACATGTCTCACCATTCACCTCAACATTATAATATGTATACAGGTCAGCTTACTACTTTTTTGGATAGATATTTCACTGTCTTCCAGTCAAGTTTGTACAATTACTCATCTCATACACTCAGACGTGAAACATCTTGAACAGCACTCAGTGTCTTGATGTATTCGGAATCATGGTTCTTGACGTCAGTGCAATAAGAATGAATACCTTTCTGACTCTGTTCTGCTAAACATCCTGTCTAGTTCTCTTTTTCCTATGTTCTAAACACAGGTGTTGACTTCATATTTCATTATATTTACTTACATTTCTTAGGACATTCTACATTGGTTTAATATTTACCAAAAAATGATTCCTGCATACATGGGCAAGTAAAAATTACAATTTTCACAAGCAAAGAAATCAGAATCATTTTAAAACTTTCAATTTAAAACACTCTTCCAAAACCTTTCCTAGCCTTTTGGTACAGGGGTGTGTTAGTCTTGCTTATATACCTATGAGTTTCTAAATTTCCCTTTGCCTTATTATACATAAAATATGGATGTTACCACATTAAAAGAAATATTGTCCTGAGTACACTCAATAGTTTTAAGGAATCCAGCCCCCTTTGTCCCGTTCCCTGAGATATTGACAATTTTAGTGTTAATGCACCAATTCCAAGGATTCTGCTGAAAGATGACCACCTGCCTATAATTTCTTTACACAGTCAAGAACAAGTAATTAGCCATTATGTAGGACCCAGAAAGGGACTCTTCCCCAAGCACCCTACGTCTTTTGCTTCATTCACTACAGTAGAAACTCATCCATATTAACCAATGCCCACAGACAGGCGTCATGACTTCAGGAGAGTGGAAGTGTTAGGAATACAAACCATGTTCCATTTTGTTCCCTAGAGCCATCCCTCTTTCTGTCAAGATGTAAAACTACTTTCTTCCTCTCTCTGTTTCTGTTTCTTTCACTGACCTGTCTAGAGATGACATTATGAATACTCTGCTTTAAAATATAGTGGAAAAGATTTAATTCTATTATTTTCCTTATCCTTATTTGCTTATAAAAAAAATCTCATTCACCCTATCGGTTGGTCTTGGATCCACCTTATCTCTTTAGGCACCATTGAAATCCATCTTGATCTTAAACCTGAAAAATAATTGAGAAACATGATACATTTTTCTGTCTGTATCATATACTTTTTCTTTTATTCTATTGTGGCAGAATGGGACCTCTTTACTCTCCAACACTATTTTTCTGTAACTATGATGGAAAGTTACCTTTATGCAATTTGGAGTAGTTTCAAGTGCTTGCATCAACAGATAGGGCACAGATGACTATGAATTCTATTGCTCCCCTGGCTTCTGGCATTTCTAGCTTTCCAGTTGCTGAGCTCACATCTTGGGTTATAATGACCATTGGTGGATAATTTCTTCCTTTGGCCATGCTGCTCTGTTGGGAAGTATACCCAGAGGAAAGTATAAGGAAAGTTTGTAATAAACTCACAGCCCTTGTGTGGCTACCTCTGAACAGAACTATGTAGTTAAAAACATACCCCTCTAAGTGAAGTACCTGGGTTTTTAAGACAGTGGAATTCAGTAGGGGTCAGGGCAATAACATCTTGAGTTTTACTGTCTTGATGTTTCATTGCCATCTATAACTTGCTTTTGTTCCTAGAAGTTTCTCCAGGGTCTTAGTGAATTTGTCCAACACTGAAACTTTCAAATTCTGTAACCACATTCAATACTTTCTAAAATTCTTCTACCAAATAGTTAAAAACTCTTCATAACAGTTATGAAAACATTTTAAAAATATTATTTGTCATTTTATGTATTTTTATGTATTATGTATTGGAAAATGCCCTTTAAAGAATGTGTTGCTTGATTCAAGGGCACAGATTCAAAGGAAATGATGACAATGATCTTTCAGCCCTAAAAGTTTGGAGTTTTGCAGCTTATGACTAATGTGTCTGTTTCCTTAACTCTATTTATTGCTTCGCTTGGCACCATTTGACCTAATATGTCACTACAGTCAACAACAACATATTTTACCTTCAATAGACAATCATAAATACAACACTTGACATTATTGTAGAGGATTTTAATTAGAACAAAAGATTGTAGAGCAGGAGATTACAAGCAGTAAACCTGAGAAATGCCTTGTTACCTAACAGTCTGAGCATTCCTTGACACCATGAATTTTATCTCATTCCTTACCAAAAGAATATTATATATGAGCATGTTATGCATATATATATATATATATTCCTTCCTCATTATATGTACATCTATAGAGAGAATCTGACATTTAGTCATTTATTTGATTGCAGTTGAAACATATGTTATATTGACAAAACAAGTTAGAACAATTTAAAAAGGAAATATATTCATTTAATAAATTATTTTCTGTTTACTACACCTCACAGAAATGGAATTTTTCCAGGATACTTTGATGTATTAGTTTCTGGCTTGAAAAATAATTAATAAGAGTTTGAATGCTAAGCATAGGCTTTGAAAGTTTTGACATCACCAAAGAGTTTTAGAGCTAAATTTAATCATTTTCCTGAGGACCAACAATTTTCTGCTTCACACTGGTCAAGCAAATTACACAAGTTCATCCTTGTTAAATGGATCTGACATTTGGCTGAACTCAGCCTACCTTGTACTGCATTACAACTCAAATATATTGAAAAAAGTATTTAACATAATTAAATTTAGAGCTCTTCTTCTGAACTCTCCTTCAAATATCTCATTAGGTTAGCAAAGTTTTCCTTCTATCTCTTTATCATTCTTTTTGCCCTAGAGTAAGGTTGATGAGGTAACAGACTGGTTACTCCTGGCTCATTTAGGGTGAGCTGTGATCTGCCCAGACTAGTTTCACATGTTCTTGAGAACAATTCTTCTGTTTTAGTGAATGGACATCTATGCATTCAACACTTCAAGTTCTGGGACTTCAACTGTGGAGTGAACAAAACTGTAACCTCAATCTTCACATAATTATAATTTTAGCAGACTTAGAAAGAGGAGTACCTAGATGAAGCATGGATTTTAATTAGAACTGTGGCTTTTGAACTACTTTAAAGTACCTATCTCAAAGATGGAATAAAGAAGAAAGCACACTATCATTTTAATAACAATGTTGGTGTGGGCCAAAGATAAAAGTTTAACTCCTGCAGGAATTTGCTATTTACTGTGAAATTAATGTGATGGTAAGTTCATTCACCCAGGAAGGTTCCTCTTTGATCCAATCAGCTTTCTATATAAAATGACTCATATGGGAAAATGTATTGTTAGAAGCTGTTACGTCAATGAGAAGACATTTCAATAGGCTATAGGATATAAGGCTATCAAACTGGTTCCCATATTGGAGAGATTTGCATGTATTTTAATAAACAGTCAATATATTATGGTTTTCTAATTTGTTCTTCCCAGGAAGCTGGAATAAAGAAAGAAGAAACACATTAGACCTTTGATGTTATAGGAAAATATTCCAAAGTTTTATACGAGGAAGAGCATCTGAATATTAAAAGATGATACTTCAGAATTTACTTCTCCTTTGGAAACCTTACATTGTCTATCTGTAGTGGTTTATATATTATGTATAGTCTGTATTTGAATTTGTAAAGCAGATAATATTAACATAGTAAATACACATTCCTGTCAGTCCATATAGCTGTTTCTGGTTAGCCTTGAGAAATGAAGTTCTAAGCCCCATCTATGCTCCCCATACCTCACAACACAATTACAGGAGAGAGTAAATCAAAAGGTGTACTTCTTGACAAAGCTTACTTGTTAGTCAATATATATTGAGAGCCACTTTATTTTATTATAACTTCTCTAGTACTTTCTTTAAGCTTAATTTATTGGGCATATTTCAGGTAGCATAACACTTTCCACATTCTGCTTTATTTAACTAACTTAAGTTGATGTTAAGTAATGTTTAGTTGTTTAATTAATCTACTCTATAATGTGAAATGACTGGTCTGACAATACTCAAACTAATACACTGCACAATCTACATGAATAGGATATTTTGATAAAAATTTCCCTTCTGATTTAACAGTTTGCATAATTTGTTTGCAAGAGATTCAATTATTTGGTAAAGCACCACATTTATAGTCACATTGCCATGGTTCAGTTTTGTTATTCCTTAATAATTTTTCCTGATGAGTATCAGTAATACATTTATCCTGCTGGCACACAGTACATGTACAATGTAATTTACCCATGGCCTTCAAGTACCAATTTCTGTGGCCACACTCTGTTTCCTTGGTCTACTTTCCTCTCCCATGAGCAATCAAGTGTTCGCCCTTTCCTCTGACATTGTGACTATAACATTTTATACATGACATTAGTATGGATGATATATCCCCAAGTCGTTGTAATGCCACTTTAGTTTCAACTTAAGAAAGAAAATTTAGTCCTGTATTAAAACAACAACAAAATACACAGTAAACACTTTATGAATGATTTGTACACATAGAGAACAACTGAACAAGGGATGAGCAGTTCAAGATATTGACACATGTCTCATTTGAATGAAACAGTGACATTAAGTCTATGTCAAGAAGCAGATATAATAGTTCTATCCAGCTGAAGCTCCCATCTATCTATAGATTCCAATCTCATGAGCATCTTGATTCTGTTTAATCTTTTTTAAAATTTTATTTTATTAATTTATTCTTATTACATCTCAATGGTTATCCCATCCCTTGTATCCTCCCATTCTTCCCTCCCTCCCATTTCCCCCTTACTCCCCTTCCCTATTACTATGACTGAGGGGGACTTCTTCCCCCTTTATATGCTCATAGGGTATCAAGTCTCTTCTTGGTAGCCTGCTATCCTTCCTCTGAGTGCCACCAGGCCTCCCCATCCAGGGGACGTGGTCAAATATGAGGCACCAGAGTATGTGTGAAAGTCATACCCCACTCTCCACTCAACTGTATCTACAAACAATTTCTTGGGATGAGAGAGATACCTCAGATATTAGGAACACTTGTTGCTTTTCCAGAGGACACAAGTTTCATTTCTAATATTCAGTTTCCAGTTATAACTATAACTTCAGGATATATGATTCCCTCTTTTGGACCCTGAGAAAAGACACACACACACACACACACACACACACACACACACACACACACACTCATAAATGAAATATCAAGTTTAGTCGGTTAGGGGATAAGATCTTTTTAGACTAAGATGCAGGAATTAAGTTATTAGAGTTGAGAGGATAGATTTTGCATTTCATAAAGAATATTAGACCCAACAATACAGGAAAGACGTTTACTTCATTTGACAAATACAAAAAGCCAAACCACTATGAATGTAACATTTATATAATTCATGATTGTCACATGGTTCTCCCTGTAATATGTAGCTTGTTTTATACATGTGTAATAAATGTATATGAAAAAATAAAATAAATACATTCTACTCATGAAAAAATTAAACAAAAATAATAAGTTTATATTTGAATTCTAAAAAAAAAGAAAATAAAAATAAATAAACCTTGAAAAAGAAGACCAAAGATGACTCAGAATAGGCACACTGATAGAGTGCCTAGCATGTGTGAATAGCTTAGTTTGATATTTACATCATAAATCAATAGCAATAAGAATGAAGATGACAAAAGCATAAAAGTGATCAGATTGTTTTGATAAGAAAACATTACTGGATCATGTCTAGATCGTGAAAGGTGTGTTAGAAACATAAAATAATTGAGCAGTTATATCTCAATTCAATTAAGACATCTGTTTAACATAGTTCTATTTATGGACTGAAGTTAAAGGTGACAAAAACAAACAAAATCAAATTTAAAAGCAATCATGTAGATGCAGAAAAGTATAGTAATTAACTATAATATAGTAAATACAATATCAAAGGGAATATCAGAAAAATAAAATAGAACTAAATACAAATGTGAAGAAGAATGGCAACTTTCTTCATTCTTTGGGGTTATTTCATTGCATTGGACAACCTTGGTCTAAGATTCAAAAAGTTCAGATTATACCTTGATTTTCCTCTGCACTCCAGGGACTCTGATGAATGTGAGCATGCATCTGTCAGTGCATCTGAAAGCTAGTGATACATGTGGATCCCGGATCACAGGGATGAGCCCCTGGGAGAGCAATTGCCTCCTAGTGGAGCAGGCTGCCTGTCATTTATTACTATTTTGGATCAAGCCAGTTCTAACTGCTGATAATTGCCTCTCTAATCATCATGAGTAATGCACAGTGATGACATCAATGCCTTGTTTGGGAGGAGTTTACCTCATTTTGTGTTTGTTTTGTTATGCTATATATCAGGATAACAGCCAATGGCATGGCCTGTCAGCTGTATGGGCATTTCTTATTCTCTGTTTCCTTTATTGTTTGGGTGTGTGTGTGATGTGTATGTGTGTGTGTGTGTGTGTGTGTGTGTGTGTGTGTGTGTGTGGTGTGGTGTGTGTGTTTGTGTGTGTGTGTGTACATGTTTAAAATCTTAGGATAGCTTGGACTTTTTTCTAGTGCATGGCTGACAAGAAGACTTGGAGGAGTGCAATGAGATGAGTGTTTCTTGAGTCCCCTTAAGACAACACTATCCAGTTCTGCTTTTTGTTGCTGTACTCTGTTACCCAGCATCAAGTCTTTCCATACAAATGGAAGTTACATACAGTTTCATTAGTTACAGTAATCATATCACTAATTAAGTGATACATGAAATAACTAAAAAAGGTTTGGTCCACTCAATTTTTATTTGAAATGTAAATACAGCTATGAGTAGGGTCTGCCAGTAAGTGACTCATAATGGAGTTTACTGGCTGCCATTTTCTGACTCTTCCTACCATGGGAAAGTAAACCTTAAGTATTTTTAAATACAGAGTAGATTTGGGAAATACACAATTGGATTTCTTGAGTAGCTAGTTGCCAGTGGATATCTTTGACCTCTCTCTCACTACTTTTAAGATCTTTGGTTTAGAAAAGATTTCAGGTACTTAATACTATTTCAAAAGTGAGAGAAAGTAAAAGCAAACATAAGTGAAATACTATAGAATATATGGGTAAGGAGGGTCACATAAAGTTGTAAGTGGTATTAGTAAAAAGTTCAAGAATTAAAAGGCATAAATCCCTGATTTGTGTGAGATTTGGCATCAGATTTTTCAAACAAAAAGTGTAGAAATTTTAGTTTTCAGAGTCAGAGACTCCTTCAACTAAAGATGAAATTGTGTTTCCAAATTCTTTGGCCAAAGACTCTTCTCCTTGGATCCACAGTGAAAGCTTCTGCATCCTGTCTCTACCTACATTCCAGACCATGATGCACTACAGCTGATAAAGTGCATTGTGGGAAAATTTTATTGGCATTTAGCTCCATTGTGAATGCAGGAAAAGATGAAGGTGGAGGAGGATCTAAGGGGATACAATCCAAATACATTTGTGAAAGATACATTTCCCAAACATCTGCATTAATTTCAATCTCTTGACTGTAATTGAATGGCTGAAGGCTTTTTCTAAGAATTTGAGCCATATTGAGTTTAATATTAGGTTTCTTGAGATTTGCCTACAGATAATGTTACTAAAAGTGGTGATATATACTTTAATAATTAGCTGAATTTGGAGACAAAATTGTCATGTTCACATGCAAATTGAAGTACACTGAATTAACAGCCTTCATTTCCAATAATAAGCATGCCAAAGTCATATACAGATCCCAGAATAAACTTTCCTTTTTGGAATAATAAATGTGCCTATTTTAATCTCATGTCTGTCTCCTTCTTAACATTTTGGCTATTTTCTTGGTGGTAAAGTGGATTGCTGCTATTTGTGGTGCAAGCTTTACACATACATTCAGTAGGTTTAGATTATGCTTTGCCATTACAGTTCACAGTTACCTAATTTGGAGTAGGTGGGAGGCATAGGTAAATGGCTTAAATTTAGTTCATTTACCACATTTTATTTTACTCCTTTTTAAGTATGAAGAATTGAATACTAGATTGTTTTTGAGTGTTTATGTTTATATCAGAGATTTCTCTTACCTCAATGTTGATGGCATCGCTTCTACTTCTCAACTATTTGTTAGTAATATGCATTAGCTGAATGAAAACATTAATTTTGAGGAGATATTTAGATGCCTATGTGATCTGCAGGTTTCTGTGTGTGATGAAATCTTTTAAATGTGGAACTTCTTAAAAATATTATTTATATTCATGAAGGCTTTCCTATATTGTGTGTTTTTTTTTTCTTATATTTTACTTCACTGCTTTAGAATTTTTTGAAATTTGGGGTATAAGAATAGGTGATTTTAAAAAAAAAAATTATTGTTCATTTGGTAACTTGCCTTCTAAATCTAATTAGTTCCAGCAATATTTCAGTTACTAGGGATTCTATGTAAGAAGTAATAGTGGGTTCTTGCCTACTTCTTATGGTATCTATCATCTATCTATCTATCTATCTATCTATCTATCTGTCTATCTATCTATCTATCTCCTTATTTTGTTTTCTGATATATTATGATTAGCTCCTATCTATTACATAAAATACTATTACATAATAGCAGAAAAAAATTAAAGAACACTGAGTAAACAAGTGTCTTTGTCTTAAAATCAGTTTAATTGAGCACGTTTAAATGTTCCTGGATTCAACTGCATAATACATTCGTATGTGTGTGCGCATGTGTACAGAGTGTGAATGTGCTGTGTGCACATATGCATGTTGTGGTTTATCTTCGGGTGTCAATGCTCTCATTTATACTTTGTTTGAAACAGTCCTTGTTGAATAAGTAAGGCTGGTTATTTAATGAGTTTCTGAAAGGTCTCCAGTCTGTCTCTCTTCCCACCATTGCCATGTTTGTATTCTAAACATTTGTGCTACTACTTCTAGACTTTAGGTGATTTTGGGGTATCAGAACTCATGTTGTGAGACTTTCATGTCAAGCACATTTATACATTGATTCATATCATTATCATCCATAATATACTCTTCAAAACTTCTTACTTGCTGGGGCAGAGATTCCCTGCAATCCTAGAAATCTCACAGATGGGGACAAATTCAGGTAGACGACCCTATTCTCATTTCTCCATCTTCCTAGTCACCATTACCCAGTCC
Organism: Acomys russatus; assembly: GCF_903995435.1. Classification (NCBI taxonomy): domain Eukaryota; kingdom Metazoa; phylum Chordata; class Mammalia; order Rodentia; family Muridae; genus Acomys; species Acomys russatus. The sequence goes on along the minus strand of NC_067167.1, from coordinate 34,455,110 downwards.
CAACTGGGCAGAGTCTCTGATATACCAGAGACCAGCCTAAAGTGGAGATCCCAAGCTCTACTAGAGATTTTCAAACTGTGAGAAGCCCACGCAGCCCCTCCAAACTTCCCCACTCTCACTAACTCTGCATCCCCCCACCCTATCCTCAGTCTCTGATAGGGACATAGGCTCCCTGCTCTATTAGAGACCTCGAAGACTGGGAGAAGTCCAGGTAGGTTTACCTGCCTGACAAAATCCCCACAATGTCACTATTTCAGCATCTCCTATCCACCATAGGATCCAGTCCTAGGCCCTCATCGTTGCCTCAGAAAGCCAGAGACTCCTAGTTCTATCAGAAAACACACTGACTGAGAGAAGCCCAGGCCCATAGACCAAAAGAGAAGAGAGGAATAGAAACCAAGGATCAAAATACCTATGCAATAAAGACAAACTCAAAATTCTGTACTTGAACATTTAACTACCCTAAACCCAGATGTCTAGAGACCAGCATAAGAACATTAAAAAAACAAAACAAAAAACAAAAAACAAAACAAAACAAAACAAAAACAACAACAACAACACAGCCAAGAAAGGATGTCACTACCAGAGATAACTTTTCCTACTATAGAAATCCCTGAATATTCCAACACGGCAGAAGCACAAGAAAGAGACCTTAACACCAACTTTATGAAACTGATTGAGATCCTTAGAAAGGAAATGAATAAATCCCTTAAGGAAATTTAGGAAAGCACAGTTAGAGGAAATGGATAAATCTCTTAAAGAAAACCCAGGATAAAACAAGAGAACAAACAAACAGTTGAAGGAAATAAATAAAATTGTTCAATGCCTGAAAGTGGAAATAGAGGCAATAAAGAAAACACAAACTGAGGGAATTCTGGACATGAACATCTAGGTGTGCAAACAGGAACTATATATACAAGTATTACCAACAGACTACAACAGATGAAGAGAGAATTCCAGGCCTTGAGGATGTGATGGATAAAATAGATTCATCAGTCAAAGAAAATGTTAAAACTAAAAAGCTTCTAATATAAAGCATCCATGAAATCTGGGCCACTATGAAAAAAAAATCAACCAAAACTAAGGCAAATAAGAGAAGAAGTACCGTATTTCTAGCTCAAAGGCCCAAAAAATATTTTCTACAAGATAATAAAAGATAAAATTTCTAACTAAAGAAGGATATGACTAGAAAGGTACAAAAAGCCTGCAAATTTCATGATGTCTCTTTTTCTTCTCTTTCCTCTTATTCCTTTTATTCTTGGGTTAGATATTTTTATTGTGTCCTATATTTTTTTGGATGTTTTGTGTTAGTACTGTTTTAGATTTAACATGTTCTTTGACCAATGTATTTATTTCTTCTATTCTATTTTCAGTGCCTAAGGTTCTCTCTTCCATCTCTTTTATATAGTTAGTAAAGTTTTTTTTCTGTAGTTCCTGTTTGAATTTCTAAATTTTTCATTTTCAGAAATTTCTCAGTTTGTAGATTTTTGTTGTTGTCTCATTGCTTCTACGTCCCTTTTCATGTCTTGAATAGTTTTATTTGTCTTGTTTCCTTCAACTATTTATTTGTGGGTTTTGTTTGTTTGTTTTTTGTTTTGTTTCATTTTTTGTTTTGGCTTTCTTTAAGAGATTTATTCATTTTCTCCAATTGTTTGTGTTTTCTTGGAATTCTTTAATAGATTCATTCTATTGCTGTGAGCCTTCTCAGGAGGCAGCTTTAGTGAGACAGATCATTAAAATGGGGGGAACAAAGACTAATTAAACATATTGGGTGAAGTAAATACTTTTGGAGTGTTGGTCTGTCATTGGATGGGGCCAGGGCTATGGGAATGGCTCATTTGCAACCTCATATAGTTGGTTTTAAGGTCTTTTTCTTGTGTTTCAGCTATGTTGGTATTTTCAAGATCTTCTGTGGTAGGATAGCGGGCTCTTAGTGGAGACAAGTGTGCCTGGCTGTTGTTGATTATGTTTTTAAGCCTGTGTCTTGGCATCTGTGTTTGGGATAATTAAAGGCCTAGGTGCTGAATTGTGGATTTGTCTTTGTTGGGTGGGTGTTTTTTTGTTTCTTAGTTTCTGTTTCCTCTCCGAATTCCCAAAGAATTTGATGACTGTGTGTTTTCTGTTTTCCTGGTTTGTTCAGCTCGTGTGTTCACCGAGAATGCCTATTGTCATTAAATTCTGGAGTGCTGGCATGAGTTGAGGGAAGGAAAGTTGAAAGAGAAGCTCTTTGTGAGAGGAAAGAGAGGCCACAGCACATTTATACCTATAGAGTTGGGGATGAGACTGGGGCAGGATTAGATCTCAGGAGTACTAGAAGAGGTGTATGTCTGCCTTAAGCCCCAAGCAAGAGTCGAGTTGAGGCATGACCAAACCATGGAAATCTTGTCCTAGGATCATCAGGAGTAGGACCATACTCTTCTCCCCCTCCTTCTCTACACCTGCACATGTATCTTGGGCCCCCACTTTTGTCCCCCACCCCATCCCCAGGAGGAGGTCACATAGCCTGGTAACCAGGTTACACTTCATCTCCCCTTCTAAAATCATGTCCAGCGGTACCTAGAAGTCCTCTTCATGCAAATGAGGCATTCCCATTACCCTGGCCCCAGCCAATGATGGGCCAACACTCCAAAAGCATTTACCTCACCCCAAAATGTTTAATTAGTCTTTGTCCCCCCCCCCAATTTAATGATCTGTCTTACTAAAGCTGCCCCCTGAGAAGGCTCACAGCAACCTGTGGTCTCTTTCACCTCCAGCTGTTCCTGCCTCCACTTCCTCTCCCAGAATCCACCAGCAATGGGCTAATCACACTGTAATGGGTGGATAAATAGGTCCTGGAAGGCAGGTTAGCTGAGAGTGTCTGTTGTAGTTGGGGGCTGGGACACAGTGACAAATGGGGGCAGGGAGTAGGTTAAGAATGGATGGTCTGAGAGATCCAGAGATGTGGGAGGAGTGAGGGAAGTCTGACACTGGGCTTCTGTTGCAGGGCTAGGCATGAGACTGGGGGATTGTATCTCGGGGAACAGAGCAAATTTTGTGTTTCCAAGAATTATCAGTGGTGAAGGAAGAATATAACTGATTCATCTGGAGCTGGGACAATGTGATGATAGGAAGATCATGGAGGAACAGATTGAGAGAAATATGAAGAAATTAGTGTCTCCAGATGTGGAAGCTGGCAAGTTGTAGATGTTCACAGCAGGACTGCAGGATGAAGACCTGGAGAATTGCCCATATCTCAGATTAAATCTTGGAGTCTGAAATCCTTTCAGCAGATGTACTCAGCCTTTTTGTATTATTACTTCCTTATGATCAGTGGAGGGATGGCTATTTGCTTGTGATGATGAAGTTAAGGCTATTGACTGCTTGAACCTGTGGGCAAAGGCAGGCGTATACATTCCAGTATCATATTCTCCGTTTCACAAATAATTAGCCTGATATGAGAACTGCATGTCCTCTAAAATTAATAGATATAGAAATAAATATTCTGTTATAAGTTTTGTTTTATAACATTTGACTACAAAACAATCCAAAATATACATCGCTTTACCTAACTTTCTGTGAAAGTCTAGGATAAAAACTTCTTGGAGAACCGTTGAAGACTGGATATGGAGGAAACATTATAGAGTATCTTGTAGGAACTGTGTAAAGTCAAATGTTGGATAGTTACTTTTCTTTTTTGACAACTACTTTGGAAATGTCATTCAAGCACAGGCATTAAAATAATAGAAAACTTAAGAAGTTATAATAGTAATTTGCAATGAACCTGTTTTTTAATATTTTAATTTTTATTCATTTATTTATTTTATATTTTTAGATAGAGTTTCACTGTGTAGCCTTGGCTGTCCTAGACTTGCTTTGTAGACCAGGCTTGCCTTGAACTAACAGAGATCCACCTGGCTCTGCCTTATTTAGTGCTGTAATCAAAGGCACATGCCACCACACTCAGCTTCTAATGAAGCATTTTTGTGCATCTGTGTGCTTAAACACACTATGAAGTTGATGTTTCTGGCTTCATATTGGGATGTAGAATCCTGTAGCTTCAGATTCATGTTTAACACAACAACCCAAGTTTGAGCAAACTGTCAGACAGTTAAAATTCATGGCAACTGACTTAACTGTATTCTAAGGAATGAAAGGCTCCTCCAAGCAGAATGTTTGAATGTCTAGAATAAAGTAACTAGAAGTACAATTCAGATAACATTCTTACCAAATTTCAAAAGCCAGGTATAAAAGAGAGTGAAACAATGTGGACCCTTTGGAGGGTGTCAAAATAACAGAAAATTCACTTGCTTAGGCATCTCTGCACCATAGACCTCAGTGAATAATCACAAAGCTTATAAAAAATACTAATAGCTGTCCTTCATGCTAGAAGACTACGAGAAAAGAGCTAGTGTAAAGTTAACCCAGCAGAAAATTGTCAAGGAAATATGATGTTAAAGTTTCCTTAGAAAGACTTCTCTAGCAAAGTACCCAGTGGGGCTATGGGACAGAGGCATCTTCAGAGCACAGTGTACACCCCAGTATATGCAGAAGATTTAATCATGGAGTCAAGAGAGGTGTTTCAGGAGGCTGAAGATTTTATGTTCATCATCATATTGAGTTTTGGCTTATTTAGATCAGTTATACGATTCCTGATCTACATATTTTTTTCTTTTGAAATGAAGATGTCTATCCTTCTCCTCTTCACTATCTTTTGGAAATACATAATTATTTCATGGACTGACAGATGGAAGGAGTTACCTCAGGATAAACCATGCCTTGAATTTCATTTGATGATTTAAATAAATTTGTGGAATGTGGACTTTTGAGTTAGAAATGTGATAAAACTTTTAGTACTACAAAGATAAAGTAAATGTATTTTTCTGGGTGGGAATTCATGAGTTTGGGGGATCAGAGACAGAAATCATTAAAGGCCATCTTACAAATGCATTAATATTTGCCATTATAACGGCAAATCTAGGTGGCATCTCAAAGAATTGATTAGGATGTGAAGCTCAATTTTATAACTATCTAGATTAATGTTATTGTCTGGAATTATGTTCTCTCCTAAAAGGAAGAGTTCAACCTTCCCTTGAGCTCTTTTGTCTTGTTTTCACTTCTCTGCCATCAAGGATGAATGAAGGACATTGTCAGATGCTAGATTTCCCACTCTCTAAAGCCTTAAAATAGGAAATCAGGGTTCATTATAAATTCCCCCATATGTAATTCTCTGTTTTGGAGCATAAACAAAGCAAGGCTTTACATAAGGTCAGCTCATATAATGGTTAACTTTATTTTAATCCACTACTGAAAATCTTGGGATTTCATTCAAAAGAACTACCATTTGAGATACCACTAACAGTGAATGAAATATTTAGATAAAGTGTAACAAAATGCTGTCATACTCTGTGCACAGGAAACAGAAGGAGTGAAAGAAGCCAAAGAATTTCTCTGAAAAGAGATTTAATGTTCTCACAGATTAGAGACTCGATATTGTTATGATGTCAATGTAATTCTAATCAAAGTCACACCATGATTTCATTGTAAATATTGACAGAATGATTCTAAAATCTATATGGGAAAAGAAAACAAATAGAGAAGCCAAACAATTTGAAAAATAAGAGCAAAATTGAATGACTGGTGATTTCTGATTTAACGACTTATAATAGCACAATAATCAAGTCATTGTACTATTGATGAAAATAAGACTTGTTGATTAATGAAGCAGAATATAGCTTTCAGACACTGACCCAAATAAATATAGTCAACTGCTTTTCATCACAGAGGGGAAAAGGCAAATTAGTGGAGAGCAGTCAGTGGGTTTTTTGTTCAATAGTAAATTGTGCAGAAACATTGGAAAGTCATGTGTAATAAGATGAAAAAGCACATACATTGCACCTTAGACACAAGCAAACACAGACCTAATATAATAAAGTCAAAACTATAAAAGTAATTGTTGTATTGTTTTAATCAGAAGTAGTTTTTGGATAAGCAATTAAATTCAAAGTCCCTAAAAGCAAGCAAACAGACAAACATAGAAACAGACAAGTAAATCATGACACAATTGAAAGTGTTTGCTCCATAAATTTAATTATCAAAGAAAAGGAGATAAGCTAAATATTGGAAGAAAATAAGTACAAATCCTTCTCCTGTCAAAGTATATTTATCAGAATAAATAAGGAATCTAAATAAGATTGATAATTCAAAGTACTCGTAAATCCTAGAAATAGGACAAAAATGTCAGTAGGCATGTCATCAAGAACTGTATAGATAATAAGGAAGTTTTTGAAAGTTGCAAAATATCCTTAGTTACTAGTAAATGCAAATGAATCCCTGAACTACATGCCATCCCACATATGCTAGAGCATCAAAAACAAAGATAAAACAAAACGCTGTGAAGCGTTGGTAAGTAAGGTTTCACACTTTACGGGTGGCAATCAAAAAACTGTAAATTAGGATTTGGAGAAATGTAGAAGATCCCTGAATTATATGCATTTATATTTAGCTTAATATGCCCAATGACTCAGCAATGTCATTGTCTGTTACTTATTGACCAGAATGAGAATGTACATGTACAACTAATTGAGCAAGTGATTGTAAGTGAGGGTTAAGCTTCACTGTCAACTTGACTCATTTAGAATCACCTAATACGTCTATCTCTCTGGGGATGTCTGTCAGAGCTTTTCCAGAGAGGCCTAATTAAGGAGGGATGGGCCACCCTGGCTATGAGTAGTGCTATTCTGAGAAGTAGAGTATCAAATGAAACAGAAGAGAACAAATGCAAAGAAAGGGAGCATTTCTCTCTGCTTCCTATTTCAGTGTGCAGTAGTATACAGTGTGACTAAGTACTTCTTGCTCCTGCAGCTATGCCCTCCCTTCAGGATAGACTGTGTATCTTTAAACTGTGAGCCAAAACAAACCCTTCTCTCCTCAGGCTGTTGTTAGACATTCTGTAACAGAAATAAGAAAAGTAAATAATACAGTGCGCATAGCATGTTTGTTCATAAACATGGAAATTTGTCTTCAGTTTGTAAATGAATAAATGAAAGTTCAATAATTACTAGTAATATAAAGAAATTAGCACTCTATCTATCTATATATATACACATATATATATAATATATAATGTCATTTGTGAATTTCAAATAAGGGTATGTGTGGATGAATAAAGTTAGAAGCAATAGAACACATGTTATCCAATTCAATTATCAAAGACATTGGTATGGAGACACAGGATCCAAAGACAACAGATGAACCACTGGTTTCCAGAGGACCATGATAGATATAATAGATATAGTATTTCAAAATGAGAGGGGGCTTAGAAGATTGGTATAGAACTGTGCTTTATCTTGACTGTGCTTGTTAGTAACTGACTGATATTTTAAGACCATAGACCCTTCTATCAAAAAAAGAAACTTTACAAAGTACAAATACGAAACTCAAATATTTAAAATGTGTCTATAATTAATATGCATATATCAATTTTATAATAAAATAGGTAAAATTGATTCACTTCTAGTTACTATAATACCCTAAAATAAAAATGTTTAGTATTATCATTCATTATGGCACATACAGTTGTATATTATCCTTACCTAGCTTACATTTTCTTTAAGCTTCATTGACTTTTACAGACTTATTTTTAACACCATTAGCCTTTTGATAGTTTTATCAACTGTATCCATGATAAAACATGTTTTAAAGTTCCTCCTTAAAAGTCACATATTGTCAGAAACATAAATTAATATAAATTAGGCAGTCAGTTCTTTTATCTTAGTGATAATCACCAGGGCATATTTATATTTATGGCCTGTTAAATTATTTGAAGTTATCCATATAAAACTGAAAGAGTGAAAAATCATTAAATTTATATAAAAATTAGAGAATGGTAAAATTAAGAAAAATAAAAGGCTCTGTCATGATATTATGAGACAAGGAACATCCAAAGATGCCTTGGGTTTGTTTCTTACTGGCCATCTACTGCTGGACATTACACCTACACTTAAGAGTAGTTTATTTACTCAATTAACCCCTTGAAGGAAACTAAATTTTCATTTGCAAGTGGCTATAAACTGACAATACCTTTGGGTGAGGAATCAGGGCTTACATCAGCCTCGCCCAGCTCTGGGAGATGACACGGTGCAGTCCCTGCTCCTGCTGTATCACTTTCTGTGAGTTGGTTATATGCATTGGTCCTGTTGTTTCTAGAAGGTCTTTATTTCTACTTGATCTCCTCCTCCACACCGTCTGGCTCTTACACTCTCTCTGACTCCATTTCTGCAGGTCCCTCTGAGCCCTGAGGGAAGGGATTGGATGGAGACATCCTCTTTAGGGCTGAGTGTTCCAACGTCTTTTATTCTTTGCATATTGCATGCTTGTGGGCTTCTGTATTTGTTTTCATCTACTGCAGGATGATGCTTCTATGGTGATGGCCGAGCAAGGTATTGATCTATACTAGCAGAATGTCATTAGGAATCATTACACTGCTCTATTCCTTTAGTGGAGCAGTAGTATTTGGTTTTACCTTAGGTCTCTGAGCCACCTAGTGTATCCTTTTGGTTACTTTATTTGAGTTTTTATATCGACAAACACTTCTCCACCCTAATCCCTTCCAAACTCCAATGCTAGGTAGGCAAGGAAGGAGATAAGCAGGAAAAGAGGGCTTAGGTCTCTTTAGACTGATTGCTGTTGGTTAGACTCATAGAGTTCCTAGAAGCAAGTCCAATCTTTGTCATCAGAATGCCAGACACTGCTAGCAATAGCAAAAGCAGCAGCAAGGATGGGCAGCAGTCACCACCACAGGCTCTCTTGGGGCCTTCACATTTATACCTGTAAAAGTAACTTTTATTCTCCTGGCTTAATTGTTATCTGGTGGGGGTGGATAACTCCCTCCTTCTGCTAACCTAGGCCTAGTCCGGAAGCTTCTAACCTCCAAACAATCTAATCTAGGTCTAGAATGTTTAGCCTCTGAGACTTGCTGCTTAGTAAGCTCACCCTAACTTGTTCTTTCTGAGCTCTGGGCTGGGTGGTTATACTCAGCTGTTCTGGTTCAAACTCTTCTCCCAGTCGATTTACTTAATCTGGCTCCTCTCTTTTCCAAGAATTGCTCTGCTTTGTGTCAAATTAACTCAGCAATCTGGTCTAATCTTCTAGCTTCTTCTAATTTTCTGGCTCATTCCATCTTTACTTGAGTTCTCTCTCTGCAACCCCTCTATTACTGTCTTGATTAAAAACTGCCTCCTCTTTCTGTAAAACTGCCTCTTAAGCAGCTTCCCTTTTCTCTCTCTTCTCGTGAGAGTTGGGCATAGCCTATTGTGTCAAATATTCTCTGATTTGTCACCTTTCTGTGACTCACTTAGACATCATTTTCATACATGAGTGCTTCCTTTTACAAACTAACTTTATTCATTTTGAATTAAAGGTATGTAGCACCATGCCCAGACCTAAGTTTTTCTTTACCTGATACTTGGTCTATACCAGGGTAGCCTGAACTCACATCTGTTTGCCTCTGTCTCATGGATTAAAGGTGTGTTTGTATTTCAGCCAGATCACACAGACCTAGAAGATTTTTGGATGTGATCTGTTGCCAGAGCAGCCGTGTTCTGAATTAACATTCCTCTACATATGCCTTCTCAAGAGTTCCCAAAATTCCAAATATTAACTAATTTCACCTGGCAAAAATCACACTCGTCCTAAGCACAGGAAACAACCAATTTTTTTTTTTTTTACTGCTCCAGTCGATGGAAGGGGACTTTATTCGGCCCCAGGGTCACAAGTTAGGTATGGCCCCAGCTTTATTTGACCTTCTTCTTGGGGTGCAGGTTGTTGGTGTGGCCGCACTTCTTCTTGCGGCAGTTGACTGTACGGGGGTGCAGACGTGCATAGCACTTGCTGCAGATCATCTTTTCACAGTTGTACTTCTGGGCCAGCTGACAAACGGACGGCTCGATGATGCCACCACGCAGGCGCAGCACCAGGTGCAACTATGAACAAACCAAACAACAAAAATGTCACCCTGTCATCTTTCACAATATCTGGTAGAGGAGAGCAGTCTCTAGGGTATAGACAACACACATTTCCTCTTAGCCCATCACGCAACATGAGCTGCATGCTGACATCATCCCTCTCTGTCTCGAATTCCACAGGAACAATTCAAAGTAGCAGGGAGAAGCTGTGCATGGTGGCATTAGCCAGGGAAGGAAGCCCCAAATACTTTTAAAGTACTCTCTACCAATCTGATCAATATTTCCCTAACATATATATGTGTGTGTGTATATATATATATTTACTTTATTGGTTAAGAAACATATCTCCTTGAAAATGAGACACTACCTATAGTTTTTAAGTTGCTGGTTACATAAACTGTTATAATAAGAGAAGAAAATAAAGGCTGTTAGAACTTATGCTAAAATCTGACAACCAGCCTCTCTTGTGGGGAAAAGTACTTAAAACCACTTTCTAAACATTAATCAAGAAGAGTTTGATTGAGCCTCCTAATCTTTTCCATAATACCTCTTCCCAATCATAATTTAATTGCACAGGAAAAGAGGACCATATCAAGTGACCCACACATTTGCGTTATATACAATTGTCCATGGTACCAACACATGATATGGTACCAGTGCATCATATTGACTGATTCTATCAAAGAAAAACTCTTGTCAGTCCTTGGCTCTATTATAATCTTACCTGAAGTCTCACAAATACCTGTGAGTGATCATAGGATGGTCTGTAGAAGCTTCCAAGTCACTAGTGAAGAAGTGCAGACACCTAAAATAGTTGACTTCAGCTATTTCTCCATTTTCTAGATTGTCCATGTAATTTATGTCCAGTTACCTATACTAACCAGTGAATCATTAGTCTTCATTTGGGTTATCATTAGTTTTTCTTGGTCTTGTATTCCATTTTAAATGGTTAAATATACCCCCAAAATTAAAATCAACACTTAGTTGCTTTCATCCCAACATAACAACATTGGTTTTTGTTGTTGTTGAAAGGAGTGTTCTTAAGAAACTGAAACTAGGCAATGAGATCCCTATTGTAAGTGTGTTGGCAAATGGGACAAATTGGGAGCAACTAAAGTCACCATTCTAGAAGCCAGTTCTATTTAGGAAGAGGCTTCCTAATGAGAGGATTACCTCAGGCCACCTCCCCAAAGCCCCATATTATTTCCTGTCCTGTCTCCTGTCACCAGATAACAGCAAGAAGGCCCTTTTCCAGATGCTGTATCTTTGATCTGGGGCTTTTCATCCCCTGGAAAGACACTGTTCATTAGAAGTCACCTAGTGTGTAGTATTCTGCTATAGCAGTGCACAGTAGACAGTGACTCTCTCAGTTCTTTGAAAACTAGAAATCTGCAGCAATGAAAAGGAGATAATATTTATCAGGGAGACTCTTAACATGGTCATCATAGAGTTTTTAACACTTATATTTTATACTATTTTCTTTATCAGCTAATAATAAATTTATAGATTTCATTTTTACATTATTCCTGTACCTTGTAAATCTACTAATTTTGTATTCACTTGGGCATTTTTTTTTCTCCTTCATGTGTTGTCTGGGCCTTGTTCCACAGCTCTGGACATTTCTCTCATAAGAGTTGAGGAAATTGCTTTACCAATTACCTCGTCTCTAAACTACCACACTGCAACCAACCCTGAAAAGCCAGGCGGGTCTTCTGAGTGGTGTGTCTGATGCTATTTCTGGAATTGCATTTGATCCAGGTGCCATGTTTTCTATTCCTACACTTCCATGAAAGCTCCATCTCCTATCATTGTCTTTTAGTGCCTGTGTTTCCACAGCAACTTCATCTCTTGACCTGACAGTAGGCTTTTAGGACCACTCCCAAAATAAGGGATGTGAAGACAAGAGATACAACGCCTAAATGTCCAAGGAATAGTATAAATATATGTCAACCTCCATTTAGAAGTATATCTATGAAGGATGTATTTAACGCACTCCTCTGGGCCTGATAAATAAATGTCGAGATAATAAATGGCATAAACACAGCCTTGAGGCCTATCTGTAAGTTTTTCTCTCACATCCTCCTCTTTATTTATCTCTCCATACAATGATACTTGTTTAGTCACACTTGTCAACTTTGCTTCTTTTTAATCTTCCTGTCACTAGAATCTGAGATCACTTCTACATTGGAGTTTGCAGAGTCAAATCATCTCATTTGCTGGCTTTAGTCATGTTAATATGTAACTTCTGATACCACTGGCTTCTCAGGGGCTGCCTTTCAACCAAACCACCTTGAAAATATGAAAGGAGAGAGTGTTTTTAAACACCAGCACTTTGCACAGGGAAGCCCCTTGTCTGGACTCACCATAGTTGTGGCCCTCTGCCCTCCTGTCCTCCCACTGACTCTTGAAATGTAGCACAGGACAGAGCATCACAACAATGTAAATCAGGACCGTGCTGATAATGTAACTCTTTCTATTTAAGTGTATTATCTAGCAAATTGGAAGTGATCATATATTGTTAAGTGAACTGTGAAGGTGTGTTTAGTAGTTTTCATGTGGTTGTCTGAAGAGCTGTCATAGTTTAGAAATCTGCTTCCAAGCACTTGTTGAAGTTGATACAGAGATTTTTCTTTCTTTTTTAAAATTTTTTTATTAATTTATTCTTGGTACATCTCAATGTTTATCCCATCCCTTGTATCCTCCCATTCTTCCCTCCTCCCCCCCCATTTTCCCATTATTCCCCTCCCCTATGACTGTTCCTGAGGGGGATTACCTCCCCCTGTATATGCTCATAGGGTATCACGTCTCTTCTTGGCAACCTGCTGTCCTTCCTCTGAGTGCCACCAGGTCTCCCCCTCCAGGGGACATGGTCAAATGTGAGGCACCAGAGTACGTGAGAAAGTCATACCCCACTCTCCACTCAACTGTGGAGAATGTTCTGATCGTTGGCTAGATCTGGGTAGGGGTTTAAAGTTTACCGCCTGTATTGTCCTTGGCTGGTGCCTTAGTTTGAGCGGGACCCCTGGGCCCAAATCTGCCTATCATAATGTTTTTATAGTAAATGTCCATGTGATGTTTCAATAGGAAGTTGATTACTCGGCAGTAAGCAATGCTTCAGTGCAGATATCTAGATGCTTAGAGTCTTTATTCTCGAGCAATGTGAAGAGTTAATTCAGATTCAAGAGTGGAGGCCTTTCTGTTGATACTAGCCACAAAGAATATCAGAAGCATTCCACTGAACTTTGTCAAACTGAGTGGCAGATTAGTTTATCTAGACTGAGGATGTTTTTCCCCTCTACCTTTTAATTGTGGACCATTCCTTAAGGTGTTTTATTATAATTGTTCACAGCTTGTGCTGCTTTATTGATTAAACCACTGTGAAGCACTTGGTGGAAGTGTGGCATAAACCATGTGATACGAGCCTTTTTAAGGTTATTGTAATGCTTGCAGTCAGAAGGCTGCAGTTCTGAAGGCTGTGACTGAAAAGCAAATGGAATGTTTGGAGAAAAATGTAGTCACATCAGTCTTGACATTTCACCACTCTCCCCAGGTAACCAAGAAATTCCAAATTCCTTTTTTAAAAGAAGTATGTGTGTGTGTGCGTGCATGCATGTGTGTGTATGTGTGTGTGTATGTGTGTGTGTGTGTGTGTGCATGTGTGTTACTAAGGATTTATAAATTTGCAAAGATCTCAGATCCTGTATGAGTCTCACCTTTCTATATTCAGGTTTCTGCTAGGAAGGCGAATGGCTAAAGTATATTTATATTCATATTTCAAAAGGCTTAGGTATATTTACTTACTGTGAGACAAGAAAGAATATTTACTTACAAGCATTTAGATCTTCTTAGAAAAGAGAACTCAGAAATATAGTCCTCAATGGATCTGTTATTGGTGATAATCAGGAAATAACTAAGTTCACAGAGGATGAATAACAAGTCAACAAAAGAGATGGACTGCCCATTCCTTACACTTCGAAGCCCAGTGAGAGGTGCATTTCACACTGCAGAGTCTTCAGGAATGCCCAGAATCTCGTTACTGTACTTAAAATTAAGACTCCATCACATACTTGCTCTGTAATCTTAGACAAACTCTCAATCTCCATAAAACCGTTTCCTCATCTATAAAAGTAGCAAACCAGTAATGCCCCAATATGGCGGCTGATCACAGCATTTGCTCTGCTCAACTCTCTGTACATAGAGGGAAAGCTCATTGCTCTGTGGCCTAGAAGAGAATACGGGCAATTTCTGTCCATCAGGATCTTCAGTAGCTCTGGATGGATGATACTGTGCTGAGTGCAAACTTGTTAGAATTAAAATACTGACATCATTTCCCCTGGGCAGGGAAAATATCACTGGGAGCATTGCTAAGTCAATAGATAGCTGATGAGGTGCATGTGAATAGTGTTTGTGTTTAAAGAAAGCATTCAGATGGAGGAGGAGTCACCAATACGGATGCACAAGCCAAGGCTGTGGCTGGCCAATATTTTCTTGAGAATTGATGTTACCAGTTGCTTTGTATTCAGAGATTATGGTAAGTGCTACTATTTGTATGTCATTACATGTGCAAGGAGAGCACACATAGTCAACTGAAAAGGAAATACTAATTTTCTTTGGTAGGAAAAGACTCAGGATATACCATTATGGATGACTCTGACTGGTATTAATTATTTGGGCATTGTAACATCAATATTCAATTTACCAACATTAGGACCCTGCTCGGGAATGAAATAGCTATGATTTATCACTCTACATTAAAAAGGTTGAATGGCATTATCACATATACATAATTCATTTTAATTAACGATGTATTCTCAGAAAGTTTCTTAATGGCCATCCGACGCCCCATTAATCTTAAAGGTAACAACCTGAGAGGTCATGTGATAATTCAAAACTCACAAACATAACATGTAATGTCCACTACAGTGCATGCTAGATGATCCTCACAGGTTAAGAACACTAAAATGTCCATTATTTTACTTTCGATGAGGTTCAGTAGCAGATTGTGATATACTGGCTTAAAAAAAGAAACAAAAAAAAGCCATTCTTTCATTTTTATAAGCGTTTCATGTACACCTTTTAATATGGATTTATCAGTGTCAGAACATTTAATGTTATTTATTTCAATACCATCAAAGTCTAGAATTTTCCCTCATAGATAGACATTTGGTGAAAGTTCCACAGATGAAGGATTGGTCTTTAAATAAGCTAGAATACATTAAGGGTGTTAAAGTCTCAGGGACGACTGTTTCCTGTCTTAAGCATCTTTCTATTGAAAGCTCTGAAAAAGCAGCTCAATGAACATTTGTAGAATCTCTAGTTAAGGCCTGCACCACACTCCCTAATGCAACGCACACTGACTGTGGGTATCAAACTCAAAACTATGATGAATAACTTTCTACAGACCATTATTACTGAGGAATGCAAAGATGTGACATACTGCAGTGAAACAAGAAAGATATAATGCTTATCAGTGTGAACTGAATGATTTGTCAATAGTAGAATAATTAGTGATTACTCATCCAATTAATATAGTTTATGTGTTTACCTTTCATTTATTTCCTGTTTTGCCATAAGACATTAGATTGCAATATAGTGTCTCTCAGTGTTTTGCCAGTTTATTTTAAATAATATTCCTCTTGACACAGAACACACTGCTGAAGGAGGAAAATAAGTCCCTGAAGTTTCCTTGGTACAACAATCAATCTGAGAGAAAGAATGAGAGAGTTAAAGGGTGTGCAGACACGGGCATGCTTCTGGCAAAGAGAGCAGGTGGAGACTCTGGAGACAGCCACACACAAATTACACTGCTTCCCTTGGAGTCTCAAACAACATCCACAAGGCTGTCAGGAACCACATGAGGCCTTTTGCTTTCCACAGTGCTTTTCCTTCATCAGTTATGCAAAGTTCATAGCAGCGTAGTGGTGGCACTGGAGGCACATTACCCATCTTACAGATAATAAAATAATGGCAGTCATATAAGCAATTCATTCAAAACCCATAAATAATAAATTATAAATTACAGAGATATTATGAAAACCTGCAGCTCTAAAACAGTGGTTAGCTTGCTGGGCTGGACAGTGGTGGTTGCATGCTTTTAATCCCAGCACTTGAGAGTCAGAGACAGACTGGTCTACAGAGATAGAGATTTCCAAGACATCCAGGGCTACAGAGAGAAACCCTGTCCTGAGAGAGAGCGAGCGAGAGAGAGAGAGAGAGAGAGAGAGAGAGAGAGAGAGAGAGAGGAGAGGAGAGGAGAGAGCGAGAGGAGGAGAGGAGGAGAGAGGAGAGGAGGAGAGAGAGAGAGAGAGAATATATTTGCTGGCTTAGTGATACAAAATCCAGAAAAGACTGTAGTAAGAAAGAATAAAAACAGACTGGAAATACAGATTGATATGTCACTAATAGCAAGGATATGTCTTCACCAAATTCTATAAAAGAGCTTTTGTTGAAAATAGAGGACCCAGATTGGGGGTGCATACTTGTAAAGCCAACACTAAGGAGGCAGTAGTTGGCCAATCTGGTCTATGAGTTATAGGGCACCCATGGCCACACACTGAGATCCTGGGTCTGCCATGCATAAATCAATCAATCAGTCAACAGTAGCGGGGGAGAAGAGGAAGAAGAGAGAAGAGAACCTAAAAGAAGAGAAAGAAGAAAGAAGGGAAGGAGGAGGAAGGCAGGCATAGTCTATCTCTTTATTCATAAATACAGTAACAATACAATTCAGAGAGATGTTTTCCTCTATGAGGTTACTCAATGACCACTCTTAAACAACCTGTACTTCTGTTTATTTAAATAAAAGAAAACAAAATTAGTAGAATGCATGGTCTGTACAGCATATCTGTCAGCATAGTTATTTTTGCTTTGCGTATTCTAATTTCATCCTCTTTTATTAGTTGACGTAGAAAGATACTAGAGCAACTGGTCTCTCAGTTCAGGTCAAACAGCTGAAATTTTGTCTTTTCTGTTCTGTTTTTGTTTGTTTGTTTGTTTGGTTTTAAATTTTTTAAGGCTGTATGGCTCCAACAGCGCTGCTCATGCTAACATACTACTACCCAAGTTCTAAATGACTAAGGTTCCCCTGCCCTGACTCTCCCTCCTCCGCCTCCTCATATTATTGTGTTAAAACTCTTATTATATTGGGAGTAGCTCTATAGAGCATAGGAGTTATAAGGGGCTTTTAATTTGAAATTGACCTCTTTAGTTTCTAATCCTAATGCTGGTATCCACCAACTGTGTTGCTGAACAAGTTATTGGACTTCTCAAAGATTGTTTACCATTTTTGTTCAATAATCATAGAGTATGTAAAGATTTCCTGAAAGAAGTAGGTGGAAAGGAAACCATTGAATTGTAAGCAAAATAAGTGAGATCCTGTAAAGAACCATTTGATGTAGAATTAATAACTATGGTTGACTAAATCAATTGGTTGTCTTAATTTCAGAGTTTTAACAATATGGAGAATGGACTCTATAGGGAAAATTATAAAATACCATTTCTGGCAACTTGATTGGGTACTGTTATCTTGTGTCTTAGCTCCGTAATTCTCTTTTAAAATGTTAATATAGTAAGTGGTTAAAGTAAGCAATTGTACGAGAAAAAGAAAGAAAGTGGTTAGTGAAAAATTGTCACATCACCAAGTCCTGATGAGAGGGATGATTAGCCAATGTTAGCAAGGATATGTTAAAATATATATTTGTTGAGGATAAAAATAATATGTTGAATTAAAAACGATATTTGAAAGGGTGATGTTAAAGGGTGATTCAAGAGCTATGACACTTTGTGAGTTTAAACGAAATTCTGGTTAAACATCTTAGAAATTTTAAGAAAAAAAAGAAGCATTCATTTTTATCATGGAGCTATAGTTTATAAACAATAAAATGAGCAAAAATTAAGTGACTAGCTTAAGGACTACTTTTTTTTAGGAGACAAGTATTTGTTTTATTTATTTATTATGCAAACAGTGCTCTGTCTGCACGTACAGCTGCAGGCCAGAAGAGGGCATCAGATCACATTATATATGGTTATGAGCCACCATGTGGTTACTGGGAATTGAACTCAGGACCTCAGAAAGAGTAACCAGTGCTCTTAACCTCTGAGCCATCTCTCCAGCCCAACTTAAGGACTATTCAAGTGGATATCTACAACCCTCATCTGCACTAAACACAGCAGCTTCCTTGTACAGGAAGGGCCCCGGAGCTTCTTTCAGTTCTTTTCACATCATTCTCATCCTCTCCCACCTTGCCCAGAACTTTCTAATTTCTTCCAACTAATTATTATGCTTCTTTCATCTACATGACCATTTTTAAATATCCATCTTGTGACCTGAACAGTGGTGTTTTGTATATTATTATGCTGTGTATTAGTATTGCCTTATTAACCAATAATTTTCAAGAAACATATTTTTTTCTTTTCTTTTTTCCCCCTTTGGTTTTCAAGACAGGGTTTCTATATGTAGTTTTGGCTGTCATGAACTCATTTTGTAGATGAGGCTGGCCTTGACTCATAGAGACTCACCTGCCTCTGCCACCCCAAGTGCTGGGATTACAGGCCACTGTGCCCAGCTCAAGTTACATGTTTTGAAATTATGGTACACATTTGTAAATATGAAATTTGAACACAGGTTTCTGAGAGGAAATGTAGGAAAGGAAACTTAACTAGACCAGATTGGATGAAAATAATCTATTTCCAAGAACAAAAACAAAACAAACAAAACAAAATTGTGAGCACAGGTTTTCATTCTTATACAGATCCCTACATGGAATTAGTGAGGCATAAAAATATGTAGTGGATTATCATCATAAGAGATTTCAGCCTTGAAAGTTGTGCAACTTTATGTTTTTAAGAGAAATTATAAGTGCTTCAGACTCAGACCTACTTATATTTTCTTCTCTCTCTCTCTCTCTCTCTCTCTCTCTCTCTCTCTCTCTCTCTCTCTCTCTCTGTGTGTGTGTGTGTGTGTGTGTGTGTTTCCATGTGTTTTTCTGTGTGCTTTTCATAACTACTTTTTTAAGGAGTTTTCCTATTTAGTCTACACAAACACTAACATTTCTTAGCATTAACTTAATCACCACGTTCCACTCGGGTCTGAAGAATGTTGACAAGATCCCATGTTCTCATTCATATATTGGGAGTCTCTCTCTTTCTCTCTCCCTCTCTCTCTCTCTCCCTCTCTCTCTCTCCCCCCCTTCTCTCTTTCTCTCCTGCCCCCGTGTGTGTGTGTGTGTCACATGCAAACAGTTCCTTTTCAAAATAATGTATTTTGTCATTGCTTGTTACACTATTCTAGCTAATTAATTTTTACTGACATTTCATCACTTCTAATTTCTCTAATTATTATGGGTTGCATTGTCAATTCAAAATTCTTAAAATAAAAATGTATAATATCAATTTAGGATTCTTAATTTTGTATGTAGTCATAAATATAGTAATTTACTTCTATAATTTTCTTTCTACAACTGTCTGTGTTCAGTAATTGCTTGCCTTATCCAGTTTAGTCTTAATTTAATGGTAGGTTCAAACTTTTTGTTTTTGAAATTTTAACTCAAACAAGTCATATTACCCTTTAAAACATTCTTTCCTACTTGGCAAGTACCATTAGCCAATTTGTACATAATCTGCTGCATATGCAAATGAAAGCATAGCTGCATCTAGTCTTCTCTTTAAACACATTTATGTAAAATAACCATGTTTCAGGCACAGATGATAACCTAGGTCTATAGAAATATCTTGACAGTCTAACTTAGAATTCCTGAGAGAGAGAGAGCATCAGGGGCTCATCATAGGCCATGAAAGTTGCTCAGCTTGACCAGTCAAGGATGCTGTTTTCTTTCACTGGGTCAGTCAGAGGCCTTAAGGCTCCTTGAGTCACCAGACTCCAGGAAATCTATAAGATCATGCACACTGAGTATCAAACAGGAAAGGGAAGCATTAGTTTTTTTTCAGGGGAAGGCAGAGAAATAAAGGTCGTGATAATAGCTGTTTAGCTATCTGTTTAGAGATTCTAAATGCATTGTTCCTTCTGTGGTGCCCACCACCCATGAAGGGGTAAGAATAAATGATTGATCCTAATAAAGAACAGGTTTTTTTTTATATCTCTTTGTTTAAATTTTATCATATAATGAAGAGTCTCTCATCTTAGAAATATACAGCGTAACTATGATTATTTAACTCAGGCATGGAACTGCTTATTGGATAATTTTCTTTTATATGGATGACAACTTCAAGTACTTTCCACTCATACCCCTCTATTCTTAGGTAATGTCAAAAATGGATGTGTATATATGTATCTCAGGATAGGGGAAAATTGCTTATATTTTTCACATGAATTTTATTATTAATGACAGTTTTAGATTTTCATAAAACTTGTGATGTAGGGTGTTGATTATTTCCATATAACCTAAACAAAATAGATATTTATGGATATTTATGAGCACACACACACACACACACACACACACACACACACACACACACACACGTCTTCAGAGGTGCCTGAATATGTGGGCACACAGGGGCTTGACTTTGGTTATCTTCTTCTTTCATTCTTCACTTTTTGCTTTTGAGACAGTGTCTCTAATTGAACTAAAAGCTCATACGTCACCTATATTGGATGTCAATAAACACCAATGGTCTGCCTGTCTCTATTACCCCCTCAGAGGACTTGTAGTTTTACTCCTGGATTTATTTTTACATGCATGTTGTGAACCGAAACGCAGGTCCTCACACCTACATGAAATCCCTCTAGCCACTAGATGTATTTTGAACATTTAGTATCAGTGCAATATATTTGTTAGGTCAAGAAGAGTTTAAGTCCACCGTTTATTCACATAAAAATGAATATAATATACTCTCATCCCAAGGCTCGTGGATCATCATGAAAGAGGGGACAGAAAGATTGGAACAGCTAGTTGTGGCAGGTAACATCAAGGAAACAGCATTCATGACACAGTGGGGCAGCTTCATATCAGAACTCAAAATGGTTGCAAGAACATGCCCAAGATCTCTGCAACCGGAAGCTAGATTGTGTCCTATCATCAAGAAGAAATGCAAACATGGATCCCCACATGTAGATGAGGAGCTATAGGGAATTGATAGCTTTTGGGAAAGGGACTGTCCATTTTCCTAAAGAGTATTACCCTGGTAAGTAGGTAAGCCATGCTTCAGTGTAAGCCTATGCACTCATGAGCATATAAAAAGTTCGAGTTAGACTTGACGGTTAAAGAAATAAGAAGAACAGGGAAAAGAGGACCCCAAAATGCGTGGGTAGGTAAGGGGTGGTAGAGCTTGGGAGAGTTGTCAGGGAGGATAACTATGAACAAAAGATATCACTTTGTAAACCTTTCATGGTACCAGAAGGTCCCGTGCAAGCTTCCAAGGGAAAGAAGTCTCAACAGTCCTACAAAACCATGACATCAAGGAATCACAACAACGATCAGCATGACGTCATTATGCTACGTGTGCAGTAGTGGTATGCATGCCTTGGTGGTAACCAATAGCTCTGTTATTGGACTGAAGACCTACCCAACAAGAGGGAGTCATACCTGCTACTAAGAACCTAGATGACTACCCAGAGGTAGTGAAGTCATGGGCCTTGGAGAAGAATGTAAGACCCTCAGTTTACTAAATCGGCATAATTCCTAACCATATTTGCAAATATGTGTTCATATCCTTAAAGATAAATAGTATAGTTCTCATTCCTTACCAAGAAAACTCTTTGCAGTTGATGAGGACCAATACAGAAAGCCACAGCCATTTAAAATGCAGAACTATAAAGCCCAGGCTCAACAGGTATATCTGCAACACGCTTTCACAAACCTAAGGCTCAGGAGTCATTGCACAATATGGGAATGAAGATTGTAAGAGCCAAAAGATCAGGGAGTTTATTGTAATAGTGTGTCTCCTAGTAATTAATGTCATAAGGAATACTGTTGTGGATGTAAACATGTTTTTGTTTTGATCCCAAGTGTGGGATAGGTATTGGATGTAAACATGTTTTTTGTTTTGATCCCAAGTATGGGATGGGGAACAGACTTGTGAGAGAGCAGGTGATGTTTATTCACTTAGAAGTTGATTCACCCCATGTGTGTGTATGTGTGTGTGTGTGTGTGTGTGTGCAGGGTGGCTTGGTGTTTGCCACCTGACACATATCCTAATACAGACTCTGAGATTTTATATATATATATATATATATATATATATATATATATACACACATATATATATATACATACATACACCTTCAACAACCCTCAACAGGAGGCTGGGCTTTTTGGATGTTGGTATTGATTGTTTGGTTGTTTATTATGCCACTTCGAGATGCTCCTAGAGAGACCTGCTCCAATGAAGGTTTCGAGGCTCCAACTGCTGTTCCAGGTTCTGGCAGCAACTTTGGTGAAATTGCTGAAATCCTGCTGACTACTTCTCCTGTTCCCATAAACCTCCTTTCCCTCCTCTCTAGGGTTGGTGGGTAGGAATGGAAGTAGAAGCATTAAAGAACCCAAATAAAGTCGGTTTGGAAAAGGTGAAGCCGACAGAATACCCATTCAGCTTCCCCAATGTTACTGCCCAAACATGAGCCGCACAAAGGCAACAGCCATCATGCTGAAGCGGACTGGCGAAAGCCCACAGGCCGCAACACTACACAAAGAGCTGCAGCCAATTAAGGCACGCTAAGAGCTAGCAATGTAGCCTTCCCTGGTTAGGAGCACCCAATTGCTTGTCCAGTGCCAAATTGTCAGCTCTGAAAATCTGCATACAGTGAGCTGGAGAGGGAAGCCTGGTAAAGGAAAATAAACACCCCCGTCAAAGCTTTGTTATTGGGGCATAGTAGCCTTTCTGCTGCTTCTGCACTGATTTGCTGATGGAAATGTTTGACTGCTTTCAAAAATGGGTAGTGACAATTTTGTTAGTTTTTAAAGATAAGCTCACTCTGTAGCTCAGGGACCTGGAACACAGAATTTCTACCTCTGACTCCTAAGTGCTGGGTTTAGAGGAGTGTGCCTCCCTCCCCTCCACAACTTTGATTATTTTCTGGTTTTGGTAGTATTCACTCAGGTAGATCTGCTTTGACAGGTCAGGTAAACTGAGGAGAGGGGTGTGTGGAGTCCACAATTAATCACTCAGCAGACTTTTCTCTGAGGGAGAAAAACTTAATTTTCTGGGGCTAGTGAAAAACTCTCTTGGGCCAGCGATAAAAAGGGAGAAATATCACACACACACACACACACACACACACACACAGAGAGAGAGAGAGAATAAAGCAAGCTCCCACAACTTTGTTTTTTCTTTTAGCCTTTTTTTTTTACCACCTAAGACAAAATTTTGATGTAAGAAAAAAGATGGCCTCATAGCCACAAGTTACATATTCTCCAAAAAAGATCACAACAAAAACATATTCTTCAAAAACAGATGAAATTCATTCCATAAAAGAAAATTATAACAGGATTATTGATTACATATTCTTTTGAAACTCATACCTAATTAAACATTCCCAACTATCTTTCTCTTCACAAATTCATCTTAACTACAAAACAATTTTTTTTTTTCATTGGTTAACACGTTTTACGCAAGCCAACTCTATAGTAGCAAGTTTTTCCTCCATGCTTAGCTAGTGGCAGTTTGTATTTACCAAGAAACATGTCATCTATCTTACATCTTATTTTTGGCATCTTGTTCAGCTAAACTGACTAATCATATAATCTCTTTTCCTATACTCACAACAGAACCATTTACTCTTTGTTCATAATCCTGTCTTTTCCTGATGCACACTGAAGCCTGTGACCACATCCTTACATCACAAGATCCAGGAACTCAGACCAACCGAGAATGAAGGGTTTCTTTGATCATTAACTTGTCCCAAACCTACTTTCTCTTTCAAGTACAATTACATGGTTGTAATGCATGAAAGCTCACCGTGATCTTTTCCTAACCTATGCAGCCCTCACTGTTCTACACGGAGAGGCACAATCTACTCGGTTCTAATGTTATTGTACCTTTCTGGCAAAACAATCTAAACCATCTCCTTAAACTTTCCATTAACCACCACAACTTTCTAAAACTGTTGAAATCAAATCAGGAATTCTGTAAAGATCATTAAATCAGCTAAACAGCACTATTTCATCAAAGTTCATCTTCATATTGATCTGCAGAAAAATTGCCCAATAGAGTGTGCTATCTCCCAGGAATCAGTCACCACAGACTATGCACAGGCAGTGAGGGTCTCCACACTGAATCACACCAAGCTAGAGACACATGAGGACTACGCCATTGCAGTTGCTCCTGCCAGTTGTGTGTGAAAGAATGGACATGTTTAGTGTCTTACAAGCATTTGAGGTTACTGCTCATTATATTGTTTTGGTGACATGGTTACTGAAATGTGTGAATAACTTTTCTAACATGGTTCCTTAGGCTCCAATTGTTAGTTTGTGCTTTGTCTTTAGTTTGGATATAATTATATTTGTCAGATATTCAAATTATAACTAGTTTCTTCCCAGTTTTGACTTTCTTTTCATTGTCTTAACTGTGTATAATTTTCACAGAGGTTTATTTTATTTTATTTAAGTGTCAGCTTCTAAGTTTTTGTTTTGTGATTGATGATTTGGTGCTATTTCTTAGAATGTATTACCAAACCCCAGGTTTCTCTTATGTGTTCTTGTAGAAGTTTTATAGCATTCAATTTTTATATAACTTTATGCTTTCTTTTAAGGCATTAATTGATCTTTACTTATTCTCATTTCTAGTTTACATGTAGATATACAGTTAATCCAATAACCATTTTGAAAAAACTATTCTTTTATTTTTGAATTTTCTTTTTTTCTCTCTGTCTCTCAGTGTCTCAGTCTCTCATCTCTCTCTGGTCTAAAGCTACATGATTACATCCTCCATTAGACCTGCACAGCTTTATTTATGTTTTCTGATACCTCTATTTGGTTCCATAGCTCTGCCTTCCTATTATTTCATCGAAAGTATACCACCTTACTTATGTTAGCTTTATAGCAAGCTGCAAAATCAGTCAGAATAAGTTCTTCAATTGTATTCTTAATTTGTTTTACTTAGTTTTTTAAACTACAAATGACTTGCATTTTCTTTATGAATATGCTATTCTTGTAAGTCCAAAGCTGGTAATTTGTATTTCTGCATTCTTCTCAGTTGCTAAGGGAGTTTCCTTTTTAAAGCAATAATGCAAACCTGGGGAAAAAGTAGAAATCTAACAATAAGGTGGACTTGTTAAAGAAACTATGGTGTGTAGAGTGGTACTTCCTGCGTGATTTCAAAATTGTTTCCCATCTCCAGTTTCATTCTCACCAGCTCCATTTTTACACGAAAAATTTATGTGTTCTGATGCACTGCTCAAAATGCCCCTAACAAAGAAAATCCAGGATCATGTCAACTATGAACACAACCCTGTTTTGTTATTTTATAGATTTAAACACACAATATTCAGCTCTAAATCACCTACCTCACAAAAGTAAACAGCCTGTGATTCATTTTTATAGGCATTTTAATTTTAGAATTTTCAGTGCCAAAACAGAATGATGCTATTACTGAAAATGGTCCACTAGGAAACACAAAAAGATGTGCACAACCTCAGTGCTTCTAAGCATGCCCTACTTTTTTTTTCTTGCCCTCAGCACTCTGTGCCCCAGAAACAGCAGATCCTATAAAGGGACCACAGGAATAAAAGGATTGCACTGCCTTCATAGTACATCGTGTAACAATAGGACTCTTTATCTTCACAGATGCAAAAGCAATTCAGGGATTTCCATAGCAGCACCACAGCACCACCAAAAATTTTGAGTTCAGTTTAAACGTCATGTGGGTGCCTCCCCGACAACAGAAGACTCACACTGTGCCCAAGTACTCTTGTAGCAGTGGCAGGTCATGTGTGGGTGTGCGAGCAGGTCAAATTTTTCAACAAACACATTTATATGTTCAAAATGAGTGAGGTAAGTCACAGACTGACAGGTAGCCAAGGTGCTACTTAATAAGCTTACATTTAACCTCAGGGTTTGTGTTGGAACCACAAATTTAGTTGTATATTGAAGTCTTTGAGCAAATCAAACTTGAACCATGTTCACATAGATTTTCTGTTTAGTTTTCAAAAAGAAACTCTATTCCTTTTAAGGGCATGTTCTGAAGAGAAATTTGCTATCTTAAACATTCAAATATAAAGTGCATGAATAAATTGATTTTTTGTGTACTTTTATCCATATACTTATTTAATGGTACATGGGTAATTAAAAAATATACTCTCGTTTGACTTGTGTTAGGCTGATAAGCCTAAAAGTACTTAATATAAAACATTTCTGGTAAAGAAAAAGACATAAGTGAGTCAGTCTGATGATCTTAGATGGAAAACTTTTTACAGTGACTGAGGAATTCTTCATATTTATCAGGAAATTATCAAGTTACTTATAAATTATTTCTTAGAGTTACTCCAGTTAAGCACAGCACGATGGGACCAGAAGCTAGAAACTGTCCTAATTCTTGTCCTTGGCCAGAAGCTGGGAAAAATAAATCAACCAACCAAACCAAACCAAACCACCACCAACAAAATCTTTGGTTCTGTACTGAGAGGAGGCCAGAAATGCTACAATGAAACTCTTTCTTGTGTAATTTATTCTTATATTTCTTTCCCTCTTACCTACCCTAAACGAATAACCCTGTCTGGAAACTATATCTGAAGAATTCTGAGAGACACCTGCCACCTTGTGGGTAGGCCAGTTGTGCTGAGCAATGTGTCTTCCCATGTCTCACCCCGTGTTTCAGTCCTAAGTCCTACAAAACGTACCCATCCAGTGAGTCTTGAAAGCCAGTACTTAGTAGGACCTGATGTTTTCATACTGGTTTTCTCCCTTTCTCCTATGTTCCCACCTCCATCCCTGAAGTGATAAATCATGTCTAGACTATCGTCCCAGCTTATGATTTTCAGTTTTCAATAGGTTAGACAAGAGGCCTGGGAGCCACCTGCCTGGTGTAGCTGTTGTGGCTGTTGATTTGTCTGAGACCTGAGTATTCTACATTGCACTCATGTAAAGTGAGAGATAAAGCTTCTATTGCTTGCAAAGATGTCACTCCACCTGTATAAAAAAAAACAAAAACACAAAACAAAACAAACAAACAAAAAAAACCATCGGTCAAAAAGTAGCTATTTAAATGATAAAACGAGAGGAAATCGTTTTCAACTTTTTAGTAAGATAGTTAAAGATTCCTACGCATCTAAAAGGAGTCAAATTACTCTGAAGTTTGAGAGTGACAGTTTTTATGATGGACTTATAGCGCAAGTAAACATGAAATAAAAATATAAGGTCAATGCAACTTTAAAATATAGGAAAGGACTCAGAACTTCTTTTGACCATCATTCATTTTGAAACTGGGAATGGTTAGCAGGTGTGTGAAAGAGTAGTGACATTGGGGAGATATGGTAAGCAGGCGTATGAAGGAGTGGTGACGTTGGGGAGATATGGTAAGCAGGCGTGTGAAGGAGCAGTGACATTGGGGAGATATGGTAAGCAGGTGTGTGAAAGAGTAGTGACATTGGGGAGATATGGTAAGCAGGCGTGTGAAGGAGCAGTGACGTTGGGGAGATATGGTAAGCAGGCGTGTGAAGGAGCAGTGACGTTGGGGAGATATGGTAAGCAGGCGTGTGAAGGAGCAGTGACGTTGGGGAGATATGGTAAGCAGGCGTGTGAAGGAGCAGTGACGTTGGGGAGATATGGTAAGCAGTTGTGTGAAGGAGCAGTGACATTGGGGAGATATGGTAAGCAGGTGTGTGAAGGAGCAGTGACGTTGGAGAAAGATGAGACACTCGAAGAACATAAGGGGGAAACTTAAGAGGTGTGACTAAGTAAAGTCTGAGGTTGCACATGGATGGTAACTGCATGGTTACATTTATGTTTCCATCAGGAATGAGTACTGCATCATGGCTGTTTGCTTATATGGTAATTTGCAAGTTATAATGCTGAAGGAAGAACTCTCAAAACTTCACACAGGAAGGCAGACTTTGTCTTCATCATTATGCAGAAACTTTAAAATTGAACAGATGGCTACATGAGGACCATTGCTACTGGCTGATACTAACCTTCATCAAACCTTTACACACACAGCAGACATTTATTTATTTATTTATTTATTTATTTATTTATTTATTTATTTATTTAATCTTCTTTATATTTTATTATTCTTTCTTATGGGAAGCAGCCTTTCCTGGGAAGGACTGGATCAATTGATCTTTCTGCAAAGATTTGTGTATTTTGAGGGCTCTTCCCTTGATCTTGGGACATGAACCTACTTTTGCCTCTGAGTGGTCAGTTTCCACATTAGAATCCTAGGAAATTGTAGCCACATCAGGTGGTTCCTTATCCATTTGGATGTTACTAAGAAGGTGGAATTTATTCCAAGATGTGAAAACCCAAACACTATTGATAAAGTATGTTGTACAGGTTAGCTTTTGGTCATCTGACAAAAATTGGTCAGATTCATTTGGGAAGAGCCAAACTTGACTGAGATAATAGTTCCATCAGAGTAGCCTATAGGCAAGTCTGTGGGATATTTTATTAGTTAATGCGTAATCTTGGAGGGCTCAGCCCCTGGTGGCTGCTCTGGCAAGCGATCACATCCAAATACCTTCTAGGATTGTGTGATCAGGCTTTTGTTTAGCATTAAGCCTCTAAGATGACAATTAGATCTGGTGAATAAAAGTTACATTTACACAGGTGGTCCTAAGTTGTGTGTGTGTGTGTGTGTGTGTGTGTGTGTGTGTGTGTGTGTGTGTGTGTGTGTGTTTTAAGGCTAAAAAAAAAAAAAAAAAAAACGGAGAACGTGCCAGTCAACAACACTTCTCTGTGGTCTCTGCTGTAATTCCTGCCACCAGGTTCTTGCCTTGCCTTCCAGGAATGATAGACTGTGATTTGGAGAGGTAAGCCAAATTACTGCATATCTTCCCAAATTGTTTTTGATCAATTTTTGGCCACTGCAATTTAGAAGCCAACAGGAACAATGCACAAACAAACAAACAACAATAATCAAAATCTTTGAGCTCAGTGGGGGAAAAGTCTATTGTGTAATCCCACATTTTGACTTTTAAGAATTATTCTGAATAGTAGCAATCCTGTTCCAGAATGCAAACATATTGCTCAGGTGGCTGGAGTCACTGGAGGGCGTTAGGGGAAAGAAGAAGGTGTGGTATCTCCTGACCACTCACTGTAGATCTGCAGAGCCCTGGGAGCTCAGAGACAGGAGAGGGATCTGGAAAGAAAAAGAATATTATCAAACTATAGTATATGAAAAAATGCAGGAAACAGGGATGAAACAATGTTAAAATGATGGAAACCTTCATTCATCAGAACAAGAAATCTAAAATGGCCAGTCAAGAAACAGCAACATAAGCATATTTCAATTGTAGGACCAAACACCAGAAAAGTCAGAACAATGTAAAAATGTTTAGCACTTGCTCCAAAGCACCCGGTTAATATTAAAAAAGGAATATGCTGGGATAAGGTTGTTTTTCTTTCTAAATTGTTGTTAT
Source organism: Acomys russatus (assembly GCF_903995435.1). Lineage (NCBI taxonomy): Eukaryota > Metazoa > Chordata > Mammalia > Rodentia > Muridae > Acomys > Acomys russatus. The sequence goes on along the minus strand of NC_067167.1, from coordinate 34,425,644 downwards.
TGGATAAATTGTTTTAATAAAAACTGATTTAAATTTTTAAAAAGTTGTAAAATGAACATGGGAATTGTCTAGTAAATATTTGTTGAACAAATTGTTACTCTGGATTAAATATGAGAAGGAAATAACTTAGTAATAAAAATTCTACCTGAAAAACAATTTTAATTAAAATTTAAGCCCATACAATATATTTTGATCATGGTTTTCTCCTCCTCCATCTCCTCTGGGGTTGAGGATGTTCTTTATGATGATTTTTAAAAAGGAAGTTATGTGTTATATTTGCTTGCGCAATCTGGCTTCTTCAGAGTTCACTAGTAACCTTGTCTTTATGCAAAGCTCTTTGAGAGATAGTTTAAAAGACTCTTTAAAAAGGCAAGAGGATGGATGTTTATAAACTGTCCCTTAAAAATAGACAAGCCAAAGTGGATATGGAAAAGCTCTAATCCTACAGAAAGCATCACAGACAACTAAGGGATGCTGAGAGAAGAGACATAGCCTTAGCCAGAGAAGAATGCACCAACTGGTTATCCAATACTGAATGATCAGCCCTGAAAACATATATACAAGTAACACACAGACTGAGAAGGTCATATGTGGCAGTGTGTGTGTGTACACATACATATATGCGTGCAATAGCAATTAGAAAAAATGCCATGAAATTGAACAAGATCAAGAAGGGGTATATGGAAAGTTTGAGGAGAGGAAAAGGAGAAAAAATACAATAATCTCAGACATTGAAATGCTGAGATGTTAATTGTGAACAGAAAGGACACTTTGTATCTTTGTAGATCGCTGAGCTGAAATTTTGATCAGCTGTTAAGAAATGTTTCTGCTCCTGCTCAGGGTCGTAGTCCAGTTTTCAGCACCTGTGTCTGCTGGTTCTAAATTGCCTGTTAACTCCAGTGGCAGGGGCATCAGGTGCCTCCTGCTGGCTACAAACACACACACACACACATACACACACATACAGATACACACACACACATACACACACACAGATATACACACATACACAAACACACACAGATACACATACACACATACACACACATACACACACAGAGAGATACACACATACACAAACACATACACACACAGATACACACACACACACAAATATACATACACATACACCCAAAGACACACACAAACACATGAGAGGGAGAGGGAGAGAGAGAGAGACAGAGAGAGACAGAGACAGACACAGAGACAGACACAGACAGAGAGACACATACACACACACACACACATACACACACACACACACACACACACGTACATTCATCAATAAAAATCACCTCTTTAACATATTCATAAAGGAGTCCATTTTTCTGGAGCTGAAATGATATGATTTTAATATATTTCAAATTTAATGGCTTGTATCATATTTTATAATTAATTTCTACATAAAATTAGTTCATATTTCACTGTTTACCTTTTCTCCACAGCAGGCTGGTTAGAAACAGGTACAATTGCTCACCATTGCTATGATGATCATTTTCAGTTTGGTGGATCTTTTATTGATCTGTGTGTCTTGAGGTACATTTTCTTTTTGAAATAAAAAAAAAATCACATAAGCTACATGTCTTATATATCACAGAAATGAAACATATCTGAGGGACAATCTTTACTTTTAGCTTTTGGATCAACAAAGATTTCGTGAGTCTGTTTTATTTGATTGGTTTATGCTGAGATAACAACACGTAACTTATGTCCTACCCAGAAGGCTTATGGAATCCAGCTAAGTGGGACCATACTGCTACTAGTGAGCAAGGGCTCTGTGTATTGGAGTGGAGATTAAATTTCCACATATAGACAATAAAGCGAGAATGAGTTATTTTATCATTGGTATTTTATTTAGCGATCCCTTTGCAAATATTTTCTAAGCCTCACAAAATATTCAAAAATTGTATTTTGAACACACATCTATTGCAGCTCAAGTTACAAAATCTAGTATCATGCCATTTATGTGCATTTCTGCTAATTAGTATTGCTCAAATGATTTAAGAATAAGTTTTCGAAAGCCAGAGAGTTCACATAAATTATTCAGCCTTTTACTCCTAAAATCATCTACATTTTCTTTATATCAATGAGTCATCAGCATCATTATCAGAAAATTTAACATTGATATAGTATCACCATCTAAATTACAGACCATATTAACACGCCAAAGTGTCTCAACACTGTCTTTTCAGCTACATTTGTAAAATAATATCCAAGGTTCCCACTAATGATTACATGTGGCATTTCCGTGTCACTGCTCAGCCACATCTGTCAACCTAGAGCACCACCCTCCTACTGCACTGTGTTGGGTCTGCACAGATTCAGCATATTGCAGAGCCCAAATGAGTTGTTTCTTTCTGAACATGTTTCCATTACCATATCCTAGTTGTTACATCTCCGTCAGATACACACTAAATATTTTGAAAACACTATTTCTTAGGTCATGTAGTCTTCTTAGTCATTTACCAAAGGCACCAGGCACACTTTTGGCATTCTATGTCATGTGTGCAGCATTCAGGGAATCTCCAGAGTAACAGAAACCTGTAGATTAGGCACACTGAGGGACTGATTCAAGGCATAGTACACCCTCTATTACCTAGTTATTTGGGAACATAGATGTTTTGAAATGTTACAGTAAATGAATAGTCACCGTTTAAGCCAACACTAGACCAGCAACACAAATCAGAATGATAGCTGCAGCATGCCCTTCATGTTCTTTAATTGTCCTTTAGCTGACTTAATTTGTGGAAATCTGGTACCTCAATACTTTCAGGGACCATAACCACATGAAAACGATTTCTTTTCCTATAGTCATCCCCCTCCCCCTTTCATTAACCAGTCGTGTTTTCAGGACGTGAAAGCTCCTTTTCTGCAGTATGTTCTCCATTTCCATCAGATCCTTTCTCCACATGCCACTCTTTCATACTCTCTGTTTCTGACACCTTCCTTCTGATCTGCTCTCTGCCCACTTTCACCGCTGTAGCCTTTAAGTGCACAGCAGACCTTTATCATCTCATGCCTGGATAAAACTGCAGCTTAATGTCCAACATACTTTCCACTCCAAAGTATGTACTGAAAATGATGCAAAGCTGAAAAGAAATCTATGTTCAACCAAGAATTTGCAAAATACCACATCCTTTTTTCTGCCTCCTGCTCACTGTGTTGTAGACAGCTAGTGACTGTTCTGCCTCCCAACAACCTGACTTCATTTCTAAACCAGCCTTCACCCAAGCTACTTCTTATGCTCAGAAGCATAAGGTTACTTAGAATTCCTCAAATACCTCTCTTTCTTATTTCTTAACTATCTTCAACTGATAAGTGTATCTAGACTATGGTTTAGATAGGTTATTTAATGCATTATCTTTAATATTCTCAGTAGATTTCTAAGTCAGCTATTACAATGGTTCTCATTTTACCAATGTGGATTTTGAGGATCAGATCAGTTAAATCAATTCTGCAAGGCACAATGCCTAGCCAGCGATCATTTGGGAGTTCTCTATTGGGCTGTTTTCTAACACTTACCAGCTATAAATGCTATCAAAGCACCTTGACTTTTCTTGAGGATGCTTTTCAACTACCTACTATCTCCCCCTTTGCTTGTTTATTCTTCTTTGCTTATTACATATTGAATATAACCTCCAAGAGAAGTATTTAAACTTGTTCAATGCCCCTTTTGTCCACTGGCTATACTAATACTTGTAACAGCAACAATTAAAATGAACAGAAGGGGAATTGGCAGGACACAATAAATTCCAGTTACAGGAGGAAATCCATTCAAAATGTAACAGAGACCTTCAGATGCACTGATTGTAACATAGGAAAGGGCTCTTGAGAAATCTGGGGCTATGCCTAAAAAATATAAAATTAGAGTGCTGTGCCAGGCTGGTCCCTTTTCCAGCTTCCTGAAGCAGAGGCCAGTCAGTGCACCTGCCTCCCATTACATGGACTGTGAGTACTTGAGCTAGCTATACTGAGAATCTGGGCAGAGAAGATTTGCATAAAATAGAAAAAATGAGCTAATAATTACATACAGCATTCTAAATCTGAAAAGCGTTTTCATTTGCAATTTTACTCATTACTCTTGTTTATGATAGAGAACATATATTGTCTTTATTTTAAATACACCAAAGTAGAAATCATAGAAATTTAGTAAGTTGATAATCTTTTTTGGACTCTGGTTTTCTTTTTCTTTTTAATTTTTTAATTTAATTTTATTAATTTATTCTTATTACATCTCAATGGTTATCTCATCCCTTGTATCCTCCCATTCCTCCCTCCCTCCCGTTTTCCTTTTACTCCCTTCCCCTATGACTGTGACTGAGGGGGAGCTCCTCCCCCTGTATATGCTCATAGGGTATCAAGTCTCTTCTTGGTAGCCTGCTATCCTTCCTCTGAGTGCCACTAGGCCTCTCCATCCAGGGGACGTGGTCAAATATGAGGCATCAGAGTACGTGTGGAAGTCATACCACAAACTATGGCACCAGCCAAGGACAATACAGGCCATAAACTTCAAACCCCTACCCAGATCTAGCCAATGGACTCTGGTTTTCTAACTTGAGTCTTCTGTAAAGATTCTGCATAGACAGTTTCAATTATGATATGACTACCCTTCTCATGATTAACTTATTTTCTGTTATTTTTGTACCTAGGATGCCTGTTCATGGTATCCTCAGCAAATATATTACAGCTAGGTTTTTCTAAGTTTTTTTTTTCTTTAATTTTTGTTTTGTTCCTAATGAATTTTTGTTAACTATTCACAAAGTTTTATACAATGGACGTGACAATTCAATCTTAATCAAACCTTACTTTAGATAGGAAAAAACAATTATGGTCTGACATATAGTGTGGAAACATAATAAAATTAAAATAAATATGAATGTCCACAAAAATCAGGATGTGATGGATAGCTTGGTGAAACATGGTCACAAAACATGCATATGTGGGGAATGAAACTATGAAAGTTAATTCACGACATACAGTTCAGCATTTATTGTACTCTACAAATACACATGTCTTAGAACATTTTGCAAAGCAGCCATATGATTATTTCTTTTCAGCTAAGATTTTTATTGATTATTTGGAAATCTCATGCAATGCATCTCAATTCACCCCTACTTCCCAGTCTTCTTCGGTTTGTCCTCCTCACCCTGTGGCCTTTTGGTCCCAAAAAGATTTCTTTTAGTGTCCAATTATTATTATCTATATAGTCACTGGAGCATGATTAAATTTTTGGTGGCCAGCCCCCTAAGGAAAACCTTTGGATTTTTTTTTTCCCTTAGCTGGGCTGCCTTATCTGGCCTCAGTGGGAGAGGATGGGTTTAGTTCTGCTTTGGCTTGAGGTACCATGGGCGTGGGGGTCTCCTGTTGTCTGATAAATGGAAGGGAAGGGAAGGCAGGAGAAAAGGGAGTGAGGGCAGGCCCGGCAGGAGCGGAAAGAGTTTGCTGGGATCAGGCTGTAAAATGATTAAATAAATTAAAATTTAAAAAGAAAGAAACAAACAAACAAGCAAACAAACAAAGTCCTTTCCGACCACACCCCTGGCAGTAACCATCTATTTTGGAGAGCTACATTTCAGGATCCTTATCACAATTTTTAAGAGTTTTCTTTGAACTATTCCTTTTTGGGTTGTTTTCTTTCTCAACCGTGAGTCTGCAATCATCCATACTGTTGGAGAAGAAGACTTCCACATGGCATCTGGTGATAGCAAAGGCCACAGACATCTGCCTGGCCTCTAGCGTCAGTGTATCCCATGGACCTCAGCATGGCTTCCAGTGACAGTACAGGCCATGGATATCAACAAGGTTCCCAATGGCCAACTGGCCTATGGACATCAGCTCCCTATGGGAGCAGGACAATGTACCCAGGTATGGTCCGCTATGCCAGCATTTGCTACGGACATCAAAGTGACCTCAGGTGAGCCGTGATGCCACTAGGACCATGCAGATTGGGTAAATTCCCATAGCTTCCTGGAATTCCCTTCAAAGTATAGTAAGATTGGTAAGGTAGTTTATACTTCCTGAGTTTGAAGGGGGCAAAAGTACAGCCAATTGAAATCTCTGTTTATTCTCCACCGTTGAGTGGAGAGTGAGATCTGACTCTCACATGAACTCTAGTGCCCCTTTTCTGACCACACCCCCTGGATGGGGAGGCCTGGTGGCACTCAGAGGAAGGATAGCAAGTTACCAAGAAGAGACTCGATATTCTAAGAGCATATATAGGGGGAGGAGGTCTCCCTCAATCACAGACATAGGGGAGGGAGAAGGGAGGAAGTGGGAGGGAGGGAAGAATGGGAGGAAACAGGGGAAGGGCTAACAATCGAGATGTAATATGAATAAATTAATAAAATTAAAAAATAAAATAAAATAAAATCTCTGTTTAGAACATGTATTAATACATTTCATATTATAATGATGAAGCATGAGACTAAGCAATATTATAAATAAAAGGGTTATTTAAGTCACAATTCTGATGTCTCAAAAACATGCTGTTCTCTTCTGCGCAGTTCCAGTGAGCACCATGGCAGATGACCTCACGGCAGATGACATCATGGCAGAAAAGGCACATAAGTTAGAGTTCACAGCACAGTTATGAATTTCACAAGCAGTGCAGCATTGGCCTCATGTTTTAACCAAAGTTGAGGTCTCCAGTGACCTAGGGACCATCTTTGAGGACAGACTATATAAGGTTCCATTGTCTTTGCACACATATCACCAAACTAAGGGTCAAATTTCTAATTCATGGGGGCTTGATGGGCAAGCCATGTCTATACTACAGCACTCCAAAACGCCTTAAAGTGAGGTTGCATTCAAATGGAAAAAGGAGCTAGATCCATGGAGTAAAAAGTAGTGTGAGCTTATACACAGAACGTCACTGTTGGGTCTGGAGTTCCCCGAATGAAACCCCAATGACACCATGCATGGAGTGAAGCAAAAAGTTTACTTTCCAGGCAAGTTACTGATGGCCAGGGACAGGGTTTCAATATTGGAAATGAGAACTATCACCAAGAAGAATCTTGTTACAGCCTTTCTTTTTTTTCAAAATATTTTTTTATTAATTTATTCTTGTTACATCTCAATGGTTATCCCATCCCTTGTATCCTCCCATTCTCCCCTCCCTCCCATTTTCCCCTTACTCCCCTCCCCTATGACTGTTACAATCTTTTTAAAGCAGAAAACCATAAGCAGAAAAGCCCGTACAGGAAGGAGGAAGGAAATCTTGTCTGGACCAGTCTGTACCAGAAGGTCTCATTTCTAACAAGGCAGGAGCCAACAGGATGATACAGGGAGTCAGAACTGTGTGGAGTCAGCAACAGCAACCTATCTTGGGACTGGCAACATCTGTCTGTCCTTGGTTAATAGATGGTCTCTTTGCATTCCCAGAACTGTGTGTGTGTGTGTGTGTGTGTGTGTGTGTGTGTTAAGATGGGGAACAGGCCTAAGATGGAAAATCTGGGTTTTTTAGTCCTTTAATCACTAAACTAAGCCACGTGGTAAAGCAGTGGAGCACACAGAATCACCAGTGTTCAGGGGTCAGAATGGAAAGCCTATCATTGAAACTACCTGGACACTCTTTTTCCTTACTTCAAAATGTTCAAAACCCAAGAGGAGTGATCATACTTAAGAGTGAGAGTTCGTGGTTGAAAAGTCCTGCCATAACTATTTTTTTCACAGGTAACAGGAGGTTGAAATGGGAATTTCAATTTGTCAAAATGGATCATTTTGGCAAGCCATTGGACATATCAAGTATCCTTGAATGAGACATAGTAAACTGCAACCTGAAGAAAACACAGTTCTTCATTTCAAGAACTGATGAATGTAATAGTAGAAAAATCTTAGAGAATGAGCCTAATTTCGCAACACTCTGCTCCCAAACACATCTGTTCCTCCTGCTTCACTCAAGCTGTGCCTCCTACAGGGGGTTACTCACTCTCAGCAGAAATTCACCTTCTCCCACAGGCACCAGTGTGAAGTCAACAGCACTCCCTCATCACTCACTAAGTGAGACAACCACTGCAGAGAGCAGTGGGGAAGCTCTGTAGCACTGTGGAGATGAGAGATCTTTCATTTCTACTCAGAGAAGGAGGAGCTGCAGCAAGGTTGCTTCAACACAGTTTACAGAATGCATGGAGCCCGTTCTTTTATGCTGAATAGTACATCCCCATTCGTCCCCATAGCATAGCCATCAAACCATGTAGCCAAAAGGTTGGGCTATGAATTGATTTAATTGGCTTCTGTATATTCAAAAGTATACCACTGTACTAACTGAAAAAAAAATTTTGGTTACTTATAATCCTTTGTGCTCACCTCTCCTCCAGCATGAATTTTCCAAGAGGTCCTTTAGACTTCTTCCTGCATCACGGGCAATCTTGCCAGCCTTAGATCTTAGCTAGTTTTAAATAAAAATAACAAATGCATTTTCCTTCTGCTTTCATATTTGGAGCTACACAAGAAAATGATTACTCTCTATGTGTATGCAAAATGTTTACTGGTGTGTGCAGAAGTGCCCTGGAAAATGAATGGAAAAGCAAATATCTCTTCCATAGTCTTGTGTATTAACAGTGTGCCATTTAAGAAGTAATCCATCTACATGGATTTTAGTGTCTTCATATAGCAGAATAAATAGAGTATCCTATATTCTAAGCAGGTTGAAGGAGAATGCTAGAAAAAAAACATGTGAATGTGTTTGTCAAACAGCACACACACACACACACACACACACACACACACACACACACATTGCTCATTACTTAACTTTCTTCACAATATATAATCATTTGGCACATGCCAATCTATATGGGTTCTCTCCCACACATGTGAAGAAGGTCTTGCCTACATGTGACAAACTGTAAAATGTGCATATCTTCAATGAGATTCATATATAATTCATTCCAATAATATAGGTGATTTTATATACTTCTTACATTTTGGAAATTACATTTAAAATTCTTCACATATTTCCACAGTAAGGATGAACAAAAGAAAGAATTTTTGTTGCGATTTTAAGCAGACAATTATTCTAAATATGTTTTCCCTGCAACTTGAACATTCATGAGCAACAAGACTACCAAAACCCAGCTATGCATTATGATAGCTTTTTAGAAGTCATATTACGAGGCAGCATTGTAGTGAATCTTGGTTCTACTTGGAATATTACATTTGCATGTGGTTTTCTATTGAAATAGAATGTGTGCACATTACAATTTTTCCCACATTAAAGAACAGGAAATTTCTGCCTCATTTTCTTTTCTGTCAAATGCCATCCATGAATGGAGATCCTACTGACTTAAAAACTCATCCATAGGAGGCTGCATAAGATGAACTTCCACCGAACAGACCTAAGCTTTAAAGACATTATTCAAATTTTGTTCTGTTACTTTCTCTATCCTGTCACATTTAATAGTAAAGAATACATTTTAGCACACTCATTAAATTCTGAAGTTTTCAGAAAACAGAGCTGGTTTCCACCTTGCATCTGTAACTTGGTCTCATGGACTTCAAAGTGAGCTTAGGAATTGCTAGGCAGGGTTTACCTATCATGAGCGCACGTAGAATAGCGTGGATGGGCATTGCAGACTCTTCTGTGGACTTCCACAATCAGTAAGAAGGGACACAATTACTTCCTCACATATTTCTTTAAAAATTTATTTTTCGAGGGTTTCATGCATACATACAATGAAACATGATTTTATATATATACTTTTATAACCTCCTGCCAGCTCTCGCTGGATATCCTAACACATCACCTCTTCGCTCCAGGTATTATCCCTTTTTTGAATTAAAAATAACTCCTTAAGTCCAGTTAGGACTGGAACTGGTGCAGGACGGCATCCATTAGAACATGCATAAGCTCCTGATCCCTCTGATGCCCCTGATTTGATTACTGCCTCTTGGTGGGGGAAGCCCAGGGGGCACACAGAGGAAGGAGAAGCAGGCTAACAGGACGAGACCTGATAGGCTGTGGTCATATAATGTGGGAGGAGGTCCCCTTCTGTCAGAGGTCTAGGGGAGGGGAATAGGGTGAAAGAGGGAGGGAGGGTGGGACTAGGAAGATGCAAGTGAGGGAATAACAATTGGGATATAATCTGAATAAGTTATAATAAATTACAATTTTATAAAAGCACAGCTATGCATGAAATTAAACATTCATTTGGTTTTTTTCTTTTTTAAGACATGGAAACTATCAGTGCCAGCCTTCAAAGAAGACTGATTCTCCTTCGCTAGCAGGGCTCAACTGCCAGTAACTCCTTGCTAGGATTGAGGCCTCATGTGCTTCTTACTTATGCTTGATACATATAGCTAATGGCAACTACTGGGAGTTTATGAATGCAAAATCCACCTCATGTCCAATGGACAGCATTTTACAGCACTCCTCCTCTTGTTCCAGCTCTTAAATATCATTCTGTCTCTTCCTCATCAGTGTTCGCTGAGAACTGGAGTGAGTACAAAGAACAAGAGGTGGATTACAGTATCCCATATAGGACAAAGAACTCAGTTTCTGCTCTCGTCGCTTTGGCCAATTAAGTGCTTCTATTTTACCAGCTGCCTACCGCGCGCGCGCGCATACACACACACGCACGCACGCACGCACGCACGCACGCACGCACGTACACACACACACACACACACACACACGCACGCACGCGCGCACACACACACGCACGCACACACACACACACATGCACGCACGCGCGCACACACACACGCACACACACACACACACGCACGCACGCACGCGCGCGCGCGCACACACACACACTCACGCATGCACACAAAGCTTCTCTGACTAAGGTTGAGTGCAACCCAGCTCCATGGGTAGAAACATAAAACTAAATAATTTGATAGTATGACCATTAAGCAAAATAAAAAAAATGGTTTCTACCCTAGGGTCTATGATGTTCCTAGCAGTGGGACTCTGGCCAATATTACAGTACCAGGTATGAAATTCCCTACTCTGCATCAGGACTCAAAACCAAATCAGAAAGATGTTAGTTACACATTAAGAGGTGTTGCAGGATATTTGATCCCATTGTGATCGCTGCGATTGTGAATTGTAAACAGGTGATTAAGGTGTGGTTTCACCAGCCCTAACACATTCCTTTAATCAAAGAGCTTTCTGTACATACGATTTAATAAAGTTAACCCTAGGCCAAGAGGCAGAACAAGAAACCAGCTGACAGGGATTAAAGAATAGGAGGGACTTTGAGTTGAGGAGTATCTAAGACAGCATGGAGAAGTGGAAGGGCTCTTTAACTTTTAGGGCTTTTTTTCCCCCCCCTTTAGCTCTTAGCTCTCTGGCTCTTAGCTCCTCTACCTCTTGATCTCCTCAGCTCCTCAGCTCCTTGGCTTTTGGCTTTTCAGGCTTTGAGCTAACAAGCCTTTAGCCTTGGGATTTTTGGCCTTTTCTTCCCTGTGCTGTCAATTGAGCTAATGAGCCTTTTGGGCCTTTTCCATAGGGACCTGAGCTGAGTAGGAAGATCAGCTGGGTGCTTTCTCTGCCTCTTGAGCTATCGGGTTTCACCCAGCATCTTGCTCCTGAGTGTTTATTGGTAAAATAGAACATTTGGGATTTTCATTTAAAATAACAAACAGGCACGCCACTGTTGCATCAGTGGGTGTCTCTGGCCTACAGCCTGATGTGGTAGAATACAGGATCCAGTGATAGTTAAAGAGCATTGAAGTCTTTTCTCCACCAACAGTTTAGAGAGCACCGTCTGAGTCTAGGAAAGCCAATCTACACAGAGGAAGTTGCCTAGTTGATTTGAGATTCTTCTCTCTATATATTTGCAGCAAAATTGTTGTTTCTTCTTACCATGTAGCTAACATGAGTAGCCAAGAGTTATAGGAGTAGACTATATTTATTTTGGAGCTCTCCAGGGTCTGCCTGACCAATAAGCTATAAGGACATATCCCAAGCCTGACAATCGCATTTTCATTTGATAACCTTTGTCAAATCTGTATGGTATCACCATTTAAACAGCCCCCTTTGAAATTACATTTTGAAATTAACTTACTAACAAGGGAGTCTTCATAAGACTTTCAAACATCCTTAGTTTTGTTTATTTACGTCTCAGTTACTGCCTATTGTGTAACAGTTTCTTCTGAGATTGAAACACTTCATCTTTCAGGGAAGCTCCTTAAGCAGGAAGATAGAAAACGCAAAACACCTTCAGGAAATCCCTGAAACTGAGCAGACTCACTAGGCCACTCCTTCCCAGAGTAAGCAAGACAGTAGCTTAGAGTGACTCTCAGAGAAGGCAAGCTACAGAAAAGACTCTGAGACCAGACCAGCTGTCTGAAAGAAGCAGAAATAAGTCTAGAAATAAAACTGAAAAAGATTCAGAACAAATGCATCACCTGGAAAGGATGCTCTCAAACCTGTTGAGCTGCCTGCAGGCTGTTCCCTGTGCTCCAGATTCCCAGATTTTGTGACCTGTCCTTTATGCTGAGGTGGGCTTAGTTAAGCGGCTGCCTTTGAATTATATCTACCTCCTGTAAGTAAACCTTCACCCACATTCTTTCATGTAACTCCAATTAAACTCATTTATTTACCAGGCTAAATTTTGGTGGTGTCTTTGATCTATTATGGGTTCTCTGTCTGAGGTGCATAGATGTGTGTTGTATCTTTCCGGGAGTTTTGTCACACAGCACTATTCTACCTCTATGCTCTTGTTCCTATCCTTGCTCAAAAATTCAACCTGCCCCCTTTTTTCATATCATATATTTTCTCTTATCCTTTCCATTATATATTTGGGTGGCTTTTCTATGTATTTTCCGTTTTCTTTCTTTCTTTCTTTTTTTTTCCACCTAGAAAGGTAGAGTCTTTACTTCAATCTCTTACACCAGAAATTCCTTGACCATAGAATTTACAGGATATGGCATTTCCAAGATCCAGACTGAATGTACCAATTGCCATATAAATAAGCTATGGTGGCATGCTGGAGAATGAAAGACTGTATGGGGCAGAGCTTCATTTTCTTAGTTTACACCTAGCTAGACAAACCAGTAGCTAGTTAGCTCGTGAGCTGACTGCAGATTAAAGGATGGGTGAAGCCAAGATCAGAAGTGAGGACCAGATAAAATTACAATCATAAGTCACTGTGCTACGTACCGTGCATTCTGAAGCAACAAATAAGCACCATTGCAAGATGATAAAATATCCTGTAAAGGTTATTTTCAATTGGCCTGACTCTGTGTGTGTGTGTGTGTGTGTGTGTGTGTGTGTGTGTGTGTGTGTCTGTACACACTTAAAGGTTTAAAAACTTTAGGAGTGAAAAAATAGCATGAAGAATGGTTATTTATTCATTTAAGAGTAGTCAGTATCACAATGGCATCTAAATGGATTTCTATCAGTTCTTCAAAACAAAATTCTAAGAGGGGAAAATAACATCATGAAAATTTCACTTTGCTATTCCCTGCACAATAAAGTTGTAAGACATAAGGATACTCTCATCATGGATTTCCAATATAATGCTAGTTTTTACTTTAATGAAAACTTTCATACCTTTTCTCTAACACGTGGTGTACCTGTTTTCAGAATCAGAAGGTCGTCGTAATTGATAGATAATTAATAACCAATGGAAAATTATTACATTATCTTGTATGTGACTTTCTTCCTACAGTTTTAACCACGAAGCTTTGGTGTGTACTACTAGGGATTACGAAAGTTACTTGAATTATAATATTGATTGAAAAAGTTAATTCTGTGGTGAATTCAATTAATATGCCTTTCACTCTCAAGTGATAATGCATGAATAGAAGATGGCATGCTTGCTATTATGCCGGTCTCTTTTCACAGTGATGTGATATTTTCTGTACAAGAAAGATGTATCAAAACGGCAATGATGATTTTGTGCAAGAAGGAAGGAAGGAAGGAAGGAAGGAAGGGAGAGAGGGAGGAAGGAAGGAAGGAAGGAAGGGAGAGAGGGAGGAAGGAAGGAAGGAAGGAATGGAGGGAGGAAGGAAGGGAGGAAGGGAGGAAGAAACAAAACATTTGGCCTCAAGTATAATGCTAATGAAGTCATGGTCATCAAATATTAATACTCCACGGAAGAAAGTTACTAATCATATCTTATATTGCTTGGAACATTTTATTTTCTTTTTTTTCTTTTTTTTTTGTAATAATGGTAATTGAATCCAGGACCTCATATATGCCAGGCAAATAATTTACCACCGATCTCTCTTCCCAACCCTAAATTTCTTAGCCTAATTTTTCTGTTATGTGGAACTTGGTCTTTTGAGAGTCATTGGAGAGTTGCATATGGATATTTTATCATGTGTATAAACTATATATCATGTGTATATACTAGATATTCATTTTAAAAGCAGCCATGGTCATCTTAAAGCAATGCCTGAAAAGAGCTCGCTCATAATGATTCATGTGAAAGGCTTCAATAAAAGGTTTCTAGAAATATTTTTCCATCAGTTATTTTAGACTACTTTCATTGTCTCCCCAACCCTTTCCACTTCGTGTATATCACAAAAGGTTGATTAAAGAGATTGATAGAGAACAAATTCTAAAAATAGAGTTTACACTTGAAAAGAGTCCTGGTCTGAGAAGGATATTCTGAGTTCCCAGAATGAAATACGTTCAATTTAGCTGTATCTCGATAAAGCAAAATCATCCAGCTATTCTGTTTCATGAAGCTACTCCAAAGACTAATGAAAAATGTAAATATTGTCACAACTACTTAGCCAGCTACTTTTTTATAGTCCTGTCCGACAATCGATCAGAGGTGCTAATTATTTACTCAGTCTCACTATGCCAGCATTTTTATATGTAGTTATATTTTTAGGACATATGATGAGGTCTCAGAGTTCATTTTTATAAATTCAAATATTCTGCTGGTGTTTGTTTGTTTGGTTTCCGTACATATCACACACTGCTGCACAGCCAGACTCAGCATTCTTATGTACCTGCAAATGAGACGTTTTTACTTTTCAAAATGATCTTCCTTAGTTCTATGTTGGACCTATTATTCACTTAATAAATATCTATGGATATGAAATGAATTAAACTGTGGCTATGAAAGTCAGACCAAGAAACTACCAGCTTCATTGAAAGGAGTCCCCAAATGTCAAAATATACATTGGCTGAAATGGTCCAAATGTAACATTTGGTTACAACTCCTGATATATAATTCTACTTCAGTAGCTTTGGAGTTAGGATGACATCCTTTTTTTTTTTTTTTACTAATTTTAATGAGTCCACATTTGCACACTTAAGAAAGTGTGAATATTTCCATGTGAATGGGAAGGAAATATTTGTAGAAGAAAATCATGATGGAAAAGCATTAGAAATATTTAGTCACAATGAGCTCTTCTTTCTTTCGTTCCTTCCTTCCTTCCTTCCTTCTTTCCTTCTCTGTTTCTTTAATTTTTTATGACATAATTTATAGAGGGAAAACCTTTTTGTTAAAGGTAAGTCTATGTTATGGATGATGGAAAAGCTTGCAGTGAAACATATATACCCGACAAAGCCAGCAGTGAAATCAACTCTTTAAAGTCATTCTAAGGAACTGGAGCTGGTGTGTGTGTGTGTGTGTGTGTGTGTGTGTGTGTGTGTGTATGGTTTTTTAAAAAATAAGACTCTATTGTGCTTTCTCTGAATTCTATGTGGAGAAAAGTAAAATGAAAAACATTTAGGCATAACATCAAAGGGAAGCCAGACATACAGTTCCAGAGGGATGAGCTGTTCAAATTCAGGGTTGCTACTTAGCATCCAAAGGGAATTGTCAATTCACAGCATCACACTATGTGAAGCTATTGTTACATTCCTCTCTCTGCTATCTGTCATGAATTTAAATTCTCTAATTTAACAGTTTGCCATAAATTAACTTCAGAAAAAATATTTTATATTGTATATGTACATATTTAATCATGGAAAATGTAGATTTATATCCTTCTTGACCTTGCTGGCTGCGTTAGGAGCAGCCTAACCTGTCCAATAAACAAGCCAGTACAGAGTCTAATGCACTTAATGTTTCAGTAAACAGCTTTATATTTACTTTGGTTAGGTATCAGAAGCAGAACAAATATATGAGATTATTTCAGTGTTTGATTTAATTTCGGCTGAATCATTGAATTAAAATACTAGTCAGAGCATCCTGGAAGGCTGTCAAAGCATTCATGTGTATTGCACCGAACTCCAAAATCTCTGGACTGAGACTGGTGAGCGTGGGAGAGATTTAACTAGTAGCTGTAGTTCACAAAGAAGTCCCAGCGTGTCTGTGGCTGCAGATATATACGGATGCCCACCAGGAAGGGGTCTCAGTAGAATTTGCCTATACCTTGCAATTTAGAGAGTGAAGGTAGCCCAAGTGGTTCAGAGCGAGAGCCAGCCACTTGCTTTATATTGGTTTCCTTTGAACAATCAAAACACTATTTTCAGTACTGTTATATTTAAATTAATATATCTAAGGCCAAACTAATCTATGTGAAAACTCTGAAATTTCTCTCAAAAGGAATAATAAGCCAGATTTTAGAAATACTTTTTGCAAGATTGTTTCCTTTGGTATGAGAAGATAACAGGTAAGAAATATTTTGGTGCATTTCCATTAAATATATCTGAAGTTGTTAATAATCAGGATGGACAGAACTGACCAATGAATAAAGACTGTTAGAATTTATGGGATAGAATATGTATAATTTATATTATGTATATTAAGAGCTTACTCAGAGGGAAAGGAAAGATGATTTAGTGGTTAAGAGCACTTCTTACTCTTCTAGGACACTAGGGTTGGGTTTCTGGCATCCAAGTCCAGAAGCTCACAGCCTTTTGGAATTCCATTTTCAGGGGATTTTCCACCTTCTTCTGACTACCCCCCCCACACCCACACACACACACACAAAATACATGTTAACAAATAAATTAACTCACCCTGCTGTTTAAATGATTTTTAGTAATCAGTAAATTGCAAAATGCGTTGCTCACAAAGTATCTGTTTAAGTGATGTGTATGGATTTGTAAAGATTTATTTATTTATTATTATGTATACAGTTCTCTGGCTGCATGTACACCTGCAGGCCACAAGATGGCATCAGATCACACTATAGATGGTTGTGTGCCACCATGTAGTTTCTGGGAATTGAACTCAGGACCTTTGGAAGAGCAGTCAGTGTTCTTAGTCTCTGAGGCATCGCTCCAGCCCCATGTGCGGATTTGCATGAAAATAAATTATTGATCACATATACCTGTCTTTGAATTAATATACAAATTATTTTCTTCCTCACTCTGTGCTCATGGAACTGTATGTGGGAAGAAAATAAATATTAGAGTCAAGACGACTTCATCAAAGTGTGTATATGGTCCTGAGAGAATTCATTGAACTTTGTACTTGACACTTTGATTCGTGAACTCAAAACAATAAATGCACTTCTAATAATTTTAAATTTATACTTTATATGATATTTCTTTTTATATCTTCCATTCTGGTTTTGCGTATTATCAGGTAGATTATTAAAACTTGTTAAATTAACAAGTGAAGATGCCATCCAGGTAATTAACGTTTCTGTCTGCCCGTATATTAACAGTGACACATATTGGAAACTCTCCAAATATCTTAATTAGGAAGTTAGACATACACAGATCCCTATAGCCCTCGCATTGCACATCTGAACAGTGTTTGGATGCTAACTTAGCTCCTTGATTATCCCTACCGTTCATTTCTAGTCGGCCTCTATGCGATTGGATGTTTAATTCTATGCAATCAGCACTTCTCTAAACATAATGGACTCTGTTTCCATTCCATGTTGCTTCAGTGACAGTGGTCCATTTCATGCGTGGATAAATAACATTCCCTGCCATGTTTGTTAACCACATTTATTAACGCATTCATCTATTTTCATCTGGATGGATGTTCATTTTTTTAGCTATCTTGAATTGCGCCTCAAATAACCATGGGCATTCAGAAGTCTCTTGGACATAATGATGTCATCTTCTTTGGAGTGTACTCACATAGTCAGAATTTTGAATCATGTAGTAATTCTACAGTTAGCGTCTGAGGAGTCTCTTGTTCTACCCAGATCTTGAAATCTTCAAAGACAGCAGGAGTGCAAACTCCTATGCAAAAGCAAAGAGCCTTCCTTCAAACTAGAGCTTGAGGACCCTTAAACCTTAAGATACAGCAAGGAGTGGGAATTTTAGCAAGAATGGGGTGGCACAACGGGATCGGTCAAGCCTGATCCTAAAAGCTTAAGCAATATATCAATAACAACTGGGACTTTAGGTACTTGGGGTTGAGAGACAAGATGGAGTCACCATGGCTTGGGTTCCACATCTCTATGATGTTTTCTATAAGAATATTAATTGTTTATTTCCCAACAATGTTTGATATTTCTCTTAGCATTCATACCATATCCATTTTTGATAATGGTTATTATAATTTGAATGTGATGATATCTCACTGTTGTTTTGATATATATTTCATGAGCAATTGTAACATTCACATATAATTTTATAGTAAATGTTTATTTTCAAAGTTTATCCATTTTTAGTGGACTTACTTGATTTTCATATATTTGGGTATTTTGTTTGCGGCATTTAAGAATTTTTCTTATTTATTCAAGCGTACTTGGCAAATTACTATTTTGTCAGTTGGACACTTAACAGCAATTTCTCACATTTTACAGATTACATCTTGACTATATCTTAATTATAATTTTTGTTCTGAGGAAACATTTAGGTCGATGTAATACCACTTGTCTGAATTTACTTTTATGTCCTGTGCATTAGAGGGCCTCCACCAAAACAATAATTGTTGAATTTTATATTTTGAAGCATTTCCTCATAGGGTTCTTCTGAAACCTGCATGCTTTGCATTTATATCCCTTACACATTTAGAGTTAGTCTATTTTAAAAGAGACAAGCATAGACTTCCAGTGTTCATCCTTTACAATATGTATGCCCAGTTTGCCTGACATCATTTTCTTCCTACAATATGTCTGTCATGCATTGTTTTTACAGAAAATCAATTTTCTGCTGATACCCTAACTGATATCTTGATTTTATTTCCAGTCCAACTGTTTTGGTGTTGGTATTAAATTGTTTTATTAACATTGACTTTATTTTGCTTACCCAGATATTCCCAGTAATGGGGACTGCCCTGTAATGTGGTTGATATACCCAGTGACACTCCACTGGAGAAAGCTAAGTTTCTCTCTACTTCTCATTACTAGTGGGTATCGATTGCAGCTAGGTTCTTGGTTAGGCTGAGCCTGTATCCACCTCCTCCTTTCAGTGTTTAGACTCATCTGACTTGAACCTGTTCAGGTTGTGTGCATGTTGTCACAGTCTCCGTGAGTGCAATGTGCATTGGTTCTGTTACATCTGTAACACATTGTTTCCTTGGAGTCATCCTTTACCTCTGGGTCTTACAATCATTCTGCCTGCTTTTCCACATAGATTCCTAAGCCTTGAGATCATAGGTTTGATGAAGACATCCTATTTAGGATTGAGTGCTCTGCTGTTGGAGGAGGGTTTTTTTTTTCACTGTCTTTTTAGAAGCTGATTTCAGTGTCCTGAGATCTGGTTCCTGCCCTGAAATCCGAGGAATGGCCCGATGAAGCAGAAGCATCCCAAATGGAGCATATGCAAGTATTTAAGGGAACTTTGGATGGCACACAAACAAGATAGCTTAGAGGGTGAATATCATCCCAGCTCCAGTGCTTTATGACTCTAAGAAGTTTCTGTCTTTTATTTGGATAATAGATGGTTATGCAATAATTACTGCTGTAATAATTTCCTATATTAATTAATATATACAGAATAATTGGTTGCTTTCACTCTACAGTCTCTCATGCTGCATACTGTCCAGTTGTGGGTCTCTATGCTAATTCCAAACTACTGAAATAAGGAGTTTCTCTGATGAGGGGTGAGCAAGTTCCTGCTCTATGTTGGTAGCAGTGTGAAGGGTATACTTGGTAAGCAACTTGACTACATCTGGAACTAATTAAAAATCTAGAACACTTGTGAGGGAGTTTTCCTTAATTTAAAGTAGGTAGATAAACTTCCAGTCCAAATATTTGAGGTAGGAAAACACATGCTGCTAATCCAGATTTTAAGGCAGGAAGACACACACCTTTAATCTGCTGGAAGTGTATATAAGGACATAGTAGGAGGAAGCTTTTTCTCTTTTTGCCTGTTTATCCTTACTTTGCTGGCAGTCCATCCCTTCACTGGCATTAGGACCTACTTTTCTGGGATTCCAGCATATACCGAAGAGCAGCTAAAACCTCCAGTCTTGTGGATTGGGCTATTGGATTCCTAGACTTTCTGGTTACAGTCTTGTTGGATTATCTGGACAATAACTTGTAAGTCATTCCTATAAATCCCCTTTCTATATATAAAGACTCATTCTGTAAGTTCTGAATCCTGAGTAATACAAACAGTATATTATTAAGAGTAATTTTCTTTCTATGCCCCTCTAGCAGAATCACAGTTGAAGGGCTTTCTAACAGTCTCGAGCATGGCAAACATGGCGATGCCAGGCTTTGCCTTTTCCCCTTCTCCCCCCTGATAAATGGTTAGGTTACATTCCTGGAGAAAGCCCCCATAGTCTGTTCCCTTATCTGTCTGCTGACTCAACCCGGAGGCAAATTAAAATTTGTTATTTGGTTAAGATGTCCAATCAGGATTTACCAACTCACCCCAGCACAAGATTTCCTCCACAGCTTTTTCAACAAAGCAAAACAAAACAACAAACAAACAAAAACCAAACAAAAACCTCCTGTAAAAAAAGCACCTGCTTGATTCCTTGCTTTGTGCTTGCTGCTGCTGCTTCCTATCTGCCTTTAAAGCCCCACCCCCACCCCTACCACCACCCACACCCCTTTCTGTCCTGGGGAATGTCCTCAGTGGTTAAGAACTCACCCTGATCTTCAGTGTAACCTGAAATGAGTTCCTCCCACCTACACCAGCTTTCTTACAGTTATCTCCAGCCCCAGCTCTAGGGGCGCCCTACTCCTAGTGTTCACCAAGAACAGCTATATTCACACTCGCATATCCTCACACGGAGACATATATACGTATAACTAAACCTCTAAAAACATACCCTCCATATGCTTAGCCTACACAATTGCTGATTTTAAGACTTTACTTGGTTCTTTAAATATGTAGTTGTAAAATTTTCATTTGTTTTCCTTTAATTGAGGCCTATTTCTCTGTTGTATTTCTTATTCTTCCTCTAAAAATTTCCCTTAAATTTAATGAACTATCTGTTTATATTCTTTTCATTTCCTGAAGTTTTCTTTTAAGTTACTTTCCATGTTCTTGCATCATTTCCTTCTTGTCAGTCTGTATTGAGATCTTGTCCCTTTGGACGTTTCATACAGTTATACTTTCTAAATACATCTTTTTTTCTGTATGTGTTGGACCCTTGAGTCCACTGTGGTGGGGCAGGGGGGTCGTCGCGAGAGGCCACCAGAGAACCACAGTGTTGATGCAAAGGCACAAGGTTTATTGCTGACGAGTGTCAGGAGGCCTCGGCACTCACTCAGGAGCAAGGGAGGCACCACCCCCCCAGTCACTGTTACAGACTTTCTTTTTTTTTTTTTATTAATTTATTCTTGTTACATCTCAATGTTTATCCCATCCCTTGTATCCTCCCATTCCTTCCCCCCCCCCATTTTCTCATTATTCCCCTCCCCTATGACTGTTCCTGAGGGAGATTACCTCCCCCTATATATTCTCATAGGGTATCAAGTCTCTTCTTGGCTACCTGCTGTCCTTCCTCTGAGTGCCACCAGGTCTCCCCCTCCAGGGGACATGGTCAAATGTGAGGCACCAGAGTATGTGAGAAAGTCATATCCCACTCTCCACTCAACTGTGGAGAATATGCTGTTACAGACTTTTTAAAGGCTAAAACCACAAAGGTTAGGAGAGGCTACGTGCCCTATGCCAGGATTGGCTCTGGTGGTCGCTAAGGGTGCTTGTCTAAATGTTATTGGCTATTGCAGGGAGGGGTGTTGGGGAGTTTTCAGAAAATTTCCAGATGGTAATTGTTTACCTTAGTTGAAATTGTTTATCTCGGTTGGCCACCTTGATCTCAGAAACTGAAGCTGAGCTGGCCTTCATATGTTGATAATTGTTTATCTAATAGGTCTTGTGTGACTAACTCATTTATAGGATAGCTTTTGCAGTAAAAGTTTTTCTTCTTGAAGATGTGTATTTGGGTGTCAGTTTAGAATGTTTTTAAATTTTTAATTCCAATTAGATGATATCATAAAGTCCCCTTATTGTTTCTTCAGTTGTAACTAATGCCAGTAGAGGAAGGAGATTATACCATATTTTTTGGACTATAAGAGGCAACTGATCCTAAGATGCACCCAGTGTTTAGAACAGTAACACAAAACAACAACAACAGCAACAACAACAAAAAACAGTAATCAGGTCATAAGGCACACCCTAACTCTGCTCCACATTTTTGGGGGCGAAATATGCATCTTATGGTTCAAAAAGTATGGTAAAGAGAGTGTTCTCATTCAGTCTTGGTGGTGGCATGTGATCCAACATGGCAGTGTGTGCTAGAAGAAATGAATACACCTCTTAGGCCCTGAGACCATATAACCATAGTCCCTTAATCCATGCTACATAAACCTACATTTTCCTTTTGGTACTAGGCACTTTAAATGAAGTAAATTCTTTGTGATTAATCTTTTAGCTCTCTCTCTCTCTCTCTCTCTCTCTCTCTCTCTCTCTCTCTCTCTCTCTCTCTCTCTCTCTCTCTGTGTGTGTGTGTGTGTGTGTGTGTGTGTGTTCTTTTAGCCACACATTTTTAAAATTCTTCTGAAATGAATTAGTGGAAAAATTTGAAATCTAAAAGTACTTACTCCTGTTCCTGACCCAAAGAAAATATTCGACTGGGACTTACTGAGAACTAAGTGCTGTTGTTTTGTGCAGCACTGTGCCATCAACTAACAATCTTCAAGTCATTATTTTATTGCTAAAGCTCAGGAAGTAAGAGAAAGACTTGCTCAACAAACAAAGGGGTTCAGTGGAAGTAAGGAAGGACAAGAGCTAAACAACTGAATGCAACCAACGTACCTTACACATTAGCACTAAAAAGAAATAGAGTTTTATATAGATAAACACTCGAATGTGAAAATAAACTTTTCCCGCTTTGCCTACATATATTGGATTCCCAAGAAATAGTACTGAATGAATGAAAACAGATACCCAAGATGTTTCTGTAAAGACTTCTTGATTTTACATTCTCAAGATAGAAATTTTAAAAAATGTTTTAGTTTTAATATATTAGTATAATTAAATTATATTATTTCTTCCTTCTTTTCCCTCCTCTAAGCACACCCATTCATTTTCCTTGCTCTCTTTAAAGTTCATGGTTTCTACTTTTTAGTAATTATTGTTACTTATATGCATGTATGTAGATATATGTTTATGTATGTGTGTATGTATATACACACACAGAATTTTAAACAAATAAGCTACAAAATTATTGGGAACAAAGTTATTGAAACTCCTCAATATTTTCTTAATTTATTCAAGCTCCCTTCAAATGAAGAACGAACTTTATACAAGGAAACAGTATTTAAGCATTTGAGTCAGGGATGTGGCAGCTCTCAAGAGACAGAATAAATCTTGACAATGACGAAAAAGAAAGTGCTTCATTCTTGTTGAAGATGAATGCTGCTCCACATTTTAAATGTGTCCCAGTGTGGAAAACAAAACCAGGAGCAGTAAATACACTACTTATGGCTTACTTTCAAGGTCAACATGGTGATATTTTTCAGTTTCTATCTACTCTGCAAAATTTATATGGAGGAAAACTGTATTACAAGAGACCTATATAAATGTTCTGGGGGGCACTACCATCATGTTTTCCTACACTCTGTTCTAAACTCTAGGAGGCAAAGGAGATAAATTTTTAAAAATGTGTGGAGGTCTCAAATGTATAAACCAGAAGATTTGAGTAAACTTTATGGCATAACTACATCTTACATTGCAGTAGGATTTCTTTTTGTCTCTAATGTGTAGGTTGCATTTAAAATTGTGTTATTTTATGTAGGGACTTCAATTTAATTAAGTACAGGGTTTTCATACAGGATGGTTTTTAATAAGTCCTATTTCTGTGTATATGAATGAATGTCTTTGCATCTATATGTGTTCCTGTGCTTTTTCTTTGTTTGTTCATTTTGTATCATTCCAGTTTGTTTCTTTTTGTTTTGTTTTACATGATTTCATTATTATTATACTTTAGATGCCTGTTTTCTATGAAAAGAGAAAAAGAGTGTGGATTCTAATAAGAGGGAAAGTGAAGAGGATCTCAGGGGAGTTGGAATAGAGAAGACTGTAATCAGACCATTTTTGTTTTAAAAACCCTATTGTCAATAAAAGAATAATATAAATAAATGTTTTAAAAGAAAAGTAAACTGGTGAAAACTACAAAAAACAATGATAGTGTTTCACATCAACAAAATGTGTGTAACATAGCAGCTAATTGCTACATGAATCATCTAAATTATTAAGGGCACAATTTGTGCAGTGATTTGATTTGTGTAATTTATTGTTTCATTCATGAAAATATTTTTATTAAACATGAATATGGATTTCTTCATGTAGGCAAGCTCTAAAAATATTCAGTGTAACTCTTTGGAGTTAAAGTACTTTCTTTAATTTTAAATATGTGACCATGAATTATTTTCTGTAATATACTAATTAGAGAAAAAAAACTGAACGTATGTAAATACTATAAATTAAAAAAATACAAAATAACAATAATGTGTAAGCTATAAGAAACATTATTCAAATTACTTGTTTGTTTTTAGGTTAAATTCATATTTGAGAAGAATCAAGTCATATTTAGTAAACTACGAAACTTTTGAAGATAATTTATTGGAAGTAGTACCTTGTTATCAACTCTAGTCATAAATAATAACTTGGAAGTTATTTTAGAAGTCAAGACCCTGAAAGAAATTGGTCAAGGTAATTTATATTTAATGTTTCACATGATTTAAGATAATTAGTAAGTTCTCTATATATAATAATTGAAAATAATTAAGATTTATCTGATCAAATCTAATATAACATTTTATTTTTTGTGTATCACATAGAAACACAAGTATTTACTTTTGTGGACAATTCTTACTGGAAGGGGAGCTTGAAAGATATATAAAATCTTTGATAGTCCTTCACAGTGTTTTGTGATTGAACTCTATAATATTTAAACCAGTATTTTATAGATAACAGAAAATTTTGAGGATGGTATATGTGGAATTAAAACAATTTTTGTGAGGTCTTTTTATTTTTTTGAAGTTTTTTCTGGGGTAAATCCATGTGATATGTAACAAATTACAAATAACTTGATGGATTTCCAATTTTGATAAAGTAGACAGCCTAGCTGATACCTCTTTTCTAGAGAATGAGCTAAGAAAACACCATTGAAAATATGATATTGATAGAGGCTTTCTAGAAATAACATACCTTTCCATAGGCAAATGAATAGACAGTGGTACTTCTAAACAGAAGAATAATTATTATTTTTTTTATGTTTTTTTTATTTGTTTTTTATTAATTTATTCTTGTTACATCTCAATGTTTATCCCATCCCTTGTATCCTCCCATTCCCCCCCCCCCATTTTCCCATTATTCCCCTCCCCTATGACTGTTCCTGAGGGGGATTACGTCCCCCTATATATTCTCATAGGGTATCAAGTCTCTTCTTGGCTACCTGCTGTCCTTCCTCTGAGTGCCACCAGGTCTCCCCCTCCAGGGGACATGGTCAAGTGTGAGGCAGCAGAGTACGTGAGAAAGTCGTATCACACTCTCCACTCAACTGTGGAGAATATTCTGACCATTGGCTAGATCTGGGTAGGAGCTTAAAGTTTACCACCTGTATTGTCCTCGGCTGGTGCCTTAGTTTGAACGGGGCCCCTGGGCCCAAATCTGCCTATCATAATGTTCTACTTGTAGGTTTCTAGGACCCTCTGGATCCTTCTACTTTGCTATTCTCCCATGCTTCTCTCATTTAGAGTCCCAATAGGATGTCCTCCCCTCTGTCCCAGTTTCCTGGTAAGTGAAGGCTTTTGTGGGACATGCCCCTTGGGCTAGTATGCAGATATAAGTGAGTATATACCATTTGATTCTTTCTGCTTCTGGGTTAACTCACTCATTATGATCATTTCTAGCTCAATCCATTTATCCACAAATTTCGGGAATTCCTTGTTTTTAATAGCTGAGTAGTATTCCATAGTGTATATGTACCACAATTTCTTTATCCACTCTTCTACTGAGGGACACTTAGGCTGTTTCCATGTTCTGGCTATTATGAATAAGGCTGCTATGAACATGGTTGAGCAAATTTTCTTGTTGTGTGCTGGAGCATCTTCTGGGTATATTCCAAGGAGTGGAATAGCTGGGTCTTGAGGAAGCCCTATTCCCAGTTTTCTGAGATAGCACCAGATAGATTTCCAAAGTGGCTGTACTAGTTTGCATTCCCACCAGCAATGAAGGAGTGTTCCTCTCTCCCCACATCCTCGCCAGCATGGGGTGTCACTTGAGTTTTTGATCTTAGCCATTCTGATGGGTGTAGAAATGATGTCATCACACCACAAAACACAGAAGAATCTAAAAGAATATTAAATGTATATTGCTGAATGAAATAAGCCAATCTGAAAACACACTATACTAGACATGTGATTTTAACTGAGAGAGGCGATGTTAGGGACGTGCTGGCAAGGTAAGTGGATTCCACGAATTGGTGATGAAAACAGAATAAGTACAGAGAGAAAATTGGGGAAGTTTGGAGGCAGTTAAAATGCTTTCTATGATTTTACAATGATTGACACATTTCATTATATGTGCCTCCTAAATCCAGAGTGTATATCACTAAGAATGAACCTAACGTAATTATTAGAATTTGTTAACTGGGACATACACATTGATACAATTTTTCTTTGTTTAGTTTTTTACTTTTTACATTATTCTTCTTTTAAACATATACATTTATATTATTGCATATGAATAAAATAAATTACATACAGTAGGAAGATCTCCAAGACAATTGGAATTATATAAATGTTACATTCTTAGTGATTTGGCTATTGGTATTTGGTAAACTTGAAGTAAACATCTTTCCTAACTTGTTGGGTCTAAATTTCTGAATGAAAATCAATATCTATCATATCTCATCTTTATTATCTTAAAACATCTATCTCGATCTAAAAACATATTAACCACTAACTAACTAAGCTTTATTGTAAGACTAAACTATCTGGTCTTCAACCCCATCAGAAACTTGAGTAGGAATAAAATTTAAATACCTGAGTGACCCAGAAGTGCAAGTTAGCAGGTTCCATAATGGAAAAAAAAATGACTGAGATAGTTTACTGTCTGAACAGTCACCCAACACTCTCAAGAACACTGGAGCATCATCTTCGGCCTCCTAGCCCACTATATCCGACAGACACATTTGCAAGGCAGGAACTATTGAGGACTTGCTTACCCTGTCTTAGCAGAGTTTGGCTGTCAACCAAGCTGCATCCAAGCTTGCTTATTTTTAGGCAGAAATGAGGATATTATGGCCATTGGCTCGTTTGTCATATTTGAAGCCAACTCCATAAAGAGGATGCTCATCTTCTTTTTTGAAGCAGACTGGGTGTTGCCAAGAGTTAACCTGTCTTGTTGTCAAAGAATCTTTAGAATAATAAAAACATTTTAAATGCCATATTCTGTGGATCTCTGAGGCTTTTGAAAAACTATTTGTTTTGTTTTTTCATTGTAGCAAGATCTACGATTCTGGACACAGGAATTTACAGTGTGAGAGCCTAGGCACAGCTGTACAATATTGGCATTTTGGAAAACATTTTATTTTCTCTCTTGTCCCCAACTTAAAACCTACCCAAATATAGTAGGTTTTAAAAATAAAATAGATGAAATGTAAAAAAAAAATTTTTTTAATTTCAAAGCCACATGAAAAAAAGTTTCCTTCAGTGTCCGCGAATGTTATGGACCTGTTGTAATCACATGTTTTCTAACCTGTTAGATTCCTGAATTTTGAAGTCGAAGGAACTGTGGCATCTCAGTGAGTCAGGGTGCAGGCAGGACTATCAGAAAACCTTTCACGTATGGAGGTCCCCAGTAAGCCCCTCCATCCAGGAAGGATGAAGGAAATTAAATCTCACCATTCTATATTCTCATGTACTTGCTGACTGGAAACAAATGAAATGTTTGCAAGTGAGTGACCAGATACCTTCCCTCACAAGAATATGCGGCTTTTCTTAGAAAACAAACACAAATGGAAATACTTCACATGAATAATTTATTCTAGAACTCTGTCTTCTTTGAAATGGCCTTGGATGCTGAGAAATTTGATAAAACTCTCCCTGGTAAGTGCAATATCAGTTAAAATTCTAAAGCAACAAGAGGACAGGATAAAATCAGGGAATACATGAGGTAACAAAGCGCCCTGTGGGAGAGCCAGCAGGTGTGGAACCAGGGGACATTAACCAGCAGAAATTTGGAGTAATAAAAAACTTAAATGTGGAATGATAGCAGGAAATATCTTTGAAATGTAAAATATATTTCAAAATATGGGTGAATAACCTAAAAGCCAATTTATAAAAAATTAATTTCAGATAATAAAATATGATCGGCATTAACATTTGAAGAGATAAGTGAATCAACAGATTAGAAACCCACATAGAGAGAAATGGACAGAAAACTATCAGAACTCAACCAGCCACTCAGCAAAAAAGAAATAGATAGATAGATAACATGATTTTAATAGGAAAAAGTTCTATCAATCAGAAATGGGCAACATGTAGAGTGTATTCTCAAGAGAGAACCAGAATTGCAACTAACAATATGATAATATTGAAACTTTTTGTTGAATTCTGGAGATTTTTATTTCCTGTTTGTTTGTTTTTAGTTTTGTAAGATTTTTATGATAGATATATAATACATAGTACAAATATAATATATAATTTATATATATTGAAGGTTACTGAAAATGGGCTTTAATGTAGGTTGAGCGATTGGAAGATAAACAGGAGATAGATATTTGATATCATTTTTTTCATTAATTAATTAAGGTCTGTGTGGGAGGGACCATATTTATACATGTATGGTGGTGTATGTATCTGTATGTATGAAATGCACAAGGGAGTGCCATGTCTCTTGGAGAAGGAGTTTCAGGCATTTGTGACATGCTGGTTATTTAATTAGGTGCTGGGATATGAGGTCCAGTCCTATTGATTGTGTAGCAGTCTCACCTAAGACGGACATCACCTTCAGCTCTAAAGCTGATATTGTCCATATACCCATTAATGTAGCGACAGACTGCTGAGAAAGATTATACCTTGAGTAAGAAATGATATGATTGTAGAACAAAATCTGAAGGGAATGGTAAATTCAGTCTTCAGGCAAATCTGCTATGATTCCTGGAAACATGCAACTCAGCAAATATGTAGCAATCTCAAACCATTTAGCTCAGTGCTTCTCAATCCCTGCTGCATAGCAGAATATAACATGATACATTTTTGAGAAGCTACAAATTCCTGGGCAGTCTCACACACCAATTACATCAGCATCATTTACTGAATGCTGTAGGGCATAGAATATTCTTAAGAGGACCATAGGTTTAGATTGGACTGACTCCTTATTTGAGAACCATTGCTCTATCTCAAGATGTGCTTGTGTTGGTTGTTATGGTTGCTAGATCAAGAGTTGGAGAAATTAGTAATGTATAAGCCATGCGTTCTCTTAGATGGGCTAGATGTAGGGTGTGGAAGTATGCATAAGCACTGCTGATCAATCCTCTGTCTCCATAGAAACATCTCTCCCTGAAGTTTGCAGACTATTCATGCCCATCAATGCCACCTTCATTTTCTCAAGAGTGGACTCTGGTGTTTGTGCTCCTCTCTGTCCTCAAAGACACTAAGAGTGATACATCAAAGTACTGATGCGCAGAGAATTTACAAATTGAGTAAAATTAAATACAATAAATCTTTATTTCAAGTCATCATAAGCTGAGTTATTAATGACATCCATATCTATATTTGACTATGTAAAATGACTAAAGGTCCATTTAATTAAATGAGATATTTTTCCTATCAGCAACACATGTGAAAATCAACAAGGAAATATTTGCATATTACCTTTTAAAAATAGAGGTTTGTACTAGTTTTTCTTAAAATTGATAACAACCATAACAAACAACAGTATTTTAATGTCATTAAATCTGAAAATTTCTAAGTGTGAAATAATTACTTTTGCTCATGACAGAAGTAATTGGCCAAGACATTATACTGATTTATGCTGCCTCTCATGATCAAATGTTAATAATGCTGTCCTTGAGGAAGTTTAACTTTTACTTACTGGTGCCCTTAACCTCTGAATATCTTAATGATTTTTTTAAAGCTGAATAACTGGAAAAATAAAAAATAACTAACACTAATAGATGTTCTAACCATTTCTTATATCTGTAATGTGTATATGATACCATGCTAATAATTATGAGTAGATTTTGATTTTTTTCATTTTTATTTCTTTTTGATAATTTCATATTTTCTATCATTTCTTGCACACATTTTCATCACTTTGTCCCTCCCTCCAGCTTATACCATGGGGATGTGCAGGTAATTATTTGAAAAAAAAAATGGACTCCCTCTTCCTTGGCAGTCTTGCTGCTTGCAGTAAGTTAAATAGATGTGTCTTTGTAAGACTTCCTCCAGTCCATACTAGGATGTCCACTAGTCTCAGGTGTGATGCACGTCTTGTTCAGGCAAACACCTGTTCAGAGTTCATGACTATAACCTTCCTCTCATACCCGCTTGCTCTTTTGGTTCTCAAAATCTTTTACTCCCTATTCCTTGATGTTCTCTGAACCTTCAGTATAGAAGTTGTATTTTAGGTATCCCATTGGAGGATAGGCACTCACCAATCAGGTACTCTCTTCATTTTGAACAGTTGCTGTTCTCTGTAGGAGCAAAAAATAGAAAACAACGTAAAAAGCATATTCCATATATGTGAAAGAATACATTCTTCTAAGCCATCCCCATGCCCCTGTGTCAATTGCTCATTGTTACTTTCAAGCTGAAAGGCTGTGTTCACAAAAGGTGTATTTCACAGTTGGACTAAAAATCTTATTGTTGTTGAGGTAAGAAAGTGGAACAGAAGGTAACTGTGGTTCCATAGAAAGATGCCCATTTCTTGGAATTGGTTTGTCTTGTTCCTCATTGTGAAAACCAAGCAAATGAATGATGTCCAGAAATCTATGGTGACCTTAGAAGAGATGTGGCACTCAAAATGTCAAATAATGCCTGTGCTCACCTGATTGGTATTCATATTGCAACCATTGCACAATTGCAGTTTTGATATATGTAATCCCAGCATTAGAAAACCTACAGAAGGATTCGCTGTGTAGTTTAAGATTGAGCCAGGAAACTTATAACTCTTCTGTTTTTTTTTTTTTTTTTTCAGAAATGCCCTTACAAGCCATGTGAGTGTTTAGAAGTGGTCCCATTCAGGTAGAGAGGAGAAATACAAAGGAAAATCGCTTAACAGCCTACTTCAGAAATAACAAAAGCTTGGGGTTTGAATGTGTCTCTAAAAGTGGGCCAGGATCAGCAAGGGTTCTCATTTTATCTAAAATAGGTTCCTTAAAGCTTAAGCACTTCAAATGTGTCAAAGATTCCATGGCTTCCATTTTTTTTCTCATTTAATAAATGTCTAAAAGCCAAGAGGTACTGAAGGAGAATGCTACAAAGTTCATCCTTGGTGGCCTTAATTAAATTCTGTTGTATGCTTTGTATGGATAAATACCTTTAAATTTTCTTGCTTTAGCAAGAAATATTGATCTCTCAAAAATATATTTTCTAACTTTTGTTGTAGTTTTTCTCTTGCTTAGTATTGTTAAGGAGTAGTAGAGTTTTAAAGGCTAAACATATCTAGTCTGATGAAAGAGGATTTAGGGTATATTTGTACTCTTATTCCCAGTGATAAGCATTTCTGGCAAAAGAATTAATGTATAAAGCAATTACATTGAGTTATTTTTAAAAACTATGTTTTCAGGGTTAAAGTGGATTTCTTCAGTTATATGGTAAAATTAAATCAATAAGTGATAAAGTAGACACTAATGTTGACATACTAGTTTCTCTAATTTATTATTATTGGAAATTGACATGAAGAGTGGAAAAGTAGATATCTCATGCAATGGCTTCTGTCTAACCTACATTCTGACCTAGGTTAATGTGTGGTCCACCCCATCCCCACCCCATGGAATCTGACTCAATTCAGCCTGGTTTTCTAGGATATCAGACAGTGGTTAGTGACCCCATTCCCAAGGAAAACTATAAACTCGGTCATTTGTACCAATTTCTTGAACAACTGAAAGGTTGATCATTGAAAACCACTGTTGGAACATGAAGAACAACAGTGTCAGAAATATTTTCCTATTTCTCCTTCCTTGGGAGGTCCTTGTGTTCTTATGAGATTTCTATGTGTGTGTGCGACTCAGTGTCTCTATG
Source organism: Acomys russatus (assembly GCF_903995435.1). Lineage (NCBI taxonomy): Eukaryota > Metazoa > Chordata > Mammalia > Rodentia > Muridae > Acomys > Acomys russatus. The sequence continues at coordinate 34,393,166 of NC_067167.1, read as the reverse complement.
TTTCCTGTACTGTTTCGTTGGCTTTCTTTCATTTTTGTTGGTTTCTTTCACTAGGCTGCCCTCAAACACACAAGTTGCCTCTGCCTCCCGAGTGATGTTATTCCAGGGGTGTGCCACCACTGCCAGGCCTGTTTCTTCCTTTCTGTTGTGATTTGTTTGCTTGTTCAAATGCCACTTGTTTTCTAATTAGAGAGAGAAAGAAAGTGTGTGTATTTGGGTGGGTAGAGAGTTGGCAGGTGATCTTGGAGAAGCTGGGAAAAAGGAAACCATGATCACGATATACTGTATGACAAATATCTATTTTAAATAAGAAAAATAAAATTATTATGGCAGCTTTTTGGTTTAGTGAATATGATCAGAAGCTCTGTTTCTGCCAATAAATTATAGAGGTTTGGGAATAGCATTATATTTGAAATTAAACATTATATATTCAGTCATCAAAGCACAGAATATATGAAACTAGAAAACAGTGTTTTCTGTTAAAAATGAAGGTATTGTTAAATATTGTTGCACAACTCTGTAGTTCATAGTTACATTACAAATATCAAAAATATAACTGTGTAATTTTGGTGTTGAGTTTCTGAGGACGGTGCTTAATACCCGTTTACAAATACATGTTTCTTTGCAATACAGTTGTTTTCTTTTGAATAAGAATTAGCAGATCTTGGGAAATCACCTTGGAAACATCGCATTGCTTTATTTCATTGGATATAGTAATATCCATATTTAAACTTTTCACTTTTTTCATTAAATTTACACTTTGCTTTCTGTTTTATCAATAGAGTTTGTTGAAAATAAATCAGTTTGAAAAAATCAAGAGAGAGAGAGAAGAGTGGAAGAAAGAGTGGAAGAGAGAACCAGAGATAAAGATGTGAATGTCTGAAAGGAGGGAGTAGGAGGTAACACAGGGGAGGGAGTAGGAGGTAACACAGGGGAGGGAGTAGGAGGTAACACAGGGGAGGGAGTAGGAGGTAGCACAGGGGAGGGAGTAGGAGGTAAAAGGGGAGGGAATAGGAGGTAACACAGGGGAGGGCTCTCGTAACAATTGACTTGAGTGGTAGAGCTGGGTCTTGAGGTAGCACTAGTCCCAATTTTCTGATAAAGTGCAAGATTGATTCCCATTGTGCTTGTACAAGTTTGCACTCCCACCAGCAATGGAAGAGTGGTCCCCTTTCTCCACATCCTCCCTCGCACTTGAGTTTTTGATCTTCACCATTCTGATAGGTGAAAGATGGAATCACAGAGTCATTTTGATTTGCATTTCCCTGGTAAATAATGATGTTGAGCATTTCTTTTAAGTGTTTCTCAGCCATTTGGTATTGCTCTGTTGAGAATCTTCTGTTCCTCTCTGTACCCCATTTTATAACTGAGAATACACCTAAAAGATGATCCACTCTACAACAAGGACATTTGCTCAACTATGTTCCTAGCAGCTTTACTCATAGTATCCAGAATCTGGAAACAACCTAGATGTCCCTCAACCAAAGAATGGATAAAGAAACTGTTGTACATTTACACAATATAATATTATTCAGCTATTAAAAACAAGTAAATCTTGAAATTTTCAAGCAAATGGATGGAACAGGAAGACATCAAGGCTCGTGGATCTGGATCCAGGGGTCCTGCACAAACTGTTGCACCAACCAAGGATGTTATAAGCAGAGAACCTAGACCCCCTGTTCAGATGCAGCAGATGGACAGCTCATTCTCCACATTGGGAAGTGAGGATGGAAGTGGGGGACTTCCTCTGACAAGAACACTGATGCCTGTGATTTGATCACTTCCAATTGGCAGAGAGGCCTGTGGAAATGCAGAAGAAGGGAATACAGGCTATCCAGATAAGACCTGATAGACTGTGGTCATAAAGTTGAGGAGAAAGACCCCACCTGGCAGAGGTCTAGGGGAGAGGAATATGGAAGAAGAGGGAGGGAGGGTGGGAACAGGACGATAAGAGAGAGGGAATTACAATCAGGATGTAATGTGAATAAATTATAATAAAATAAAATTTTAAAATAAAACAACAACAAACAAACAAAACCCAGCTGACTTTAGGTTACTTATAGAAATCAATTCTGCCAAATAGTCGCTGGTTGATTCCCAAATACTGGTAGAAGAATACTGTATCACTCTGAGGGAAAAGAGAAGATAAGATTGCATGCTTTCATTATACAAAATAACATTTTTTATGGAGAATATACCTATTAATTCGACATGTCTTCTCCAAATTTCAGAGATGAAGTTGAATTGCCAATGTCATATTACTAAGAGGTAATTGGATCATGGGGGCCCTTCCTTATAGCTGAGAGTAGGGTCTTTCTCAAGGAGATGCCACATAATACTATCTTCATTATCATCTCGTGTTCTACCGTGGAGGTAGTCTTCCTCCGCACTGACAGGCGTCTCCATGAGACCCTCTGCAAATCAGAACGCAATCCTTGTGGAACTGTGGAAATTTTTACTCATTGATCTTGAACTTTTAAGGTTGCAGAACTGTGGGAAAATAAATACCTGTCCTCACAAAAGGCCCAGTCTGTGGCATTCTCTTACAGAGGCACAAACACACAAAAAGATGCCATTCTAGCCCATGAAATAACAGGAGGCTTCAAGAGAATACTATTGGAACTATGAGAAATTTGATTTGATGGCAGAATCCATTTGGAAGCCATTTCAAGCATCCAGCAAACATGTTTTTGTATTACAGCTGTTTTTCTCCAGAAGCAATTCGTGTACTCAGAAGCACAACACCGCCTGAACAAAATGATCACTTCTCCTGTCAGAGGGGTCTTTGCCTAGTTTATTTCATATCAGAATTAGAAATGAAGAGACAAATTATACCATAATTTTCCCTGACCCATCTCCCGGTTAACTATCATTCTTTAACTAGGTTTAAAGAAAAAAAAAATGTGAGCATTTCAAAATGAAAATTAAGATACTACCCCTCTAACGCAAATGTTATGAAAGACTGTGAGGAACTTCACAGCACGTAAGTGGATATGTTAGAAATTTGCCAGATGATTGGGTATTTTATGTGTTGTCCATTCATAGTATCACGAGAATCCGGACATCACGGCATAATCTACAGCTGTATCTTGGCTTGTTTTGGGTTATTTGTGCAAAGGGATCCTAAATGTGACAGTTTAGAAACATCCCACTAGCTGGCAGCACATTTTGGCAGTCTCTTTTGTAATGTTGCTTCCAGTCCTGGGTCTGTTTGTAATTTCAAGAACAATGGGAAATGGGATGTCTGTGTTCATCACACACAGCGGAAGGACACAGAATGCGGAGCCACATGCAGGACGACACGCTGTGTTTAGGACGTTGTCCTACCGATGTAATTCTGGTCGGTGTACTAGTTTCCGATGATTCTTAGTTCCTGCTGACCTTCTTTTCAGTCTAATGATCTCATTGTGGATTTTGATGGTTGGTTTCTTTCTTTTAATGTAAATTCGTTCCTTTCTTTGTTCTGTAATACCCCCAGTCTGATTCTGACTTTTTACTCACTGCTGCTTCTACTACTTCAATATTCTCTCTATTGTTTGCTCCACATCTATAAGCTTGTAAAATGTACTATTTCCTCATATGTATTTTCTTTTTTCCTTAATAATTTATTCCACTTGCATCCTAATGGTTATCCCCTCACTTGTATCTTCCTGTTCCCCCTCCTCCTTTCACCGTATTCTCCGACCTTATACCTCTGACAAAAGGGACCTCCTGCCCCACTGTCTGTCCACAGATATCAGGTACCATCCAGATAGGCTGCTTACCCTTCCTCTGAGTGTCACCAGGCCTCCCCACCAAGGGGAAGTGGTCAGCTAGGGGGCACTAGAGTTCATGTCAGTGGCAGTACCTGCTCTCCCCCCAGAACCATGGAGAATGAGCTAGATCTGAATAGGAGGACTAGGTTTCCTGCATGCGCTGTCCTTGGTTGGTACAACAGTTTGTGTGGGCTCCCCTGTGTTTAGATCTGCCAGCCTTGATGGTCTTCTTGTGGGGCTCATGTAAGCAAAGGACACTGTCAACAGAAGAAAGCGACAGCCTACAGAATGGGAAAAGATCTTCACCAACCCTACATCTGACAAAGGACTAATATCCAACATTTATAAAGAACTCAACCCAAACAAATGTGTGGGGTTCAATGTGTAATTTAAGCTTTAGTAATGTTTCTTTTATGAATATGGGTGCTCTTGTATTTGGGGCATAGATGTTCAGAATTGATACATCATCTTGGTATATTTTTCCTTTGATGAGTATGAAATATCCTTCTCCATATCATTTGATTAGTTTTGGTTGAAAGTCTATTTTTTTAGATACTAGAATGGCTACTCCAGCTCCTTCTTTGGTCCGTTTGCTTGGAAAACCTTTTTCTAGCCCTTTACTCTAAGGTAATGCTTATCTTTATTGCTGAGATGTGTTTCTTGTATGGAGCAGGTTGATAGGTCCTGTTTTCACATCCATTCTGTTAGGCTGTGTCTCTTTATTGGGGAGCTGAGGCAACTGATCTTGAGTGATATTAATGAACAATGGTTAATGGTTCCTAATATTTTGATGTTGGTAGTGTGTATGAGCTTTCTTTCTTTCCTTTTTTTTTTTTTTTTTTTTTTTTTGTGCATGTGGGGTTAATCATTTCCTTTGCTTTCCTGTGTAAAATTACTCTTGGGTTGGAGTTTTCCTTTTATTGGCCTCTGTAGAGCTGGGTTTGTGGTTAGGTGCTAAACCGCACTTATGGTTAACTCAGGTAATTAAGTTTTATTCCTTCTCAAGTCTCTGATGGGGTTGAAGACCAGACAATTTAGTCTTACAATTAAACTTAGTTGGTTAGGGGTTAAGATGTTTTCAGATCAAGATAGATGTTTTAAGTTGAAAGATATCAGATATGATAGATATTGGTTTTCAGTCAGAATTTTAGACTCAACAAGAAAAGAAAGATGTTTACTTCAAGTTTGCCAAATGCAAATAGCCAAATTGCTATGAATATAACATTTATGTAGTTCCTGATTGTCTCGTGCTTCTTCCTGCTGTATGTAGTTTATTTTACCCATGTATAATACTATAAATGTATATGTTAAAAAAGAAACATAATAAAAAATAAAAAAAGAAATACAATAAAACATGGAGAAAAAAAGAAAAGAAATGGGGTTCAGAGCTAAATAGAGAATTCTCAACAGAGGAATATCGAATGGCTAAGAAACACTTAAAGAAATGCTCAACCTCCTTAGTCATCAGAGAAAGGCAAATCAAAACAACTCTGAGATTCCATCTTACAACCCATCAGAATGGCTAACCCATCAAAAACTCAGGTGACAGAACATGCTGGCAAGAATGTGTAGAAAGGGGAACACTCCTTCATTGCTGGTGGGAGTGCAATGTTGTACAACCATTTTCCTCATATTTCTTAATAAATAATTCCACATATTTATGGATTGTTTTCTCAGCTTAGAGATAACTCATTCACCTATTCATTTGAAATGAAGGACATAATGATTTCACCCTTTCAGTTACCCATTGTATATTACCATTTTTTATCTGGAAATCAAAAAAATGCAAGTAGTTGATAACCACCCTGCCTTTGGCATGCAAATGACCCCAAAGTCTAATTATTTTGACACAGTAAGATTTTTTTCCCACTGTGTATTACCCAGTGCATATTGGTATGTTTGGAGGAAGGAATCCTTTTACTATGAAATGTCTGCTGGGCACCATTTTCTTGCCAGAGATGGGCCACATGGTAAGCTTCACTATGTCTGCACCTCATTAGAGGGATTGCTATTTTACAATTCAATAGCTGCTGCATTCTCTGTGTGCATGCAGCCTCTTCACAATGCCAGGTTGTCACTGGTTAAGTATTCTTCTATGGTTAAGTATTCATTGTCTGGAGTTGTATGCTTGCCCACTTACCATTATGTTACTGGGTCTCTACAAATATTCCTCTCTGCACAGAAGTTTTGATCAATGAGTTTTAAGATCAAATAAATTATCATGTTTATGTAGAATATCATGACCTTGACACAGCATCGGTGGAGAAGGTCTGCCAATGATGGAAGAGGTAGAGCTTATTTTGAACTTTAATGAAGATAAAATTAGAAGATTCCTTGAAATGAATGGGAAAAGTAGCAATAGAGTGGTGTTTATTGAGCACATATATTTGTCAGGTGCCTATATATATATCACTTTAATTTCTAAAACAATATTATGAGCTTGAGGTAGGTATTCAGCAATGTCTCTCTTTTTCTTTATTTTACATTCTTTTAAAAAAAAATTTATTAACTTATACATATTACATCTTGATTGTTAGCCCTTCCCCTGTTTCCTCCCATTCTTCCCTCCCTCCCACTTCCCCCCTTCTCCCCTCCCCTATGTCTGTGATTGAGGGAGACCTCCTCCCCCTATATATGCTCTCAGAATATTGAGTCTCTTCTTGGTAACTTGCTATCCTTCCTCTGAGTGCTGCCAGGCCTCCCCATCCAGGGGACGTGGTCAGAAAAGGGGCACCAGAGTTCGTGTGAGAGTCAGATCTCACTCTCCACTCAACGGTGGAGAATATCATGTTTGTTGGCTAGGTCTTGGTAGGGGTTCGAACTTACTGCCTATATTCTCCTTGGCTGGTGCCTTAGTTTGAGGAGGACCCCAGGATCCAGATCTGCCTGTCATAAAGTTCTTCTTGTAGGTTTCCAGGACACTGTGGGTCCTACTATTTCCCCATTCTTCCATGCTACTCTCGCCTAAAGTCTCAATAGGATGTCCTCTCTTCTGACCCACTTTCTTGGTAAGTAAAGTTTTTCATGGTACTTATCCCACACCACATGTTGGCGCAGATGTGGAGAGAGAGGAACACTCCTTCATTGCTGGTGGGAGTGCAAACTAGTACAACCACTTTTGAAATCTATCTGGCGCTTTCTCAGAAAAACGGGAATAGGGCTTCCTCAAGACCCAGCTATCCCACTCCTTGGAATATACCCAGAAAATGCACTACCACACAACAAGGACGTATGCTCAACCATGTTCATAGCTGCTTTATACATAATAGCCAGAACATGGAAACAGCCTAAGGTCCCTCAGTAGAAGAATGGACTAAGAAACTGTGGTACATTTACACTATGGAATACTACTCAGCTATTAAAAACAAGGAATTCCCGAAATTTGTGGACAAATGGATTGAGCTAGAAATTCTCATGAGTGAGTTAACCCAGAAGCAGAAAGAGACAAACGGTATATACTCACTTATATTTTACATTCTTAAGTTTGGAGATAGGGGTTGAAAAGAAAGAAGGGAGAATATAGAAATATATAGAGAAGATAGAACAGTAATCTACTTAACTTAATGCCTCAGTTATCACTCACAAGGTTATTTTGAAATCACTGGTATAGAATTTTGTATACACATGCAAAATAAGTTTAATTCTAGATACAATGGTACAGAATTCAAATGTAAGAGTATTCTTCACACACACACACACACACACACACACACACACACACACACACACACCTCGAATATGAAGTATAGTACCGATATAACTCAATTATAATACAAAGTTTACTTTCAATACTTTGAAAGTACCATTGCAGGCTGTTTAGAATAAATAAGTTATGTAAGTTAAATAAGTTAAATGTTAGTTGATCAAATCATGATCATGTCAATTACTAGTCTACTTTTATCACCAAATTATATATCATAGGTGCAGCAGATAGATATGATTCTATAGAAAGATAATGTAGGATAGTTAGATTAGCTCTTCAAAACCTTAAAGACATGCAGAATATGGCGTTTAAAAAGGTTTTTATTATTTTGAATATTCACTGACAGTGAGACAGGTTAACTCCGGGCAACATCTAAAGTTAATCATAATGAGAAGTTATGGTTGATACCAAACACATAAACTCTGTTTGACTACAAACTTATGATTGTTTTCACTAACTTGATTTCTCTCAAGGCTGGAGAGATGGCTCAGATGACAGCCCTCACCACTCTTGCAGAGACGCAGGTTTCATTCTTACCCCCAACAGGGCAGCTAACAACTGTTTGTAACACCAGTTCCAGGGGGTTCCAATTCCCTCTTTTGTCCTCCATGAGCACTGAGTATATAGAGTACATGAAGCAAAGCACTCATGCACATAAAATAAGAATAAATAAATCTTTAATAGAAGAGCTACATTTCTCTTTTAGTAAAACCATTTTATTTTGTATGAAATCTGTGGAGGTGGGAAATGAGTATTCTTTCACTTGCTTTTACTCTGTTTATTTGTTTGTGTAGGAGGTTTTGTTAGGAGTTTCCTTGTTCTAAAACTAACGGCATTCTCCCTGTTCAGTCTTCTAAGTCCTGGATGATGGGCATGTACTACTTGGCCCAGTTATAATGAATATTCTTATTTCTAGGAGACAGTTGTCATTTGATGCTTTATCATCACTAGGACTGTCATTCTGTTCAGGACGCCATTTTCTACATTTTCCAAATGGGCATTCAAAGATTCTCTGTTTGGACCCCAGCTTTCTTCCATCCACTCATGACTCTAACTATGAGTTACCTGTTTCCATATATCTTCCAAGAAACAATAGAGTGATTTGCTATAGTTAGTTGGATATACGTGTTTTTGAGAAAGGGTTTCTCTGTGTTGCCTTGGCTGTCCTGAACTTGTAGACCATGCTGGCCCTGAACTCACAGTGATCCACCTGTCTCTGTCTACTGAGTGCTGGGATTAAAGGCATGATCTGCCACACCTGGCACAGATTATGTATAATCTTAAACCAAAAATGTTATATTCGTCTAGGCACTTCATATTAACATCTGTATAGATAATGTTTGTAGAACATATGGAAACTATTATTCAAAGTTACTTAGTGATGCTCTAACCGTCTATGCGAGTCTCATTTGTGTCAACTTCAGCAATGCTTAGAGAAACAGAACCCTAAGATGAACAGATACTTCTTGATTTGACAAGGATTTGAAATCTCTTCTGACTTGTTCCAAGAGGGATTAGCTTTGGCGTTTGAAACTATTGTTTGCTATTGGGTGCCTTTGCCATGCCAGGCACTGTTCTTAGCATTAAGCACTTTATCTCTAATCCTCATAACACGCTGCAAGGCAGATGTAAAACGCTTCATTTTCTAAATGTGGAAACTCAGGCTTAGGCAGTTCAAATAGCTGGAGTGAGGTCATAAAGACGGCTAGCGGCAGAGTTCGAAATCAAATGTAGCACTGGTTTTGAAACTCTGTGTAGCAAGTTCTCCAGGCCGACTTCTTTAATTGTCAGCTCCTTTGTCTTGTGACTCTGTGGGAGAGAGCAGCATTCTAGGTCTAAGCCTGAAGTTTGGGTTAGACACAGAAGGGTCTATTGTATTTGCCAGTTCAGAGACATTTGTAAGGAAGCACCCGGTGTTGGATGCTGGCTTGATTCTTGGTGTTTGTTTTGTTGATAGTGATTTATCAGCATTAACACAACTTCAGAACAACAAACAACTTTTCTATTTCAAGCATGAATATTGTTTACCGTACTCCTCTTTCTCTGTGCAATCTCCCTACTGTTGTTTTTGTTAAGGAGACAGATTATCTTTCTTCTTATTAAATGCTTTAGTTGTAACAGAATACAGAAAATAACTTAGAGTTGTTGTTCCTTGAAATGTTCATTTTTTGAAATCAAACCACTATGCATGCAAAACTCGCGTTGCTAAGCTTGACGCAAGTGAGATTAGCCTAGGTGGTTATAGAATCACAGCTAACTTTGGATAACACCATTTCTGTAACTTCTACAAACATTATCTATACTTATGTTAACATGAAGAAAGGCCTATATGAACATGTTCCAGGCTAGAGGCCAAAGTCAAGTGCCAGAAAATGGGTGACATCTTTACATAACAAATTATCACTTACTTCAGGCTTTGAGCTTCGACTAATGATAGCAAATAGAGGAAAGATTAGCTATCCCTACCAAGATCTACGTAAATTACAAATATAAAAACAACAAAATAGATGTGCTTTAAATTACAAAGTATTTTATCATAGCAATGAAAATAGTAATGTAATATGTAACCTGCAAAAAGAATTCTAAAATTAGATAAACTTTTATGATAGAAAATGGACTTTCTCCTTTAGGGAGTGTCTTCAAGACTCCCTGAAGTGTTTATCTCGGCTCTGAAAATTTTTTTTTATAAATATACTATTATCAATACTTTAGAAATTGCATACATGCTTACAATGTATTGTGAACATATCCATCCCACTTCTTCTGTATCTCCTTGAGGTTTACTCCTCCATCTCATATTTATGGTTTCATTTATTTTTAAAAGTATATAACAGTTTTCAATATTGAGCACATTTTCATTATCCCTTATGATTATAAACTTATTTTACAAGGAAAAAATTGTGAGATCAGGATGTTTAAAACTATGGTACACACGATTACATATAATTTTATTTATTATTATTATCATACTTATTTTCTCATTTCTAATTAATATCTTTGTACAGTAATAGTTTTTACTTTATGCTGTGCTATCTGTTCATTGCTGATATTAGCAGAGAAAATATATTAGATAGAAAAGGAGCAAAATGTCAGAGTAGAAAGAATCTTTGAAGTAAATCACTAAATAAAAGCAGAAATATCTAGCAAGAATGTGATGGATGCAATCCTGGTATTCTGGAGACTGGGGTAAGGGAACCAGTGTGATGTCAACACTCAAGACGCTCAGGCAAGAAAACTGTAGCTTCTAGGGCAGCCCACGATATTTAAACAGTTTCTCCCAACCAAATGTGTTAGAGCTGCAAAAAGCAAAAGGGGAGGAAAGCTATAAAAACACAAGACATTGGAACAGTAATAGAATGGTATGATTTCATTCCGACATGTTTGTTCTTTTTCCCTTCTTATGATGTATTTTTGAGATTATATATCTTCCTTCCTTTCTGTCTTCTAAACCCTCTCAAATATAACTCCATGCTCTATATTACATGTATAAGGCATATGCATATACACACATATATACTATATTATATATTTTCTAAATCCTGTATTCTTAGTATGTATGACTGCACTTATATGCATGTTTTGAGGGCTGACTGTTTGGTACTGGATAACCAATTGGTGTGTTCTTTCATGGATATGCCCTTTGTGCTACTCATCAGTGAAAAAAATTGTAAATTACTTGTCCTCAGATCATTAGAATAGATTATATTATTCCCAACACAGTAAAGTAATTTACCTCAAAGCTTTGTGAAGTTAGGCACAAATATTACAAGAGATTATTTACATGAATACATTTCCAGTAATATGAGACAATAAGTGTGATATGGCTTTAAGCTCCTGTCTCTTCTAAACTTGTATCAGTGGATGCTACTTTTGAAGGTTTTTTTTTATAACCATTACTATAATGCTACTTAATTACAATTGTTATTATGTAAATTTTATGTAAATCTCAGTGATTATTATGAAAATTGGAGGAAAATTTCATTTGTATTCTATTAGCAATGCTTTGGATGAGGACGCAGGTTAATTATAAGCATTATTAGGGGGTGAACTTTTAAGACCAAAAGAGGAGAGTTTCTGGTAAATATTCAAAGAGCATTTATATAAATATTAGTAAAAAAAAATACTGATTATGTTCTTTATTTCATTTTTTGGGGGATGCAACGGATTTATCAGTCTATGCTGTACTTCTTTTGGGTGCAATTTATCCTATGAGAGTCTTCAATGTGAAACATAAATGGAAATTTTAATACCTCATCTTTACCTCTTACAGGATTAGGACTTTTATGCATGAAAATACCATAGATTAGTTTTGACTGTGTGATTATTAAATTGTAAATGTAATACATATGGGCATATTAATTTTCAACTTCTAAATGTACAATGTACCTTGCACAACAACATTTTATACTTTATTTTGATATAGTTTTACCAAGTAATGCTTTTTAATGTGAAACTCATTTGCATAACCAAAACTTTAGAATCACATGGTGGAGATGATGGTCAATAACATCTTACCTGTATGTAGCATAAACATTTATGCAGTATTTCTATTTACATTATTTCAGTTAAGTCTGATATGGTGATTAATAGTGACTTTAAGGTTTATTAGTTTTTAATTTCTTTGCATTGAAGCAGGAAATAGATTGATATTTATTGTTTCTCTGAATTTCAATAGATTTGGGGATTGCTTTTGATTTTTATAAATGTCAGCTACAATAATTTCAATTTTTATCAAACAAAATATTGTGACTTTTAGTCTAAAGCTTATTTTACATAATTAAAAAATTGAGCAATAATTTTGAGTAGTTGTTACTCTTTATAGAAAGGATTAGAAAAATGAAAGGTTTAATAGAGACTTTCTACATGTCTAAGATGTTAATTATACTACACAGAGAGGAAGTTGTCAGCACTATTATGAGAGAGGACAAAGGACTGGTTATTAAAAATTACAAATGTTAAATGAAATCCAAGAGTTTGGCTGCCACTGTAGCTTCACTGCTAAGGCATGTGCACAGTGTAAGTTAGGTCTGGCTTCAATCAACAGCACCATGAAATAGAAAGTTAAGCACACAAGTGAAGTAAAAAAATATATATAATTCAGGAATTTATGTGGACTATGAGAAATAGTGAATCAAAGAAAATGTTTCCTATAAATGAAATATTAGCCCCAAAACATTATATAGTTGGTACTTTTTTTTACCCATTCTACATTAGAAGTAAATATATCATTTAGTTTCACATTTACTTATTTTTAAAATGTTATTTATTTAATTTTTTAAATTATTTTTTTTTGTGTGGTGTGTGTGTGTGTGTGTGTGTGTGTGTGTGTGTGTGTTTGTGCATGCATGTGTGTGTTTGGGTAATCATGTGGATAACAGAGGACTATTTGTAGGAGTCAGTTTTCTCCTTCCATCCTGTGGTCCCAGGCCATCAGGTCTGGGGACAATGCTTTAACACACTGAGGCATCTTTCTAGACCCTATTTTCACATTTAAAAACAATTTAGTCAGCATTTGAGGCTTTGCTTCATTTCAGTATTCAGCCTGGTAGTCTATTAAAATTTAAGTCCTTAGCAAAGGGGACTGATTGATCATCTTTTCTCCAAAATATACTTTCCTGGCTGTAAAACAAAGAAGTTCATTCTAATAGTAAGGAGCTATCACTGTAAGAAATTCTATTCAATTGTATTTCTTCTCTATTTTTACTAGGAAATAGTAATAATATGAGTGTCATTGGCTATACTAGTACTACTGCCGCTACTTCTACTATATATGTAATACTCAATAATAATAATAATAATAATAATAATAATAATAATAATAATAATAATATTGCTTCTAATTACTAGGTGGCTTTTTTTTTTTAACTAGGTGGCTTTTGTCAGAATGCCCTAGGGAGATAAATATTGTTTTCATCTATATTTTATAAATAGAGAACTTCAAGTGTTTTATAGGTTAGTTAAGTTGGTACCAATATCACATGTTAGGATGGGGCTCATATCTGTTCTAACATGATGCACCTTTCATCATCACCTGTAAGTCATCCTGTGACTTGGTCCACTTTAGAGCCTGCTTGTTCTAACATGATGCACCTTTCATCATCACCTGTAAGTCATTCTGTGACTTGGTCCACTTTAGAGCCTGCCTTCTTTCCTAGACAAACAGGGACCAGTGCAGAGCCTCACATTTCAAAAAACTAAAATGGGTTTCGTGACATAATTTAGAAATGTCACTCTTAGCCATAAAGACAAAAGACTCCACATAAATACTACTACAGAGGTACTGGCTCATGCCTTGCTGGTGCTCTATTCTCAGTAGCTAGGACATAGGAACAGGTTAGATGTCATTCAAGTAAAATATGGGTAAGAAAAAAAAAACTGTGAAGTGAAACGTTTGATATTCAAACTGTCTTTCACTTCTTCACTTTCATGACTACTAATACCATTGGCTGCTTGTCAAATCCTGTTGCAAGGATGGTATCCTGATATTAATACATCTTGGCTATAAACATCTGAATCTATTTCCTTATATTATGAGGTAAAATGGAAAATGTTTGAATCTTTAGAAGAGTTGGTAACCCACCCATTAAACCTAATGGCGTATAATTTAGTGTAAACAAGTAGAAGTCAGAGTCCACATATCTCAGAATTTACTTTTGTGACAGTACACAGATATATGGATGGATAATGAAAATGTGGTATATATATATATACACACACACACACACACACACACACACACACACACACACACACAATAGTGTACTCCTCAGGTGTAAATTAACATGAAATCTGCAGTGAAATGGATAGAACTAGGAAACACTGTACAGAATGAGGCAACCCAGACATAGAAAGAAAGAGTCTTCACGTCCTCTCTCATATGCAGATGTGAGTATACACCATGGAGTAACCACAGAAGTCAGGAAATTATAATAGGACCGTAAGTGGGGGGAGGGGCTGGGCTTGAGGCTGGGATAGCAGAATACATATGACATGAGGTGGGAAATGAGTAAATGGGGAATGGCCGTTAATATGGGTGCATGAAGGGACTTCAATATAGGTGGACATGGAAGGATGAAGGAATAATAACGGCAAGATTGGTTGATAAAGCCTCAAGGAATAATATTATTTTATATGAACATACATTATACATACACATATTTTAACTTCCTTCCTCCATTTCTTTCTTTTTTTCTCTCTCTCTCTTTCTATCTCTTCCTCCTTTTCTCCCCTCCTCTTCTCTTCCCTCCCTGCCCTTCCCTCTCCCTTGTTCTTACAAACCAAGATAGGAGAATACATGCACAACCTCTTCCACAAAAGCACAAAAAGAGAAATCAAAATAAAAAGCCACAGACAAATATGGTGGAAAATACCTGAACAAATTTGATGATCTCTGTGTCAGTTCCCATCTACTGGAAGAATAAGCTTCTCTGATTGGGTTCGACAAAATTACTGATCAATGGATATAACAATGTGCCATAAGGAGTTATTTTACTACTATGCCAAGCTGGTGCCTACCTAGAAGTTTCACCACTAATGACTATTATGTTATTTTAGCAGAATAATAGTGTTGTTTTGCCTTAGGCATACCTCTCATCTTGTTTCAGACTCATGGCCACTTTACCGGGGTCATCTATGGGTTCTGCATCATGGAATGGGACTTAATCCAATCAGAAAGTCATTGGTTACTCCCACAATATCAGAAAGTCATTGCTTACTCCCAAAATAATATTTGCACTGTATTGTACCCAGACATTTTACAGCCAGGTCATTGTTGTGGGTTATAGGGCTATAGCTACGTAATATTGATGATTACCTTTCCCCTCATGTAGCTCCCCTCAGGATACCCTCAAATACCATAAATACTAGTCAATAGTTAAACATATGCTTTATTTCCCTAGTTTGATGACATATGCATGTGTCATTTCAACAACAGGGCCTCAACATTAGGCTGAGGATAATTACCAGTAGCTTTGACAAATAGCCCATGATGTTTGGGATTTCTATGAGGCTTCTTTGGCCAATGATTTGATAAAATATAACCAATTCCTGGTTCTGGAATTCCTCTTTAGAGGTTCAAAGTGTCTTGTTGGGGAATTAGCTTTCCTATTATTTTGGAAACTCTGTTTACATGACTTTCATATATGTATGAATTTTAGGAAACTCCTATGGTAGAGGTTCCATATGGTTTGACAAATAGCTTTAAGTGTTACTTGTCCCTCCCCATATTCCCCCCTTTACCCACCTTTCTTTCCAATCTCTACTAAATTCTGCTATCCTAATTTACCCTCCTTCATCACTTTATGAAATATATTTTAGTTCTCCTTTTGGAGAGCTCTACTACAAGTTCCTTACAAACCTCTGTGGTTATTGAGATTTGATCACATACATGAAAGAATTAAAAGCTAACATCAGGATATAGGAGAAAAAGTACAATATCTGTCTTTTAGTCTGGGTTGCCTCACTCAGGATGACTATTTTCTAGATACATTCACTTATCTGTGAATTTTGTTTTTCTTAACTGCTAAATATTATTCCATTGTGTAAATGTGTCATACTTTCATTATCTATTCATCAGTTATGGATGTTCAGGGTTTTCCCAATTTCTGCTTATACTGAATAGAAAAGCAGTGAACATGAATAAATGAGTAGGTTTCTCTGCAGAAAGTTGTAGAGTTTTTGGAGTATATGTACACCATTGGTACAGCTGGATCTTAATGTGGAGCCATTCCCAGCTTTCTGAGTAACTGCCGCACTGATTCCATAGTGACTGAGCAAGTTTTCCCTCTTTCCAGCAATGAATAAGCATTCCCCTTTCTTCACCTGAGTGTGCTGAATTAGTTTTATTGATCTTGGCCATTCTGACTGACTCCAGATGAACTCTCAAAGGAGTTTTCATTTATATTTCCTTAATGGCTAGAGATGTCAAACACTTACTAAGCATTTTCAAGCTGTTTTCATATCATCTTCGAAAACATTCCTATTTCTCTACCCCAGTTTTCAGTTGCCTTATTTTCTAGATGTTCATATTTATTTTATTTTTGTTTTTTGGGCTCTTTAAACATTTTAAATACCAAGCCTCTCTTAGATGTATAATAGGTAAAGATATTTTCCTGTTGTGTAGCTTTCACTTTGTCTAAATGATGGTGTCATTTGTCAGACAGAAGCTTTTCAGCTTTGTGAAGTCCCATTTATTAATTGTTGTTCTTAGTACCCATTGTTATCAGTGTTCTATTCAGAAAGTCTTTCCTGTGGTAATGAGTTGAAATCTATTTCCTGCCTTCTTTTCTACCGGATTCAGAGAATCTGGCCTCATGTTGAAGTCCTGTATTTCTTTGAAACAGAATTTTGTGCATGTTAATGAGTATGAACCTCTGTGGGGTTTTCTACATGTAGCCACCTAGGTTGACCAGCACCAGTTATTGAGGATGCTGCCCCTTCCTAATGTTATTTTTGGCTTAAGTTAAAAAACAAAACAAAACAGATGTCTATAGTTTGTGGAGTTAGGTCTGAGACTTCAATTTGATTTTGTTCATTTATTGTGTCTGTTTTTATGCCAATACCATGTTTTTATAATTAATAAAGCTCTGTAATACTACTTAAAATCTGGCTTGATGATACCTTCAGTAGAACTTTTATTATCCATGATTGTTTTAACTAGTCAGGATTTTAGTTTTTCCATATGTGGGGTTTTGAATCAAAATATCCCCCATAAATTTTATGTGTTTGAATGCTTAGCCCACAATGCTTGGCACTGTTAAGAGGTGTAGGTGTGACCTTGCTGGAGGAATTGTGTCACTGTGGAGGCAGGGATTGCAGTCTCCTATGCTCTAGCAGTTCATTCTGTTGAGGCATAAATGGTTTTGGCTGCCTATGTGCTTACTTTTCTGCTGGAATCTGTGCATCTGAAATTATGAAGGTTGGTGTCTCTCTCTGGTCTTTTCCTCTTCTAGTTGTTGTTCCCCTTTTTTTTTTTTTTTTTTTTTTTTTTGTTGATCTCATCTTTTCTGGGTCTTAGCTAGTGAGTATCTATTGGATTCTTTTCATGGAGTGTTTCAGTGGTTGAGAAACTAATGACATTGGGCTGAGGGGACTTACGAAAGAGACTAGGGCATGTAGTCTGTGTTAACAGTCCAATTCCCAAGGAAATAAAGAGTAAGAAGAACCAGAGATCAGGAAAGAAAAAATCCTGGAGATATGGGAATGGAAGTATTAGGGAGTCTCTTACATCCTTACCAAGAGCTAGAGTCCCTGGGGCATGCCACTTCCTTTTGAATTCATGTTGGTCCAAAGCATTCCCTAATCTATGTAAGCCATCTATGTAACACTTGATTGCTTCTCGGGTGTTGAGTGTGGGTCTCTATTGTTGAGACACTATATACCGAAAACACATGACTAGGGTTATTAGATCTGGATCTGACCTAAAAGTCTCTCTCTCTCTCTTTTAATGATCTATCACCGTGATACTAGAAAATACTATGCAAACTTCTGAGGGAAAGAATTAACTAAACACCTCTACTGAGCTACAACACCTATGAACAACAACCAGGACCAGTAAGGCAAAAACACCTGTAAAGATGGCATTCACATGTTGGTGACAGCAACAGCTGTCTAATGTAACACAAGGCCTATTCAGTAAGAGAGAAATTATACCTGGTAATAAAAATCATATTACCTTCCCAGGGATAGTGACATCATGGATTTTAGAAAATAAGAAGACCATAACTTCTTAATTTATTATAAACCTTATAGTTATGTCCACAGATAGATATAGCTACTACCCCTCATCAAAGAAACTTCTCATTATAGTAAAGAGGCAATCAAAGAAAACCACAACTGCATGCAGAGATCAAGGAGTTGTGGGTCAATCAATGTGAAGCCCAGCTACACTGGAGACATCTGCATTCCAGCTTTTGACTCTGTGGCTCAGTGAATATCACGGAAAATGGGAAAAGGTGATTGTAAAAACCAGAATGCCAGGAAGCCTACTCTGATTCAGTCTCTCCTAGAGACAGCCTCACAGTCAAGACCAGAACAATGACAATATCAATGGCGATATTAAGGGAAAAAAAAAATAAGTTCAAGGTATCTCTCCCAGAAACGAAGAGCAGATGCAAAAGTGAGTGCTGGGAGAAGGAGAAATAGCCTCACTCAGGAATAAGCCCTTATTGGCTGCTTAATTCAGAATGGTCAGTTCTGAAACTATTTATACAAAAACAACACCAATGGACGGAGCAGCTTGTATTTATAATATTTGCACACACACACACACACACACACCAGTATTAATCAGATGAAAGGAGGTAATTTTCAGGATAAGGAGGGTGTGGGGGGTTTGGTGAGAGAATGTTTTAGAGGAGTCAGAGGGAGGAAAAGGAAGGAGAAGGTGATATAATTCTATCTCAACTAAAATATTTCTTAAAAGAAAACAATGTGCCAATTCTCATACATTAAAAACATAGGAAACCTGTTGGGTGATGGTGGTACACACCTTTAATCCCTGCACTTGGGAAGCAGAGGCAGGTATATCACTTAGAGGGCAGCATGGTCTATGGAATAAGTTCCAGGGCAATCAGTGCTACACAAAGAAACTCTGTCTCAAAAAAAATGAACAAACAAACAAACAAACGTCAAACCAAGCATCCAACCAATCAAACAAATGACAATAACAACAGACCATAGGAGAACTTAAAAAGAAAAAAAGTGTAGGAAAATCAGATAGCCCAAGAAAAGCTGTGACATGACTACCCTAGGCATTGATGGATAGGTTGATTGCATGGGAAAAGGCAACCCTGAGATGGCATACCCATCGGGGAGTCCCAGCAGCTGACCCCCGTGAGGAAGCGGTGCTCATTTTGTCCAGTGCCTCTTGGTTGCTGCCTTATTTTCACCTCTTGCTGGCTGTCTAGTTCTCTAGAGAATGCCCTTGTTCCGCTAGCACACATATCTGCAGGATCCCTCATGTGCTTCTTACACTTGTTGTTTTTAGCACCCCAAGAGTCATTGCATTCTGTTTATAAACAGGTGCGAAAGGGAGAAAAATAAAGGACTCATAAAAAACTTCTATTCATAAAGAGTTAGTCTGTGGCTCTAGTGGCAGCCTTACAGAGAAGGTGAGTGGTAATTCAAGTTAGTGGGTTTTAAAGTAGTAACTTACAAACCTTAGAGAATTTCTGAATAGTGGATCCTGGGGTTGCCCAGCAGACCTCTGGGAACTGCCTCTGAGGAACTACATTTTTGTCTCAGAAAGGATGGGCTGATCATTTTCATCATTTCCAATGCAAGGATTTTGTATTATTTATATTTTAATGTACTGCATGAGCTACAACCAAATGGTATTTCAGAATATGACTATATCTCTATTATTAAGAAAAACTGTCTTTTTTACCATGATAGCTGTATTGTTTATTAATGCCAAGAGATATTAATTCAGTGTGACTTGAGTAATGATTATGGTGTGTCAATAGATGCTTTACTCTCTAGCACATTTCTGTAATAAGCATATCCACTCATCTGCTGGTTGATTAGGTAGGGTGACCGCTTTCCAGGAAAAAATAACAATGTTTTCCTTTAAAACACAGCTAATTATTATTTTTTTTCTACAAGTGTTGATAAGGTGACCCATTAGGGCTTTGGGTTTTTTCTTCTTATTTCGTGGTATCGTTATAAAATCAGGATATATTTGATGTGCTCAAATCCACTGCAGTAACAATCTTTAAGGATATATTGCTTTTTCTAAATTTTGACGAGTGGGGCTCATGTAGTTGATTCTTGAGTACTTTGATTATCTTCAGTAACTTCCTAGCTTGTTAGTGTGAAAGAGCCTTTACATCTGCCCCCAATATCAGACCAGTCATGTTCAAGAGAGCCACTGTTTTCTTTGAAGAGACAATAGTGCTTGCAGAAGTGAAATTTACTCATTTTTAAGAAGACTCAGTGAACTCAACTTTCAAGGGTGAAGTCGTTGCTTCAGTAATGACGCCAACAGCATGGAAGTACATAATTCTCCTTCCTTGTTTGTGTCTCCAACCAACAAGCATGGTGCACTGATTCATAGACAATTTTATCTTTATGGGGTGAGCCTTGGGATTTATTTAGGACGTTGTAAGACCTTGGTTAAGGACCAGACCAAGATTCCGTTATTTAAAAGACAAAAGATAGATAATATGTGAGGAGCCTGAGAAAATATTCTTGGTCATTCTTGATGGGAATACAAATTAGTAAATCTCTTGGGAAAAATAACGTGCAAGTTATCAGAAAACTAAAAATGGCATTACACAAGATCCAGAAACTGAAAAGGTGATGCAAAGACCTCTACTTATGTGCTTGCATTATTGCAGCATTAACCCTTATGGCTACAGAAAATATGGCATATATAAAAATCGTAATCTTAGAAAGGAGAAAGCGCTGCCATTTCTGAAAATACTAATAAATCTTAAGGACGTTTTGATGAGTATAAGAAACAAAGTGCCACCTTGATGCAAGAGCTGTGCAGTTAAGAGCATGTTCAAGCAGAGCGCCTGAGTTGCGTCACCAGCACCCAGTCCAGTGGCTTCCAACTCACTCTAATTCTAGCTCTGATGGCATTTAACAACCCCTCATCTATAGCCTCCTGCACGTATATGTACATATTCACAAGGGCACATAATTAAAGTTTATAAATACAAGTCCTTAAAAGATGAAGAAGCCCTGTACAAAGAAGTGATGACTGTATGATCTCACTTACTTATGGAACACAGAGAGTAAATGCCACAGAACTATGAAGCAGAAATGATGGTTATCAGTAGTAGTAAGGAAAGTGTTTCTTCCTAGACTACAGAAGTCCAGCTGAATAGATGGAATAAGCTTTAGAGAATACATATACCAAACGGTAACTGTAATAAATATTAGTGAGTAATGTAATTTAAATAGCTCAATCATTCAATAGAAAAGGTTTTACCAAAAAACCCAACTAAGTATGATTGTTCAGGTATTTATTTATTGATTGGTCTGATTGAATTACCACATATTATAAACATACCAAAATATTACAATGAACCATATACATGTATGTAATTCTTATATGTCAATTAAAGATGAAATAAAATGAGATTATAAATTTATAAGGAACTCATAGGAATGCAAGGCTTTTTTAACCTCATCAGCCTCAGCTTTGTGAACTATCATATAATAGATCTTTTTTTTTCATCACAATTACTTTCTTTTTAACCAATATAATAGAGATGCTAGGTGGTTTCTGAGAATCATTTTGCTGTTTGCTAGTTCTCAGCATTCATTTCATGTGGATATTAATGATTGTCTCATGGTTCTTGCTGTATGTAGTTTATTTTACTCATGTGTGAAATATATATGTAAAAAGAAACATAACAAAATAATTTAAATAACAAATAAAATATATTTATAAAATTATATAATTGATTGTTATCAAATTACAAAGAGTAGATTAAAATTTAACAAATTTCTTGGGGATGTCTTGGTCATAACAAAACTTTAATTGGCAGAGCTGAATTTGTTTTTTGGGGGGGAAATTTACTGTTTGGTTAATGATATCCTTCCTCCATATTAAAAACCAGCAATATAATTTCATTTGACACTTTGGGTCTTAAAAAAATCTCCCTCAACACGGCTGGGAGAAATCTCTCCTATTTTTCTTTTAGCACTGTAAGATAGGATAATTTTTTGAGTTCATGTCTGTGTCAGAAAGTATGCTTTATGCAAGAGTTCTTAACACTCTAAGGAGTGAAGTTCTCTACTGCATAAGAGAGTCATCCAACAGCACTATGTTTTTCTCAGTAAATAAAACACTAGTGATGTGAGAAAATAAATATATGTTTCCAAGATTCTAAAAAACATATTTTGTTCAGATGATTTGAATCCATTATTTTCATTTTGTTTTTATTATTAAGTTTGTTGTATGACACTTTCATGTACGGGTTTAATGTGATCTGCTCACTCCTACTCTTAACAGCCCCTCTATCCCTTCTGTTTTAATGAACCGGTTCTCCTCTCTACAATTCTCTTTTCATTATTCATGCATTGTTTTTAGTTTTTACTTTAGTATTCAAGGCATACATGGCCTGTTGCCCCTGTGCCATCCGTGTTGTCTGATAGCACAGTCTTGTCCAAGTGTACTAAAGCTGAGTGCACTTGCATTGAGCTTATAATTGCAATGCCTATATGATGCTTAGAAGATGGTATTTCTTATCCATTCTTCTTATTTTGTGTTCTTACACTTGGTATTCCAATTTAGATGAACTGGATGAACTGTGAGGATTCAAAATATCTTCTCTGTCTACCATCTGATTACCAGTGAGACATCTGAGAAATTTCCGTTACCAGGTAAGGTATATATATTGAAGGCATGTAGATCTATCATTTACATATATTGTTTTATTTATTTCATTTTCAGGGACTCTTTATTAATATAAACAACATTTATTAGCAATGTGCTAAATTTTTTTCAAATTCAAAAGCATAAATCGGTTATTTTCAAAGGTATTTATTTACCTTCTGTTTTGTGCTATGCAACCTATTTCTTCTCCTGGCATTCCATAGATAAATATTTGTTTACTTAAAGATATATTAAGCTATTATTTTGTTAGTGATTCATTATGGGATGCATGTTAATGTATGCTTATTCTCTTCTCATATGACTGGATAAAGAACATAATGCTGTATTCATTCTTATTGCTTATTCGTAGCATACCATTCTCAGTACTTTGTGCTCTGCTGTAAAATACTTGGTTGTGTGGGTAGCCACTTTCCTGAGTATAAGCAGCCCTTCCTGGTAAGGATTGATCGGGCTAATACACATTGCACTTTAAAGCACAAAACCTTTTTTATTTTATTTTCATTTTGTTCGGATTTGAAAATTTTGTTATATCTAACTTTACACTACACATGGTCTAGTACTCCCTCTCAATTTATTCTCCATAAAGTCTTTGACATTTTCTAAGAGAATCTTCTGTGGCTCGTAACACACAGAACACTGACCAATGTTAATGGGTGATAGCTCTGAACCTGAAAATACTGATTTGGAGTTTTCTTATAATAGACAGAAAGGTAATAATTTGTGCTTGTTTGTCTATATATTCAATGTTTGTTGGAACCAATAGCTGTTCTATTTAAGTGTAAATGAACATTTATAAATATATTTCAATCATTGTTTCATTTTCTTGAGACAAAGTCCCAGCACCTAATGATTATTGGCTGGTACTCTTTGTATAAATTAAGCTGGTCTTACATCACTGTATTCTCTCTGCCTCTGTCTCTCAAAAGCTGAGATTTTGTGCATGGTTCTATTTGTATTCTGATCACAAAACTTTACTTAGAAAATAAGAAATCTCAGTTTTTCTAATAACTTTGATACTGTCTCTAAGATGCAGGTTTAAGAGAACATTTTAAAGTAACATGTCCAAAGATGGTCTTTTGTGTCAAGAAAATTTCCATGGACAAATACTAATTTATACTACAGTTATTTCAATGAATAATGAGTTTTTATTTAATAAGAAGATAACATTAATAAATTTAATACAATCTTACAAATGTGAGACAGGTAATAAGCTATCTGACTTCACGTGGCATTATCTTTCTCTACTCAGTAATCTTGTTGATCAATTATTTTGAATATATTAAAACACTCAAAGTTTATACTGAGAAAGTTTCCCTACATATTGTCTACAAATGACTTAACATTGCCTAGACACTAGGGATCTTGTCGCTTGGGATATTGACATTGAAAGATGCCAGCATATGTATTTAGAGAAGTAAAAACAACAACAACAACAAAAAATTCTAGTTAAGGCTCAATTTCTAGTCATTCTAGGAATGTTGAAATATCTGCATTTTATTTTAGTATTTTTAAAATATAACAAGGATTTACATGTCATGGTGCTCCATTTTGTGGCAACTGTTTTAATATACTGACCTAAAATTCGTTGAGATATATTTACTGACAGTTTTACCCACAGAGACTGATGTCTGCATCGACACGTGATGCACTCTGTTCTCCCTTCTGGCAGTACGTTAAATGCATTGGTTTGAACTGATTGAAATCCTAAACTGCAATTTTTAGTGAGACTCACTGGAGCTTTCTATATTATTCAATTTAGCTAGTTGAATTAAATATTACATGAGTCCATATGTTGTTTTCCTAAATTGTACATTCCAGCCAGACTGGCATGAGTACCTTAAATCCTACAATCTTGCTTGTAAGTTTAAGCTTTATAGGATCCATCAGTACAGAGGACACAGTTCACGACTCAGCTCACACACTTCTTCTTCTCCCATTTATTTGAGGGTTATCAAGTTTACCAGGGACTCCTGTTGACCACCCCTGACCACAAGGATTGAAACTTTTTTTTTTCACTGAAAAATTGTAAAATTCTGTCTTTTGCACACCACATGGTGGCTGTTGTACCCACGAACGCACTTGCAGAACAGTGGTTATCTCATTTGTGGCTCTAGATTTTGTGTAGTCCTACCATTATATAGAACATGGTAATAGAGGCGAAACTGTCCAGGGAAAATGACTGGGAAGAGCAGGAGTGGCAAAGGCTTATCTGGGAAATATGGTCAATGTACATAGACTTCAATGGAAATATCTTGATGACACTAATCCTGGTAGACTTAGTTTCCTTTCTGTTGCTGTGACAAAATACTCTGACAACAAGCAACTAAGGAGAGAAAGAATTTATTTAGTACTCAATTCTAGGTCATGATCCATCATTATACGGAAGTAGATGAAGGAACTTGAAGCAGCTAAGTCACATCGCATGACAGCTAAGCAGATTACACCACATTGCATCTAAGTTGAGAGATATAAATACATGCATACTTTTTTTCTCTGCTTTTACTACACATACAATTTGTGGTAAAACAAAACAAAATACCCCAGGGAATGGTGTTACCAATATTTAAGTTATGCGCCCCCCTCCCCCCCGATTAAGGCAATTAAGATAATCTTCGTTAACTTGGTCTTGACAATTCCTCTCATCCAAGGAGATTCTAAATTGTTGACAATTAGAGCTAATCATTAAAGGTGTTCATAATGAATATACTCCAAGTTTAAAACGTCAATGAGACCAAAAGTTGGTTATTAGAAAAAAAATCAATAAAATGGACAAATCTGTCGCTACAATGTGTAAGACACGAAAGACAAAACAACCTGTAAAATTGAAAATGAAAGTGAAATATTATCAATGCTGCTTATTTATAGAGAGCTATATGGGTATAGATATTTATAAGAGTGTACTGTGGACAATTATATGATGAGTATGGATACTTTAGAACAAATAGACAAATTCCCAGAAACATAGAACTTATGAATAAATAAGAGAAACAAAAATATGAATACACCTATAACTAAAAAGATGGTTGATCAGAAATCAAAAACATCTCAAAGAGATAGCTGTTGATATGATGGATTCCAGTTAGAGAGTAACAAACATGAAACCATTTAAACTTTCCTTCAGAGAGATGAAGAGTGAGAGAATACATCGCCTGTACATACAGTTCTGTGCTAGCCAAACCAAGCAAAGATAGCACAAGAAGTGTAAACAGAAAACAAATGTCCTTCACCAACAATGGAATAATTCTCAACAAAATACTAAAACTAACATCTTCGCAGTAAGCAACAGCTCTCTAATTGGACGTATGGCCTACCTAACAGGAGGAAAAGAATTCCTGGAACTGGACATCTAGTCAATTCTTCAGGACAGTGAAGTCATCTTAGTGGAAAACCTATTTTGTGGGAGCCATGTTACATCTCTTGAGAAAATTTCTTGAATCTTCTGTGAGTTGATCTCCTTGAGACAAGGCCCTTGGAGTTCTTCTTCCACTTGGCGAGATCTGGGAATGATACTCAGAATGACTTATGTCTACCCTTGAGAGATGGAGCCATAATTCCTGCTTATGACCCTTGCTTGTTTATTAAAAGTCAAGTAAAGACAAGATTAGCCAAGACCTTTATAATAAAGATTCTTTAGTAGATGGTCTTTAATATTGATAAAATGTTTAAGGAAGAAGAGGGGCTTGGAAAGGTCAATTACTTCTTCTGAGGACCTAAGTATGCTAACGCATTAGAGTGAGAGAAAGGTCAAAACCAAGAGAAAATAGAGTCTAAAAAGCTAGGACCTATGAAGATGAGGCCCTAAAGGTCAATAGTTAGAGTTTATCCTTAGGTTAAGTCAGCTTAACTTTACAAAAAGCTGGGAGTAAAGATTTGTCATAATTCTAAAAGAAATTGGATAGATTCATCCTCACTTTGGACAAGGAATAAAGTAGTATTGAATAATGATAAATGATACTTATGTTTAATGAGAAAGTTAGAATAGGACCATATTGTATAATTGTCTTATAAACTTAATATATGTATCGGTTCAGCTTATAGTAATATGTAAAAGTCATTTTTAACATACAGACTTATTCTTGGATTTTTAATTGTTTTTTACTGAAACTGCATTTTTCTTCCAGCCTGCACACAAACTAAACTGGTTGTCCCTGGCTAGATATAATCATTTGGCTTGCAATACTTAGGTGTATTTAGTTATGACATAGTCATTTGGATTGTAAAACTATACTGCTTAGATATTGACAAAGGATACTAATTAAAGGTTAATATGAAACTGTATTTGTGTAATGCTTCAAAATTCTGTAGAAAGAAAGATGGCTTGGGCTATTCGGGGCCACTTGCTCAAACTGCAACAAGTGGTCAAATTTTTCCCCCTCGCCGACTCCACATCTCTGTCCTGGGTTACTGAACTCTCCAGATACAGATTCTAGCACCTATTAGGGGCACTTTAATAAACCAGTATAGTTCTTAACTACATTATAAATATTTATTCTTATATTCACAGATAAATGTTCGTTCTTCATTGAAGAAACTTCTTTTTTGTCACAGATAGTGATCATTCCAGTAAGTCACAAATGGACAAATGCAGAGAACAAGTGATTGTGAGGGTCTCAGTCCAGTTGTTACATCTAAAACAAAACTTCTGTGTCTAAGAAAATATTATAAGAGCCAAGGAAGCAGGAAATCTACACTCAGATTTCATTCGCATTTCCTGGAGATGATGGAGATGCTTCAAGCATGATACCTCAAGAATATCGAGGTCCAAATAAGACCTGGAGAAGCACAAGCCTATCAATAGACAGGCTAACACTAAAGGGGGAAATCTCACAGGATAAAAGCCACTGATAATTTTTCCCAGGGGAAAACCCTCTAATTGGTATCTAATATGAAATGGCCAGTCCAGGTTCTATATTCCAACTAATGGCAAATGGACTTTGTAGTTTTATAAACAGTCTTATGGAATTGAAATACTCAATATCATATAGTTGCTATTGCTGTGTCTTCTTAATCCCCATTATTAATATGTCAAAGACTTTCTTAACTCATCTGAGTAATTTCAACTTCCTGTCTACCATATAAGATGTAAGAATAACCATGGTAGTTTCCGTTTGTCTTCTATTTCTTTAAATATATAATTTTAATTAATAATTTGTCTGTCTCTGTCTCTGTCTCTGTCTCTGTCTCTCTCTCTCCCTCTCTCTCTCTCTGTGTGTGTGTGTGTGTGTGTGTTTGTGTGTCCATGTGCTGTGTATGCATATGGAGCTCAAGGAATATCTTTATGGAGTTGATTCTCTCTCTCTACATTCATGTGTGTCCTAGTGAGTAAACTAAAGTTTTCACGTTTGGACAGCCAGTGTCTTAACCCACTAAGCCATCGCATGAAGCTCCTTCCATTTCCCTGATAGTTTTATTTCTATCTTTTCACTCTTTGCCTATCGATGTCTTTGCTAATGAAGTTTCTCACAGGCAATGTGTAGTTGCACCTTATTTATTAGGTCATCAAGGTTATTCACGTTTAAGTTTATTAATGAAAAGTATTTCCTAATTCCTTCGTGATCCTTTTTCTGCTTGATTAGATTATTGCTTGTTCTTTTATTTCTCTTCTAATTAGGATTAGGAATTTGGGGTTTGAAGTGTTACAAATATAGATTCTCTCAATGCTCCCCTTTGCTTGTATATAACACTCATGAAAACATAATTTTCTGTATACTCATGGTAGAGGCTTTCCTCTCCTTCTTAGTGTAATATTCACTTGGGT
The DNA here is from genome assembly GCF_903995435.1 of Acomys russatus. Lineage (NCBI taxonomy): Eukaryota > Metazoa > Chordata > Mammalia > Rodentia > Muridae > Acomys > Acomys russatus. The sequence continues at coordinate 34,364,601 of NC_067167.1, read as the reverse complement.
TTCTATGTAACACTTGCTTTGTGGTCGAATTACCTTAGATTATTTTTGTTGTCAAACATGTTTACTTCTCCATTGATTATAAGAAAACCATATTTTATGTGGTAGGTCATAAATGCAGGCATACAGGGCAACATATTGCCACAATGGTGCCATCCTCTGTGGGATATCTGTGAAGGCAGTATGAGTCTACCAATCAGCCAAAAAGAGGTGTGAGTTGAGTTTCAGCTCTTCACTGTTGTTCTGTGGAGTTGGTGCAAAATGTAAATATATATTTCAAACTAAAATATATTTAATATTATGTTCTTTTTATCATTATCTTAAAAACTATTGTAGCAGTTTAACTGTACATCAGTAAAATTAGTACGTTCTGTCCCAATATAATATTTAGCACAATAAATTGTCAATAAAAATTTATAAATATGTAATAAATTATGAGTAGTAACCATTATAACATCTGCAGTGGGATTTTCTTATAATTAAGTAATTTGTTAGGATATTTACAATTGTATTGAAGTGTTTCCTGACTTTAAAATCTTAATTTTACATATTTACTGTGTAAAAGTTTACAATACAGTATAGTAAATATGTACATTAATATATATATATATATCTCCTGTCAAAATATTATTTATCTATCTTTACAGGGCAAATGGTTCAATCTGTGTTTTATTTTCTCTCAAAGTTTAAAATGAAGCCCCAGGATAGACCTATTGCTTATTTACCTGTCATCAGGCAGTTTTTGTCACATGCCCTAATATCACCACAGACAAGACAGGTTGAACCTTCTGTTTGTTCTTAATTTAAAATGTCTTTTAAAGCTGTTCTTTCTAAAAGCATATAGCCTAGTATCATTAACAGGCAAACATGAAATAAACAACTGGAATTTAGTTTATGAAGGCCATGGGTTAGTCTTCGGGGTATGCTGTTGATTTCCAGTATAATTTAAGCATTATTGACTCTTCAGTGAGCAGAACAGGATAGCAGTCTGCAGGGAATTCTATTCTATTTTACTCTTTTCTATTTGTATAGAACTTTCCTAGATCAGGATCACGAACGAGAAAGATTAACATGTTGCCTACATGTCTATGTGCCTTGATGACCATTTGAACAAATTAATTGCTGCATCAGTCAAAACAAGTTATATATTTCAAATTTGACAAAGTCAAGAAAAATAATTAGCTTATTGATGCCTTGTTTAAGCAGCATTTCTTGCTTCTGACACTGCACTTGGAAGATTCAGTGCGTTGATTATTAAAGCCGAGTTTAATAAAAATGTGCTAATGGCGAGTTCAGCAACTCTGTATCAGAGTGAAAACAGACAATCTGTACCTAGCTTTATGCTGATGATACAGTGGGGGATGTGTATGTTTAGAAAACCATCTGCTGTGCATTTATGTGCAGTTCTACGCAGGGTAGCTAAGCTATCATAGCTGTGTCTTTAAAAAGGCATTTTATTAACAGCAGCTAAGCACACTCCTGCCACTGGATGCTTCTTTTTTTAATGTAATATGAGGTTTATTTAGTGAGGGAGAGAAGGAAAGTAGGGAGGGGTACCCGAGAGAGAGAGAGAGAGAGAGACAGAGACAGGAAGAGTAAGAAGAACGGAGAGCCATTAAATGTTTCTTAAAGACATCATTTTATGTAGTTAGTCATTTATTGGAAATGGTATTGGTCATCTTGAGTGAGGTATCCTTTAATATATGTGTGTTTCATTAGCATAATAGAAATGTACTAGTGTCAATATTTTAAACCTAAAATAATGACCAGGAGAGCGAAACACCAGACTATTTTAAAGGTATGAGGCATGTGAAAAAGAAAATGTCTTCTGTCTTTTGTCTTTAATTTGCTGTTCTAGAAAATGGAAGGCATGATATTTAAGAGGTTTGGTGAATGTAATAGTTTATGAATTTGTTAATTATCTGCATACTTCTGAAAGAATGTAGGTTTTTTTTCTGTTCAGTACTCTGGGGGTCATATTAGCATTATACGATACCCCTCTTCATAGAGATGACATTGAGAAATATCTTGATTCCTGTGAAACGCATACCCATTGAGAATTTGAGAAGAGTTTGTTCATGTAGTCACAGTAGTCCACAAGTGTAGATTACCTGTAAAGCATGTGTCTGTGGCAGATTGGAGACCTGATCTTGGTACTTAGGGTGTGTCTTGGTATGATTCAGGCCAAGAATAGAAAAACTTCTCAGCATTAGCAGGTGTTCCTGGAGAAACCTTCTGGATTGGGTATAGTTTAGAACCAGCTGTGCCTGGAGGTACATTTGCCCAAGGAAGACCTTGCCCCTTGGTATTCCCCCACAGTTGGTTCCATAGTTGCCTTTCCCTGGTGCTGGCGTTTCCCTGGTAGGCTAGCAAGTTAGGATCTCCTTGGAAACTCTTTACCTAAGACCATGCATTGTCTTCCATTTATGTGGTTTTGCAAGATACTGTAGTTTTCTAATTCTTTTGTCTGAATATTTTCTCCAATTTCAGAATTGGAAATTCTCCAATTTCTCCAATGCCAGAAATGACGTTTTCTTTTTTTCTTTTTTTTTAGAATGGACATTTTCTTATATTTTGGTTTGTGAGGCTAGCCTTTAATGGCTGAGCCATCTGTCCAGCCCATGGATGTTTTCTTTAATTGCATGATGTATTTAAATTCTTGATAGTATGTTTGTTTAAAATAATCATTACTTCATATTCTGATTTGTATTTAATAATAGCATTGCCCTTAAAAGGGGGTTTCCCTAGCAATTTGTTGATGGTTAAGTAGAACATTTTTATATCTACTTTATATTTGAAATTTGGGAAATAAATTAGAATTCTAAAATATTTTAGTTGGACCTTCAAGTCTTTCTATGTCTCTTACTGGAAGAAAACAAGGATATTTTCTTTCAGTTCATTGAAGGAGGAAAATAAAGGAGGAAAGGAAAAAAAACACAACATGCACACAAAGAAAGACACAGAGAGAATATTTTCCAAATGCACCTTGAAAATAGAAATTTTACTCTGGTTTCTTGTTATAAAGATCTAAATTATTTTGATTTCCTTTTGTTTTTTGACTCTAGTACCTGTACTTATAAATTATTCCCTCCTCATATTTTATTAGCTATGCAAGACAATACATTAAACATTATCCCAGCATCACTACTAACAATACTTAAAGTAGCCTGGAATATGTATTCAATGTCCAGTAGAAACTAAAGTTAATAAATCTGTTAGGGTCAGGTCTTATTCTCACTTGCCTGTCAAAAATTAGGTCAGTGTGCTAGACTATAACATCTGTGCATGTGCCTACATACAGATACAAAAGTGAAAAGACTAGGCAGAGGAAAAAGCTAAACGGAAGAATAAATTCTTTATTGCTAGCATGTAAAGGTATACTAGTAATACAACATATTAATTTATTTTTGCATACGCTAGAGAACATCAAAGTTAAAAATATTCTTTCTTAGTGTCTCTATAATATTCATATTTTCTTGTCTGTTAGAAAAAAGTTTTCTTGTAATAAGATTCAATGTACCTCATAATGATTTCAATGCAATTTTCTGCTATTATGGAGACTTCTAGAATGTGGACTGATTAAACATAGTCATATAGAAATGAATATTTTTGGTCACTGGTTGAATTCTTGTACAAAACCATTTAAGTAGCTCACTGCCAGAGTATGGATGATATTTTTTGGCTGGAACAAAATATGGCAATATAAAAGGCATTTCAACTGTGTAAGAAGTTAACAACCAATTTTCTTGATGTCTCTGAAGATAATGTTCATAAGTTCCAAGTTCATTTTCATGGTATAATACTGTTATTAGAATTAGCATAAATTTGAAATGATGGGTAATTCTTATCTATTAGACAAAAGTCATCTCCTATTGCTGTTGAGTAACTCACAGGTTTTAAATTAAATTTTCTGATTTGCATTCAAGTAAAAGCTGTAAATAGTTTTCCAGAAAATATAATTGAGCTGATTCTGACTTTTTAGATTAGATTACTCCATTAAAATACAGAGATTTCTATTAACATGTGAATTATCATTTCAGAGATACAAAGGAAAGCACACAAGGCAGGCACTATATATATCACCGGTGTTCACAGTATTGCTGAGCTCGTCAAAAGACTCACCAGAGAATCACAAAGGAAACCGAATTGAGTCATAATACAATTAATGTTTCCCTTACTGCCATATTTTACCAAACACCATAGATGTAACTGAGTGAGAGAAAATACAAAGAGAAACAAGGGCTTACATATTGACCAAAGGAAAACCATTTTAACACTTGACTTATCAAATATAGAGAGGTCTCCAACTCTTATTTGTCATGGTTACAGAGAAAACAAGTAAGCCTCTTGATTTATTTAAGATGTTTTATGGTCATATGAGTAAAGTGTCAAAGTTACTGATGTTCTAGTATTTAACAGGATTATTTTAATTCACTGACATCTTAATGATGGACTGTTGGCAGATTCGTCTGTGAATGCTCTTGAACAATAGGGTCTACAGAAATATGTTTCTATGGTCTGGCTATTCGAGGAAAATTTCTCAGTTGTGCCCACATACATTTTCAGGTGCATGGTATGCAGTTTATATTCTTCGCCACGTTCTCCTTTTGTTGTTGTGTCAGCAAGTTGCTTTGACTCTGACACTGCTGTGCAATGATTTTCAAATCAGGATCCCCACAGGGTGCCTGTTCTTTAACCTGTATTTATTCAAGTTAATTCATTGAAATTTGCTTTGTGGTGGTGCTCAGATTGTCACCTCTGCTACAAATGGGGAAAAAAATTACCCTTCCTTCACTGAAAACCCTTTGCTGCTGCTTCTGTTTCTTCCCCACGTTTATGCACCTCCATGCTTTTCATCTTGTATTTGTCATGTTGGACGTTCTAGTTGAGTCTTCTTCCGAGGCTACATCTGGTTGTTTTAAAACCTGGCAACTTAAGACATCATAATGATTTATAATTTCTCCCTAAAGTTTTGTATTCTACAGTTGTGTGGCTTTGGTTTCTACCTTGAGGAATCCCAGCATGGTTTTACTCTGTGCCTATAAAGTGGTTGATAGTAACACAAAAAAATCATACACCACTTTCTTCTTTTCTTTCTAACTCATCCTCCTTTGACTCATTTGCCTGGTCTTCATTTAAAATTTTTCCTCATTATGTTACTCTATATATAGTTGTGAAAATAATTATTATCCTGCCTTTCTGATTCTGAGCCCAAGCTTTTGTTCAAGACAGATGGTTTATAATTATTCTACTTGTGTCTATGATTAATAGATAACCCATCAAATTTACCATATATATATATATATATAGTCCCTTTATCTGATTTTTATTGTCACAGGTCAGTGCCTGTTTATATACATACATGCATACATACATGCATACATAATACATACATACACACATACACACATACAACATGAAGCATAAAAAAGGTAGTTGACATCATATATCATAGTGCTGTGGAAAAGAATGCCCTACTTAACTGCCTTTGCCTTGGTTTTCAACTAGAGTTATTAAATGAGACTTCCAAAGGAAATATCTTATGCTACCTATCCATCATCCATGGACTTCTTTTCTGTCCATCCCTACCCAAGATGATTCAGTGGGAAGCCTTCAGTACATCCCCAGAGGGAGGCTTCTTTACCATAAATATCCTATTTAAAAATAGTGTAGAAAGACAATAGTTTATAAATAATAATAATTAGAGCACTGTGTAAGTTCCCTTATACTTATGCATAACTTTACAAACTAAGACTCCTGGTAAGTAACTGTCATTTTGAAGTAGTTATGAGTTTTTCTGATTGTAACACTTAGCATATGTCATTTGTTGTATATAATAAATGTTTATTAACTGGCAGACTTCAATCTTTACACTAAATAGTTTATGTCTTTAAACTACAACTTTCAGCAGTTAAAATAGAAATTGTATTCACAAATTATGTATTATTTCTTGGGCTTATCTCCAATTTATGACCTTTTCATTCATGGAGACAGTCCCCATGGGGCTAACTCTAGTAGAGACTTCTGACATCTGTGATGGAGAGAACAAAGGTCCATATGAAGAGTCTTCACACTTCTTTTAATGATCCTTGGTTGTTCCACTGATCTTCTCCATGCTCTTTGAGTGAGGGAACATGCTTTCAAAATTGTCTGGGCTTCCTACAAATTATATAGGACTTTTTGTTTAGCAGAGTAAATAATTATATAAGTTAACAAGCTTTGAAATCAGTTAATGTGGCTTTGATACTAGTGCAGCAATTTGAATGAGAATGACCTCCACAGTCTCAGGAATTTGAACACTTGGTCCTAAGTTGGTGGTGCTGGTTAGAGAGGCTGTGGACAGATTCAGCATCACTGGATGAATTAGTCAGATGTGGGGAGATTTTGAAAGTGTGTAGTCTCACCCCATATCCAATGGAAGCTGATGTTGTCCATGAGGCATGAATGCGTGAGGTCGTTAGGAGGCTTGCATCACAGTATCTAGACATCCTGAGGCGGTGGAATGGGTGGCAGGGGAGGATTCCTCACACAGAGCTCCTGAGCTGGGTTCTTGCTGTGAAGCTGTGATGGACGGTATAGCCCACATTGCAGTGATATCTCAGGATAATGGAAACATACCAAAAATGGGATATTAAGATACTGGCACTAATTGGATATAGCTTAAGTGAAGAGCCACAATTGGTTCAGGCAGAGTTTGAGTCAGTGCTATGAAAGCTCCAACGATTCACCAAGAGCTCTAGATGTTAGACATAAAGCTACAGGATTTGATAGTTGACCCTGGCATGGACCTTTCTTTAGTCTCACCTGTCATTATCATGCCTCATTTTGCCCTTTGCAAACAGGCATGTTTACTCAGTGTCATTGTGTATTAGAATTAGGTAACTTGTCTTTTGACTGGGGATCATGAATAAGAAATTACTCCAAGTACAGAAGACTGCATTTTTAAATTATATTGAAAATTTTAAGATGTGGGCATGTTTGATCCAGGACTGGATGTATTTTTCATGTGTGATTGCAGGTACTTACAGGGACAAGAGATAGAAATTATGGTTTTGATAGATAACATCTCTTACATGCTTATGTATTTGAACAGTTGGTCATTAGCTAGATAGGGAGACTTGTGGAATATTTAGAAGGGAAGGTCCCTTGGAGGATCATTTGGGAGGGGACTTCAGTCCTTATAACTCAAGCCAGCTTCCTGTCCATTTTCTGCCTCCTGGCCCCATGCATAAACCCTGACGTGCTTCCTTTGACATTTTTAGGTCTAGATAGATATTTGAAGTTGATAAATATAGATATGATAGACAGTGATTTACGTTCAGGTTTTCAGATGCACCAAGATAGGAAAGATGTTTTCTTCAAGGTTGCCAAATACAAAGAGCCAAAACACTGCGAATGTAACAATTATATAATTCCTGATTGTTTCATGGTTCTTCTTGCTGTAGTTAGTTTATTGTATATATGTGTAATAGTATAAATGTATATGTAAAAATAAAAAAATAATTCACATTCTCAAATCTGTGTGAACAATGAATCCTTCCTTATAAAATTTGCTAAGTGTCATATATTTTGTCAAATTGATGAAAAAATAACTAGTATACATTATGTTTGTTCCGTCTCACGTCTTCAAAAACCAAACTTCATCACTTACGACTATTCTTTTATATGCTAAGATATTTTCCTACTAAATAGCTGAACACTATAAAGTACAAATCCAACATCAAAATCTCACAACAAAATTCATAAATCTATAAATACTGTTTAATTTTTTAAAAAACTGTGAAAGCACTCTATTTTCTTCCCACATTGTACAATGACACACTTCATTAGACTTTTGTTATGAGTCATCTCTCTGTTCTCTTTTCATTCTTTTTGACCCATTCTAAGCTAGGCCATTAATGCTTAAAGGAGAGTTTCTTTTTCAAGACTCATGTCTTTTAGATGGTGGTAATTGTCATATTGTAGTACTCTAACTTGTCTCTCTCTTCACGTACAGCATGAGATAATTTTTTGGTTGATGTGAGAGATACCAAATAAGAAACAACTCAAAGAAGGAAGGTTTAGTTTGATTCAGTTGGAAGGTACAGTCCATCACAACAGAAAATGCTTGGTGGCAGGAGAGTGTAGAGCTAGGTATACTGCATCTGCAGTCAGATAACACACACACACACACACACACACACACACACACACACACACACAGAAGAGAGAGAGATACAGAGAGAGACAGAGACAGAAAAGCAGAGAGGAGGGGAGGAGAGAGGGAGAGGGAGGGAGGAAGGTTGCTGGTCATTTCCTTTTCTCCTTTTCATTCAGTCATGAACCCAAGACCAAGGTATATTACCACCCACCATAAATGTGGGTCTTCTCAATTGAATTAACTCAGTATAGAAGCTTCCTCATAGAAAAGGCATAGAGTTGTTTCTATGGTGACTCTAATAATATAAATCGGCAGATCAAGGTTAACCACCACGTGCATTACCAAGCAGTTTTTTGTTTGTTTGTTTGTTTTTGTTTTGTTTTGTTTTACCTCTCTGTCTGTTTCTTTCTCGTGTAGTCTATTTTTTTATGTCTTCATTAAAACTTGTGTTGGAGAATATGAGGGCTTTTTTGCTTTTTTTGCATAAAATAACAAACATTAATAACATTAAAGAACAATATGTGAACTTGACTAGAAAAAAAACAAAGCATAGTATCATATCTTCTTATTTTTCTTTTCCCAATCTTTCATTTATTTTTTAAAACTTTTTTCTTGGTTAACTCATTCATTTTGATCATTTCTAGCTCAATCCATTTATCCACAAATTTTGGGGATTCCTTGTTTTTCATACCTGAGTAGTATTCCATAGTGTATATGTACCACAGTTTCTTTATCCATTCTTCTACTGATGGACACTTAAACTGTTTCCATGTTCGGGCAATTATGAATAAGGCTGCTATGAACATGGTTGAGCAAATTTTCTTGTTGTGTGCTGGAGCATCTTCTGGGTATATTCCAAGGAGTGGAATAGCTGGGTCTTGAGGAAGCCCTATTTCCATTTTTCTGAGATAGCACCAGATAGATTTCCAAAGTGGCTGTACTAGTTTGCATTCCCACCAGCAATGAAGGAGTGTTCCTCTCTCTCCACATCCTCAGCAGCATGTGGTGTCACTTGAATTTTTGATCTTAGCCATTCTGATGGGTGTAAGATGGAATCTCAGAGTTGTTCTGATTTGCATTTCCCTGATGACTAAGGAGGTTGAGCATTTCTTTAAGTGTGTCTCAGCCATTTGATATTCCTCTGTTGAGAATTCTCTGTTTTGTTCCAAGCCCCATTTCTCAATTGGGTTATTTGGTTTGGTGGTGTTTAATTTCTTGAGTTCTTTATATATTTTGGATATTAGACCTTTGTCAGATGTAGGGTTGGTGAAGATCTTTTCCCAGTCTGTAGGCTGTTGCTTTGTTCTCTTGACAGTGTCTCCGGCCTTACAGAAGCTTCTCAGCCTCATGAGGTCCCATTTATTAATGGTTGACATTAAGGCCTGGGCCATTGGTGTTCTGTTCAGGAAGTTGTCTCCTGTGCCAATATGTTCCAGGTTCTTGCCCACTTTTTCTTCTAAGTGACTTAATGTCTCTGGTTTTATGTTGAGGTCTTTAGTCCATTTGGATTTGAGTTTTGTGCAAGGTGACAAATATAGGTCAGTTGAGTGAGTTAACCCAGAAGCAGAAAGACTCAAATGGTATATACTCACTGATATCTGCATATTAGCCCAAGGGGCATGTCCCTCAAAAGCCTTCACTTACCAGGAAATTGGGACAGAGGGGAGGACATCCTATTGGGACTCTAAATGAGAGAAGTATGGGAGAATAGCAAAGTAGAAGGATCCAGAGGGTCCTAGAAACCTACAAGTAGAGCATTATTATAGGCAGATTTGGGTCCAGGGGTCCCGCTCAAACTAAGGCACCAGCCAAGGACAATACAGGTGGTAAACTTTAAACCCCTACCCAGATCTAGGCAATGGTCAGAACATTCTTCACAGTTAAGTGGAGAGTGGAATATGACTTTCTCACATACTCTGGTGCCTCACATTTGACCATGTCCCCTGGAGGGGGAGACCTGGTGGCACTCAGAGGAAGGACAGCAGGTTGCCAAGAAGAGACTTGATACCCTATGAGCATATACAGGGGGAGATAATCCCCCTCAGAAACAGTCATAGGGGAGGGGAATAATGGGAAAATGGGAGGGAGGGGAGGATGGGAGGATACAAGGGATGGGATAAACATTGAGATGTAACAAGAATAAATTAATAAAAAAAATAAAAAGATTAAAAAAAACTTTTTTCTTATTTTTTTATGTTTTAACCAGTTCCTCATGGAATTAGAATAAAAGTAACAGCTCTCCTTCTCAAGCTGGTGATTAGGAGCCTTTGGAATTTCTGAATAATCTGGATTTGTTTCTTCATGGATCTGACACCCAAACTCAGAAATTTCAGAATCATGTAATGGAAAAAAGTGGATTCTCAGCCATCTCATGAACAAAAACAACCCTACCAATTATAACACACATATCCAACTGTCAGATACTGAGGGAACAAATTTTATTAATTTGAGGAATTATTTTACATGAATAGTTAATCATAGGTTTGTACAAATAGTAAGCAGGTTGTGTTGCCTGTTTCACCCCAGACAATCTAGTTTATCTTACTTCTGTAGTGTCACATAGCTCTACATTTCCTGCTTTACTCTAGTTTCTTCCTTTAATGTCATTCAGGTTTTGTGAAATATGCTTTAGTCTAGCATGGGAACATGCTGCATGACATTTATCATGCCTGAAATAGCCCCTGGGACCTTGATCAAGCTCGTTTTCATATATCAAGAATAGATACCACCGGTTTTTTCCTAAATATCCTTGTGAATTAGGTACTTGGCTTACTACTGTGATAAAATACATGAACAAAGGCAATTTAAGGAAAGAGAGGGGGTTTAGGCCCACAGACCCAGAGTATAGTCCTCTGTAGCAGGGAGCTGGTGTTGGCCAGGGTTTGAGGCATCCTGTCACATTGTACCTGTTATCAGGAGAAAGAGACTGAAGAGTGTTCATGCTCAGCTCAGTGGCTCTGTTTCCACTCTTTTATTTCATCTAGAACCCTGGTCCACGGATTTGTGTCACCCACAGGTAAAGTAAGTCTTCCTCAATTAACCTAAACTGGATAAGCTCTTACAGGCCATTACCAGAAACTAACCTACTCTGGAGGATCTCCCAAAGGCCTGCCCAGAGGCGTGACACCTAGGTGTGTTTGCAACTTGACAAGTTGACAACAGCAGTCAGCATACACTGGATCACTTTAACAAAGGTGTTTACTTCCCAGCTTTCCTCTGCACACTTTTGCTTTGGGAATCTTCTACTGTCTGCTCTTAATTGATCTGTTCTAATCATATCCTGGTTTGGATTTTGCCTCTTTAACTGTCTTGCTTTCAGATTATTACCAGGATTCTCTTAATAAACAGATTTAACAAAGAAACCTCAGGATCTGCATTCTGATCACCTTGCACTAAATGGATACCTTAGATTTCAGCTCAAATGTCTTCACTCAGATCAGCCACAGAACATGTCATGATGCTTATGAGGAGGTGTTTTTATGAGAAGTTCAACTTGACTATAGTGAATATTTCATCTTCATGGTGCATGCATGGAGATGGATGTCATGAAAGCCTAAGCTAATAAAAGGAGCAAATAGAGAAGAAAAGACTGAGAAAAGAAGGGATACAGACTTCGTTGGTGTTGTGTTGAAGTTATTTTCATAAAACAGTGTTTGTTTCGCTTAGCCTTTTTCTTAACAGAGCTATCACACAAATAATTGTAATATGAGGCCTCTTTTGTAATATGAGGCTTCACAACATAATCCTGAGCAGTTTTAGTCTTTTTTTTTTAACCTTCTACGCTATTTTGTCTTACTCCCAGCAAACACCCCAGGGATATTTGCACTTTGTAGTTTCCCTTGGCTCTACCTCCTTCCTCCTGATCTTCCTTGGACCTCTATCCATGGCTGAATCCCCTGATCCCCTTCTAACTCCTCCTCTTTTATCTGGCTGGAAGAAAGTCTAGCCCTATTTTCTCCATGCTCACCAATTGTCTGTAAGCTACTTTATTGACATACCAGGAAGACAATTGGGAGGGATGTTTAACAACATTGAGATAAGAGATTCTCAGACCAAGGAAACAAGTTTGTGTTAATTTAGACTCCCAGTGTCGTGAGATGCTGTGTTAGGAAAATGTTGTACAGAGTCTCTTTAGGGAATGGCCAGGACTACTCCTGTAGGGCAAAGAAGTGTTTGGGGGCCACAAGCTCAGCTGCAGACCTGGAAGAGCTAGCTGAGACTACAAAGGCAGCAGTAGGCAAGGAGGAGTGAATTGGACCTCACAAAGCTGAGGCCTGAGGATGAGGCTGTCCATGATCTTGCATAACTTGCAAATCGGAAGACTGGCTGAGCAGCAGAAATGCAAGCTGTAGAGCTGAGCTTGCCTGGGGTGGTGTGAAGCAACCGAACGAAGAAATTTGCTCTGATGGGGGACCGCAGTGTTAGGAATCCACCTGTGAATAATCAATTTTTGGCTGATGACTGCATGCGCCTCTGGGTGTTTTTGAAAAACTCATTCTTTCCAGAATAAATGCTGATATTAATTAGTTGTTCTATAATCTGCTGTATTTCTCAAAAGTGACTTTTATTAAACAGAATTGCCCTCAGTGTTGACATTAGCAGTTCAGGCTCGTGTGTTACTTATTGGTGATTATTCCAAGTTCTTTCCATGTCGCCAAGGCAATGCTTTGTTATAGTGCCAGCATTTATGTTAATAGTGATCACCATGTGAAACTACAAATGTGTGTTCCAGGCATTCTTTTGGGTGAAATGATTTGTTTTTATGGGGATTCCTCTTTCTTTAGACTTTGCAGATATGTTTAGATATAGATGTTAGTTAAAATTATCAAAATGGAATTTTAGAAAGTTTCCCATTGAATCCTGTATGAACTTCTAAACCTATTTTTAAAAGGACAGGCTACTTAGATGTGGAGTATAATGAAATCTTTTTTATTTTAAAACTGTAAACAAAACATGCGACAGTAGTACATGGTCAAGGAAACACATCGAGATTTATTGACTGGTTATTGATTGAAACTGTGCGTGGGGGCAACTCTGTGACCAGCTGGAGATCTACATTAGGGTAGGCTCATGGGAGGATATGAGGGGAACTCTAGTAGAGATTCCTACTTGCAGGGGCCATAGAGACTGAAAAGGACTAGCCCTAGCTAGACAAGTCTCCTAGTAGAGGGAGAGGAATACAAACCCAGAAGCAAAATCTTTGACTCTAAATTGTCCTGCTATAAGATATGCAGGGATAAAGATAGAGCAGATATTGAGGGAATGTCTAACCAAGGCCTGACCCAACCCAAAACGCACCCCATGGGAGGGAGGAAAGCCCTGACACTACTAAAGACACTCTGCTATACTTGCAGACAGGAGGCTAGCAGACAGAGCTGTCCTAGAGACTCCATTCAGCAGCACTTTGAAACAGATGCCGAGTCTCACAGCAAAACATTCGGTGATGCCTAGGGAGTCTTATGGAAAGGTGGGGGGAAGGAGAAAAGGATCTGTAGGTGACAAGAGCTCCACAAGAAGACTAACAAAGCCAACTAATCAGAGCCCAGAGGGGCTTGCTGTGAGGCTGAAACACCAAACAAGAACCTGCATGGACTGGACCTAGGCCGCCTACATAGGCATAGCCAATGGGAAGCCAAGACTTCATGTGGGGCCTCTAGTAATAGGAGTAGAGGCTATCTCTGATATGGACTCTGTTGCCAGCTTTTTGATAACTTCCTTCTAGGAAGACGGGCCACAGGGGAAGAGGACATGCTCATTCCTGAGGTAACATGATAAGCTGGGGTGGATGTGAGGGAAAGCTCACCTTTTCTGAAGAACAGAGGAGAGGAAGGAAGGCTGGGACTGAGAGATGAGGAGGGATGTGGCTACAACCAGGATGTAAAGTGAATAAACAAAATTTAAAAAGGATAAAACCTAAAACCAAGGAAAGATAACACTTTTTAAAATTAAAAAAAAAATAGAAAAATTGGATGAGGCAAAAAATACACATTGATGCACATATATAAAGGCCATGTTTTTAATCAAGAAAAATTCATTGTTCTTATATGTTTTAACTTGATGAAATTCAAAAAGGATTTTTACGCTCAGTGTGACATATGCTTTAATCCAAGCATTCTTGAAAGAGGCAAGTTAAATTCTGTCAATTAAAGTCCATCGTGGTCCACGTAGCATGTTCCAGGCCAACCAATATTATGGAGTAGGACCTTGTTTCAAAAGTTAAAAAGAATAATGACAAGGAACCAAAACAGAATAGGAGAAATTTTATAATTTTGTTTTTTCATCTATTTTTTTTTGTACATGAAGAGTATATAGAATGTAATCATCTCAAAAGAAATTAAAACACAATAAAATGCACTTTTTATATACCATATCCAAAGTACCTCTCTTGGTGCATTTTTTAATTAATAAGAGTATTAGTATATTTTACTCTAACTTAAACATATATGACATTGTTGATCAATTATCTTCCAAAATCTTCCGTCAAACTCTAGGACATGTTTTCTCTATTACACATACACACCCTGAGTACAGGTATACTTGTAAGTAGTAATAAAATGTCCTTCTGTGTATCACATTTCTACAAATTTCTACACTCTGTACAGTTAATCTCATTAATCAGTATAAAAAGCACAGAGGCAGTACTGTCCTTATTTGAAACATGGCAAATTCAAGCTTCAGAGACAGTCAACCATTTGGCCTAACTGAGATTTATAAAATCAGACATAGACTAAAGTGATGACATTCTACAACAAAGAATGCAAAATTATTTATTGATCTACATACCACCTAATGCATTTATTAAATACTATATTGGCAAATGCTGTTATAAAGTGATACTTTCTCATCTATACAAAAACACACATCATTTTTTCTGAATAATTACCAGGGAGAATAGCTACAACATGTTTTATATTTTTTTATTTTTTATTTTTTTTATTTTTATTTTTTTTTTATTAATTTATTCTTGTTACATCTCAATGTTTATCCCATCCCTTGTATCCTCCCATTCCTCCCCCCGCCAATTTTCCCATTATTCCCCTCCCCTATGACTGTTCTTGAGGGGGATTATGTCCCCCTATATATTCTCATAGGGTATCAAGTCTCTTCTTGGCTACTTGCTGTCCTTCCTCTGAGTGCCACCAGGTCTCCCCCTCCAGGGGACATGGTCAAATGTGAGGCACCAGAGTACGTGAGAAAGTCATATCACACTCTCCACTCAACTGTGGAGAATATTCTGACCATTGGCTAGATCTGGGAAGGGGTTTAAAGTTTACCTCCTGTATTGTCCTTGGCTGGTGCCTTAGTTTGAGCGGGACCCCTG
Organism: Acomys russatus; assembly: GCF_903995435.1. NCBI lineage: Eukaryota > Metazoa > Chordata > Mammalia > Rodentia > Muridae > Acomys > Acomys russatus. Next base: position 34,349,143 of record NC_067167.1, on the reverse strand, counting down.
GGCCCAAATCTGCCTATCATATTGCTCTACTTGTAGATTTCTAGGACCCTCTGGATCCTTTTATTTTGCTGTTCTCCCATGCGTCTCTCATTTAGAGTCCCAATAGGATGCCTTCCCCTCTGTCCCAGTTTCCTGGTAAGTGAAGGCTTTCGTATTCATAATAGCCAGGACATGGAAACAGCCTAAGTGTCCCTCAGTAGAAGAGTGGATAAAGAAACTGTGGTACATATACACTATGGAATACTACTCAGCTATTAAAAACAAGGAATTCCCGAAATTTGTGGATAAATGGATTGAGCTAGAAATGATCATAATGAGTGAGTTAACCCAGAAGCAGAAAGAATCAAATGGTATATACTCACTTATAACGTGTTTTATATTTACAGGCCAGCCAGCAGAGGTGTTAAACACAATCATGACAACTCTTACCAGTGTATGAGCCTTAAGGTCACATAAGACTCAGACACATGAAGGAGCCCTTCAGTGGTGAGGACACTTCATTCCCTTCTTCATAAATCTTGATACACATAACACTGTCAAAACAGCCCAATTCCATGCAACTCAACAGGGCAGAGAGGCTGTCACTTCTCAGGTTTTCAAAGCCTTGTTTCCTCCTGAGATTGTAGTGGGTGAGTAGGTTCCCAATCATAATTCAATGTTTGGGCTTGTAATGCCATGGGAAGGTAACTCTTTGTCTTATTTTTTATCCTGTTTGTTGGATTCATAATGGGTCTTAAGAATAGTAAGTCGTAATTCACTTATGTAGTATTGCTTCCTATCTGTAGAAAGCACTTTCTAAAGACTATTAAGTATCCCCCTTCTGCAGTCAACATTATTGGTTTCTAGTGCTGCTTCAGCACTTGCAGGTGGCCAAAGTTTCTCTGCTGAAATACATACTTTCCCCAATTTCACTCATAGCTTCACCAAATGTCTTATATTGATTATTTTTTTATCAAACATTATGCTTGTAATTCATCATAATGGTTTTACTATATTCCAAACCATGTTGGTTTTCCTTGCATATTTAGTAAGAGTAATTTAGTTTTCATTCCTTCTCATAATGAGTCCTGAGCACTGCCTTCACTACCTCAATAATCTACCTGATGATTTGTGGAAAGTTCTATTGGAGTGAGGGATTTATCACCCCTACTATACTCCCAAGGAATCTTGGAGAACAATCCCTTTTCTTGGGGATGAGGAAAGCCTATGGCTTTTGCTCCTGACTGAATGCTTAGACACATGAGAAGAGGAAATGTTTTTATGTCCAAAAGATGGCAAATGCACAGAGGATGGGGAAGAAAAAGAAAAGAATTGCTTATATGCAGTTGATTGAAAAAGAAAATATTTTTTTTCTTCATGCAAGGGAAAGCTTTGTGTTTTTCCTTACAATTTTTATTTTGGATGTTGTGCTTTTCCCGAGCTGCACTCTGCCATCTCCCCATCACCAATCTCTCTTTTCTGGCCTTTTGGTCAGGTGCTTCCAGTGGATTGTTATTCTCTAATCATTTTCCTCAGCCTAAAATTAGTATCATCTTCCTTTGTGTTTGGCTGTGCTTGACACAAAACCCCCTGAGCTTCTTAAAACCTTGATTTGTCATTGGATACTAGCAGATGTTCCTTGATTCTGTCAACATGTCAATCTGTCAGGTGCTGTGACTGGTATGTGGGTATTGCTTGTGGCAGTTTTGATCATTGCAGAAAGACATGACCATTTTCCACCCAGTATAGTTTGCCAGTTGTGATCTCTGCAGCTGTCATCATATAACCCTGCCATGCTACATCTTATTGTGGAGAACAAAACTGGATTAAAACTTAAGTTGATCATATATTGAATTTTTCATACACTACAGGAGAATGAATGTACTTCAGATGCTGTGTACTTGCTCTGCAGGAAGATTATGGGCATTTGTCAGTTTTTACATTTTGGTAAGCATTAGTCTTGAATAAAAATAAAGATGTATGTGTGGGGAAACCATAGAAACTGGAAAATGACAATATATCCCTACAAATATGAAAAAATAGGCTCTTATACATTTTAATACTGTACTTAATGTAAGTCAGAATTTTATTAAATTAAAGAAATATCTAAAATTTGCTTATAATACAGATGATTGATAATAAAATCTCACACAATCTCATAAGATGTGAAATTTTATTTCCTATGGAGCTGTTGTAATTTTGTGGGCAACATGGAGCTTATGTCATCTCACAATGGAAGACATTTGTTGCACTAAAATTGAGCTAAACACTTCCCTAGGTTTGAGGTTAAAGGTCTTGTTTATTGCCATATTCAAATTTCAATTCTACAGTCCCACTCCCTGCCATCCCATCAGACCAGTGGGAAGGCTTATAAGTAATCTTCCCTTTAAAGACTTGCTCTGCTATGTAGGTGTCATTGGAAGATGCTGACTCTGGGGTTGATTTCTTTAGCTACACGAACCACCAGAGTTACAGTTAGCCCTCAGTGTTTGAAAGTTATGTTCTATTGCCTACTCTGGAGGTTCAAAATACTTCCTTCCTAATTTGTCAAGTGTCAGAATTATTAGACATGAATAAAATTGATTTTTATAGCAAAAGCAGCAGTACTTTCCTTCTCTAAAGGAGCTGTAGCTGACAGGTTCACACTGCAAATAGTCTAAAATCAAAGGTTCCTTTGCTGAAGAGCAAAATGTTAAAGGGAAAGCCAATTACCAGGCACCCCTGCGAGATCCAGAGCTCTGTCACTGCAGTGGATGATCTCAATTCCTGTTAAGAGACAAACATCTTCAAGATGAATAACCATACTAGATAAACATCTTCAGGATGAATAACCATACACAGCAAAGGAATTTGATTAGGGTACCAGTGTTTAGCAATGTAGATTGAAGGGATTATTCAGGGCCTGAAGAGATGGGTCTGCTGATGAAGCCCAAGATTCACAGTCAACCAGAAAGGAAAAACTACTAGATGGGTAATTAGAAAATGATTTTTTAAAACTACGTCTTATAAAGTGACTGTCACATTTAAGATATTTATATCTAAATTTATGGACTTTTTTATGTATTGTCTAAACATTTAACTCTTTAGAGAAATTACATGGAAACTGTTAGTTAATAAGAGTTTTTCTTCTCATAAGCGATCTTGCTTTGGCTTCAGCTGTTTTATGAGTCAATAGTAATTGTTTGGTCTCCTACCAGTGTGTGTGTGTGCGTGTGCGTGTGCGTGTGCGTGTGCGTGTGTGTGTGTGTGTGTGTGTGTGTGTGTGTGTGTGTAAATTATTTACTCAAAAAATTCACCTCTGTGAATTATGGTAAAAATTTACTGAAAAAAACAAAAACAAAACAAAAAAAAAAACAGGTTAAATTCCAGGTATTACAAAACATTCTTTTCCACTCTTTAAAACAGATACACCTGAGGAAAAAAATATAAATATATATTTAATTGTACTTGGTACTTTCTATCCCTTCTCTTAATCTACCCATGAATATCTCTCTCAAGTTCATCACTTTCTTCTCCTTCTCTTTCTTTTATTATTCGTCCCCATTCTTCATATTCTTCCTCTTCTTCTGCTTCTCTGCTTCCTCTCTCCTCTTCCTTATAATCTAAATATTCCAATAACAACTGTCTAAATTGACATAAACATAAGATTATCCATTACACTATGGGTAAAATATTAGAGGTGGCCACCTGAAAGAAAAGTAGCTCTCCCTTTTACAGCTGTCATTGACTGCCAATAGTTCTTAGCTCTGTACGGTACATCAGCAGCCCCTACCCTCTCCAAAATGGAACGTTCAACACCTTCATATTCATGCCGAACACTTGCTTGCTTGGTATTGTGCAAGTGAATTACTGCTACTGTGAATTCATTAGTCCTATGGCCCTATTATGTATAGAAGACATTACTTCACCAGAGTTCTCAAGGATATCTTGCTCCTACAATATTTCCACCACGTATTCCATGATGTGATATTAACTAAACTTTGGGGAGAGGAGTACACACACACACACACACACACACACACACACACACGTACACACACACAATTAGGAGCATAGGACTTCAATGTCATTATTTCTCTGCACTTTGATTAGTTGCATATCTCTGTGTTAGCTTTTCTTTATCTCAAATAAGAAGCATCTATAATGAACAATGAGGTCTTCACTGCTATATATGAGTAAAGAATAACTATTTCTTCCTATAGCTATTATCATAAGAATGCAGTTTGATGCCATGTCTATTGAGCAAGCAGTAGTAGGCTCTCTCTTAAAGCCTATAAGATCTCCATCCATAGGGTTTTGTCAGGATTACAATAACAGTTGTGAGTTCTTGTCTATGGACTGGGCCTTAAATCCAATGAGAATGTTGTTGTTGAGTCCATAATATTCATGCCACTATTACACTGTTACACACATCTTGACAAGATAGTCATTATTGTGAGGTACATAGGCTTATAAGACTGTTGATGACCTATCTTCCCTTGGTTTTTTTTTTTTTTTGAGAAAATACTATGTTTATTACCTTAGTATCTGCACCATGTGTCACTCTTACCAAGAGTGAATAAAGGAATCCCTCCCCTATTCTCACGCAAACCAGGAATTGTTCCTATTTGTTTTTGTAATCTTAGCCTTTATAAAATAAATTCACAAAGTAATGTTAATTTGTATTGCCCACTTTTAGGTTCAGTTATTTATTGTCTTAAGTTTTGGTTTTTGAGTTATTGATATCCTATTGGACGTATAATTTCTGGAGACTTTTCCCGACTCTGTGAGCTTCTACTTTACTGGACTATAGTGCAGAACCTTTTTTATTCCATTGGGTCCCACCTTTCAGTTTTTGGTTTCAGTTTAATTTCTTATTAACATGGTTTCTTATTTTGGATGCCCATACCTTCGCCTACACCCTTTTATTGTGACAACTCCCTGTTCATATAACAGCTTCAGAGTTTCATGTTTTCTTTTAAGGGGTGATTTTGTTCTAGGGGAGACATCAAGAAATTTAGATGTAAGTTTAAAAAGTTATGGCTACCCAATTTTCAATAGTGATGCCAAAAATACACACAGGAAGAAAAAAAATCATCTTCAATAAATGATGTTGAAAAAACAAAGCTTTTGTTTTCAGCAGTGATTGTCTTGAGAAAGTTTCTGAAGTGAAAAGTTGAACAGAATTCTTAGTCTAGTGTTGACTCTTTAAAATATTAACCCAGATATGTTTATGTAAAAACATCCTGAAATTGGGGTAGGAATGTGGTTGAGCAAGTATTGTAGTTTTAATACAAAATGTTTCTCACACATGCACTTGGTCCACAGCTTGTTGTATTCTTTCTGAAGGTTATTGAACCTTTAGGATGTGGAGCTTTACTGGAGGAAGCGTATGACTGGGTTGGGCTTGAGGTTTTACTGGATGGCCCCTACATTTTGTTGTATTTCTGTTTCTTGAGTACATTCTAGACATGCCAATTTGCCTTTCCACCCTGTTGTCATGTCTTTCTTGTTAAGATAAATTCATCCCTGGGACTGTAAGCCCAAATCAACACTTTCTGTCCTACACTACTACTTCTCCAGTGTTTTTATTTCAGTGAAAATAAAAAATCAATTAATACAGTGGGTAAAGCAACTCTGTGAAGACTGACAATATGAGTCTCCACCCTTGCTCTTCACATGGTGGATAAAAAGTAGCAGGTCCTGTGGATAATAGTGAACAGTGCATAGATCCTGCCCATTGTGTTGGGAGAATGGATGACATCTTGTTTGTTGGTGTTGCTTTGTTTTATTTTGTTTTTAGTTGTGTCTCCTCAAACTACTGTACCAACCAAGGACAATGCATGCAGTAAACCAGATCTAGCCAATGGACAGCACATTCTCCACAATTGTGTGCAAAGCAGTGACTGCCTCTGACATGAACTCTAGTGCCCCCTATTTGATCACTTCCCCTTGGTGGGGAGACCTGGGGGCACTCAGAGGAAGAGTAAGCAGTCTACCAGGAGGAGACATGATAGGCTGTGATCATATGGTTGGGTGCAGGAGACCCTTCTGTCAGAGACCTAGGGGAGGGGAATAAGATGACAGAGGGAGGGAAAGGGGAACCAGAAGATAAAAGTGATGGGATAACAACTGAGATGTGACCTGAATAAATGACATTAATTAATTAATTAATTAATTAATTAAAAAAGAGAACTTAGGAGATGAGAGGAGAATAAGGAAATGAAGTGTAAAGTGTGTGGCCTCAGAAATTAGAATTAGACAGCCTTTGGAAGAGACTTATCTCTATGCATGCACGAGATGTCTGTGGTCCATCTGCTCTAACAGTCAGTCATGTGGCCTGGAGGAAAAAAGCAGATGCCAAAGTGGAACAATTATAAACTTGGTAAGCCATAGCACTGTTGGCAAAAGCCTCCTTTCAAATTGGCTCAACTAAGCAGAACCATTGGCATCATGGTTTAACAGGGAGATTGCTAGGTTGAAAGCCAGAAGATCCCAACTTAAAGCTTTGTGTTCACTTTAAAAAATATTTTCCTTAATGTGTCTTAATAGTACAGCCAGCTATATTTGTCAGTAAGTATACTTTTTATGAATATTGAAAATCCAAAGGATCAATACATTTGTCCAACTATATGAGAAACAACAACGATAAGCAGAGAAAAACCTTCATGGGATCCGAAATCAACTAACTTTCCTGTGATTGAATGTAAGTTTCATAGGCCTGGGGAGAATTTTAATGATCTAGCTATCAATAACGTTGTTTTGTAATTATGTGGACAGCATCAAACTGAAAGTATTCAATTTTCCAGATGAGAACTATGCTATTTTAATTAATAAATAATCTATTTTCATTTCTTTTAAAAGCTCAAACATTCCTCCTGACATTTTGAAAGAGAGATGATGCCTATGACTTATAATAATAACCTTAGCATTTAGTCATTTTTATCACTTTATTGATTTGTCTGTTTTCTTACACTCGTTTCTTTGATCTCATTTAGCATTTGGGTTACGTTATTGATTTAATCCTGTGGTCATTTTACATTTAAAGTTTGCACTCAGTTTTGTAGAACTGCTTCTAATATTAGGCACTGGGAAAAAAGTTTTGGAGGGCAAAGGGAGTCCTCTGCTACACCTGCCTTAAGCAAATGCACACGGACAGAGCTGGAATTGTTCCTGTGAGCTAATTAAAGGTTATTTAAATATTCAGTGGTTGTGAGAACAATTCTGCTAAGATAAAATTCACCTTATAATGTGATTTGGCAATGATTCTGCAAAGAGACCTTCATGCTTTTTATTTATTTTGCAGGACGGAAGCCAATGGAGGTGGCGGTATCATTTTCTCCATACATGCAGCCCATGCTTTCATTACTCTTAAACATCCAGCTCCTTTTAAAGTCTAAGAACAGTTAAAAATTATATTGTGTAAGCCCAGATTTTTCTTTTTTTAAATTTTATTTTGTTAATTTATGCTTGTTATATCTCAATGGTTATCCCATCCCTTGAATCCTCCCATTCCTCCCTCCCTCCCATTTTCCCCTTACTCCCCTCCCCTATGACTGAGGGGGACTTCCTCCCCCTGTATATGCTCATAGGGTATCAAGTCTCCTCTTGGTAGGCCTAGATTTTTCAAAAACCTACTTTATTTAGGGTTCTTACCCACCGACCAGAGGTGTGGGAGAAAGAAAGTTAATAGGAAAAGAGAGTTGTGGACATTTTTAGAAGTGGCCCCCTGGAGTGATTCGACTCTTCCTTGTCAGGATAACAACAATCTAGTCAAACAGCAAACACCAAAAAGCATCACGCAGGAATCAGCAGCAACAGCAGCACAGCAGAAACAGCAAGACTCCGCCGATCTTCATGAGTCAACAGAACTGGCCAGAATCTGTTGGAGTACCATGAGAAGTTCTCTGGAGCGTTTCAGGCTGTGAAGAGAAGTGTAGAAAAATCAAGACCAGAAAAGTGACATAAACCTTTGCAAGGTGTAGCAATGCGGAAGTGTTGTCTCACTGTCCTTGTGCTCCTATTTATTCCTTCTCAGTCTGCAGCTGGCAAAAACCACACCTTTTGATGAGACAGCTTCCAGCAAAACACGACCTAACAAAGGTCATGAGGTTGTCTTCAGTGGTCAGAAATCACTCCCATATCCCATATATGGGACAAAAACTAAAACCACACTCACAGGACACAATTGAGTATTCAAAGAAACCAGAAACTTGCACTTCAAAATTGGTACAAAGAAACGGCAGAAACCGGACATGATAGTGCACATCTTTAATCCGAGCACTCAATAGTGAGAGGCAGGCTGATTGCTGTGAGTCCGAAGCAAGCCTGGTCTACAAAGTGAGTCTAGGATAGCCAAGGGTGTACAGAGAAACCCTGTCTCAAATGAAAAAAGACAAAAGAAAAGAGAAGAAAATGACAGTATTAAGGGCACACTTACACATGGCTCCTGTTATAGTACTAGGCATGGACTCCTTTCTATTGAGCAGTACTTAATTTTATTAAACAGCTCTTAGTTGTCCCTAAGTGTCACTACTACATCATTGGCATTGTATTGCAATGTCAGTGCTATGATTCGTAGGCTCTAGAACTAGGTAGTCCCCTTGGCATCTTATATTATACCTTCAGACACTCCGAGGGTCTTCCTAATCCCAGGGGAAGGAGATTTCTTTCCAGGCCACTTCTAGCTATCATGCTTACAGACCTCTGTCTGAAGAATGCGCTAGGATCACAGTAATGGTATGTAAAGCCTTTGTCCTAATTTTCAATGTGACACTCAGGCATATTAGTTTAGCCCTCTGTGCTATCAGTAAAAAGAGAGGAACAAAAGCTGCTTTTATATACCCACAGACATCTGTTTGTCCCAAATGCTCATCAAATAAGTTTCTTTTTCAGCCAGTGGACGTTTATTATACAAATCCACATCTATTCATAATGTAGATGTTAAGTGACCATGGGGTGTCCAATCCCAACTGAAACATCCATGACACAATACCTAAATCCATGCTTCAGGGAAAACTATAAAGAGGGAGAATACAGATTGTAAGAGACAGAGGACTAGGGACCACTAGAGCAATAGTATTTTATTGGCATGACTGGGATGATTCACCCAAGAGAATTCAACAATAAGGTTGCTTAAATAATAACACCAGTTTACATCCTAATAGTTGACTGTCAAGAGAAGGAAAATAGTTTTCTTTAGAGACAAGTCTTTTGATAGGTTATGTAATAACAAGTGATCATTCATAAATACATGCTTTTATGAATAACACTATATAGACTAAGTAGGTGTGTGTGTGTGTGTTTGTGTGTGTGTGTGTGTGTGTGTGATTAAATTAGAAAGAAGTCTAGGACAGATGGGAATATTTGTATGCAAAGAGCTTAGAGAAAAAATGATATAAATACAGTTCTTATGTATGAAATACTCAAAAAGATTAAATTAAAAAAAACACAACTATAGCTACTGGAGAGGTGTCATTTTTTCCACTTTCTACCTTGTCAAAAATTGTCTCAGATTTATATTATTCTTGAGGACATTCATCTTGTTCAGAGCAAAGCACACAGTGAGAACTGCACAACATGTAATAGAGACTAAGTTACTAACACAATATTACAAAGTCTGTGGGGCTTTTCTCCTGAAAGCTGAGCCTGGTTTGAGTTTGCCTCAAGATTTCACAATTTTCTATTGTTAAGCTAAAAGACAAGATGTTGTTTCAGAAATATATACAACTAATATTTATTTGAACTCCCTCTCTCTCTTCTCTCTCCCTCTCTCTCTCTCTCTCTCTCTCTCTCTCTCTCTCTCTCTCTCTCTCTCTCTCTCTCCTGTCTCTAGTTCTTTTGGTAACCCAGTGACAGCTTTTTAGAGAGATGATGAATGTAGTGTAATGTTTCTGGACATGAATTTCTGTCATGGGGGGGAACCTAATTAACCAAGGTAAACTCCTTCTATTCAAACACTTCAGAAAGATAGCACCAGTCACAAATGTTAAATATCTGTTTTGCTTTACTTTGCTTACTCATGCATTTATTCAACACTTGCTATGGCAGTTTATCTAAAATTAGGTCCAAAGTAATTTAGGCAGCCATGCCCTGTGTGAGAGATTCTGTAGAAAGCTTTAAATCATAGTGACAGCCATTAGAACTTGCTTAAAGGAAAAGCATTTCTGAATAACTACAGAGAAAACAATGCAAAAAGGAGCTAGGCTTTTATCAATAAGGTCTCAAAAGGAATTACTTAGTACTTAGATACATAGTTTTGAAAGAATAGAATAAGATTTATTATTTCTCACATATTTGTACACCAATTTAAAGGAGGATAATAGCATATTTTAGTGAGCATTTATTGTGTCAGGAAAAAATTTGAGCAGTTGTATGTTATTATAATATTTAAATTTCAGATGTGTTTAAATTAAGTAAAACAAGCTATTGTTGCTCTTCTATTACTGATAAGAAAATAATAGCAGAAAGGGATTAACTAATATTTCTACCATTATTACAAGGAAATTAGTCATGGACCGAATTTCTAAATACCAGCATTCTGATCTTAGCACACTGGTTTCTAAGTTTTTTTACTTGTTTCTGCCTTGTCACTTATTCCAGTATATCACAAACACATTTTATTTTTCCCAGAAATCACAAGAAACTGAAATTGATACTATAGACTTAAAGTGGGTTTTTTAAATATAAATTTCTTAGTTTAGCCAAAATAATTAGGGAAGGAATTATCAATATATTATTTAATTTGTTTATATTTTTCACACCTGTGAATATTGCTAAAATAAACATTTATTGTATATGCACTTCTTCTCTTTTGAGTATTTCATGTTCTTTAGGTATATTAACCTTTGGACAGATGTATATGGCTGGCAAATTTTATGTCAACTTGACACAATCTAGAGTTATAAGAGAGGAGGAAGCCTCAATTGAAAAAAACAATTCTTCACAACACCAGGCTGGAGGCAATTCTGTAAGGTGTTTTCTTAATTGAAATAGGAGAGCCTAGTCCATTGTGGGTAAGCTCACCCCTAGGTTGGTGATCCTGGCTTCTATAAGAGAGCAGGCTGAGTAAGCTGTAGGAAGCAAGCCAGTCAGCAGCATCCATCCATGGCTTCTGGATCAGCTCCTGCCTTCAGGGCCCTGCCCTGTATAAGTTCCTGCCCTCACTGCTTTTAATAATGAACTATTAAATAGCACTGTTGGACAAATAAGGCCTCTCCTTCCCAAGTTTGCTCTTGGTATTTCCTCACAGCAACGATATCCCTAACTAAGACGTATAGATGGTCAATATTCTCTTGCATTCTGTAGGTTTCTCTGCAAGCTGAGGTTTGTTTGTTTTGATTTCAGGACATTAGCAGTCTGATGTATTCCACATCTACTTTTGCATTTGTTGCCCTTACTTTTGTAAATTCTCTGCTCCTATGTGCAATGAAATTCTTCATATAGTAGTGTGAATGTTTTATTTCTCATGTGTATTTCAAAAATTTTTAAACTTTTAAACTGACTACTTGATACCCTATGAGAATATACAGGGGGAGGTAATCCCCCTCAGGAACAGTCATAGGGGAGGGGAATAATGGGAAAGTGGGAGGGGGGAGGAATAGGAGGATACAAGGGATGGGATAAACATTGAGATGTAACAAGAATAAATTAATAAAAAAAAAAGAAAAAAAAAGAAACTTAGGAATTGAGATGGACAGATATTAGCTTTTATGGTAAGCATTCACATTAATTTAACCTTTCCTATGCTTGGAAAAAAACCAAAACTAAACTAAACTAAAACTAAGCAACAGATAAAGGATCCAATAAACTGTTCTTAACAAAAAACAAAACAAAACAAAACAAAAAAATAAATAAACTGACTACTTCACGGCACTGAATTATTTACTTTTATTCACAAATTTTTAAAGTTATTAGTCAAGCAAAACATGAACTTCTGTCACTTCAGTTGAAAAATAATGTAAACTAAAAACAAGTTATGAAATACTGAGCTTCTATTTTGGGTCAGTTTTTTTTATTCTCCATAATAGCATTGCAAAAAGTAATAAAATGCTCATTTCATAAATAAACAAAAGAATAAATGGGCATTCTTTCATATAACAGCTGTTTTAATTATTTGTTAGAAAGAGAATTTAAGGTAGAAATTCTAGACCAAAATCTTGATTTAAATTGAAAATTATCTTCATTGCTTATCACATTATAGCCTATGTAACATTTCAAATCAGGAGATAATATGTTTTGATGTCATATTTTAGAAATTGAAAGTAAGATTTTGAAATTTTATGAGAGAATTAACTTATGAGAAAATATTAATCACAAGCAATATTTTGGATATTTAATTATATCATGATATATGTGAAAATCTCATTAAGGCCTTCCTATATATCCAATGAAATTTCTACTTACAAGTAGGATCTTTAGTGGATCTAATATCTTGAAAGTCTTCCTTGAAGTAATGAGTATGCGAACTAACACACTAAGGTAAATGGCTTAAAAGATAGATTGTATGCCCTATAATAATCTAAAACAAGGTGAGAAGTAGATGAAATGTCCATAAAAGTCAAACTCGTTGATGAAATGAAGGTATTCCAAAATTCATGGGTAGAATGTAATCAAATTGTACGTAAGGAGTCAGAAATATGTGCAAAAGAGGATAATATGGGAAACATTGTATAAAAATGCAAATTGTACCTGGAGAAAAGGTAGTTTGAAAATAGCATGTTCAAGTGATGAGGCAACTTAGAGATCAGCAAACTAAATCACGTTGAAATTTACTGAGTGCAAAGTTTGGTCTGGGCACATCCTGTTACTGTAGGAGTAAAATCACAGTCACCTTTTATACTTACAGAAAAGTTTAAAACTTCTAAGAATATTTTCAAAGCGTTAGCAATCTGACCCAGGCAAAATAACTACAAAATCTGTTCTGCTCTCTTCCTAGGAATATCAAGGAGACTTATTCAGCAATGACCTGCAAAGTCCTTTAGTTTTTGTTCAGATGAAATCGTGGTATTTCACTCTTTTAATCACAATATAGAAACATGAAGTGTTGTGAATTAGGCAAGTCCCATTTGTACATTGTTCGGTGTCGTAGATTTTTATTGTGGCAACAAAACACCACGACCAAACAGCAATTTGAGGAGGAAAGGGTTTCTTCAGCTTACACTTCCATATTGCTGTTCATCATTGAAGGAAGTCAGGACAGGAACTCAAATGGAGTAGGAGCATGGAGGCGGGAGCTGATGCAGAGACCATGGAGGGGTGCTGCTTACAGGCTTGCTCCTTTTGTCTTGCTCAGCCTGCTTTCTTATAGAACTCAGGACCATCAGCCCAGGGATGGCCCCACCCACCATAGGCTGGGCCTGCCCCCTGCATTGATCATTAATTAAGAAAACACCTTACACCTGGATCTCATGAGGGCATTTCCTCTACTGAGGCTCCTTACTCTCTGATGAATCTAGCTTATGTCAAGTTGAAACACAAAATCAGCTGGTGTATTTGGTAAGAGTTGATAATCTAGGAAAACCACAAAGACAACCACTGAAAAGTTACTAAGCCTGGACAGGAGTGTAAGAACACTAAATTTTAGTTGAAGAATAGCTGAATTTCACTTAAGATTGGATTAGTCATAGTGTAGAAATTCATATAGCTTTTATTGCAACATGACCTTATCTGATTATATTTATTATTGTTTTCAATATCTTCTACAAACAGAAGCTTTGGGTTGAATTTTCGACTAAAAATTTCAGAATTATGAGGATAATTGTTAGAGGATTACAATCCAATCTCAGTATATGTCTTGAGTTGCATGAAAGAACAAAAGAGAAATTGTATTACTTGGAATTGATTTCCTGCAGGGTGATAAGTATGGATCTATTTGCATTCTTTTACATGCAGCCATACAGTTCGAAAAGCACTATTTGTGGAAGATATCTTTTTTCAGTCTATATTTTTAGATTGTTTCTCAAAAATCAGATGTATACAGGTGCTTCCATCTGGGAATCCCATTTGATCCTATTGATCAGCATGTCTATTTTTGCAGCCAATACCATACTGGTTTTTTTTTTTTTTTAGACATTTTAGTGTCATTTTTAAAATATATTTCTAGCTCAATCCATTTATCCACAAATTTCGGGAATTCCTTGTTTTTAATAGCTGAGTAGTATTCCATAGTGTATATGTACCACAGTTTCTTTATCTACTCTTCTACTGAGGGACACTTAGGCTGTTTCCATGTTCTCAGAGGAAGGACAGCAGGTAGCCAAGAAGAGAATTGATACCCTATGAGAATGTATAGGGGAAGGTAATCCCCCTCAGGAACAGTCATAGGGGAGGGGAATAATGGGAAAATGGGGGGGGGAGGAATGGGAGGATACAAGGGATGGGATAAACATTGAGATGTAACAAGAATAAATTAATAATAATAAAAAAAAAAGAATGAACAACTAAATCTGCCATTTCATTTCAGAAAAAATAAACTTTTGTTGTTGGTATCAACAACAACAACAATATATATATATTATTAATTTATTCATATTACATCTCAATTGTTATCCCATCCCTTGTATTCTCCCATTCCTCCCTCCCTTTCTCCCATTTTCCCCTATGACTGTGACTGAGGGGGACCTCCTCCCCCTGTATCAAACTATGGCACCAGCCAAGGACAATACATGCAGTAAACTTTGAACCCCTACCCAGATCTACCCAATGGACAGGACGTTCTTCACAGTTGAGTGGAGAGTGGGTTCTGACTTTCACATGAACTCTGGTGCCCCATATTTGACCACGTCCCCTGGATGGGGAGGCCTGGTGGCACTCAGGAAGGACAGCAGGCTACTAAGAAGAGACTTGATACCCTATCACCATACTGTTTTTATTACTATAGCTTATAGATGAATGTTAATTAAGAACATGGCTGTTTGGCAAGATCACATCCAAAGACCTTCTTTGTGTTCCAGCTGGAATACGAATACACCTTTAATCCAGGAGACTGAGGCAAACAGATCTGAGTTCAAGGCCAGGCTAGTCAGAGCAATTATCAGGTAAAGAAAAGCTCTGGTTCAGGCATGGTGGTCCATGGCTTTAATCCCAAACAAAGGTAGTTTTACGTTTGTAGAAGAAAGTACTGATGTTTCAAAGAGATGTTTAATTGAGTAGCAGAAAATGTGATGAATCAGAGAATGATTTGACAGAATAGGATATGCTCAACTCTCATGAGAAGAGAGAGGAAAGAGAAGTCACTTAAGAGGCAGTTTTACTAGGACATGAGTAGAGAGATGGGTTGTAGAGACAGAGCTCAGCTGAAGACTGAACAAGCCAGAAAATGAGAACAGAAGATTAAAGAAGCTTGCTGAGTTAGAGTGAGGCCAGGCAGAGCAATAAATGCAAATCAAAACAACTCTGAGATTCCATCTTACACCCATCAGCATGGCTAAGATGAAAAATTCAAGTGACACCCCATGCTGGCGAGGATGTGGGGAGAGAGGAACACTCCTTCATTGCTGGTGGGAATGCAAACTAGTACAGCCACTTTGGAAATCTATCTGGTGCTATCTCAGAAAAATGGGAATAGGGCTTCCTCAAGACCCAGCTATTCCACTCCTTGGAATATACCCGGAAGATGCTCCAGCACACAACAAGAAAATTTGCTCAACCATGTTCATAGCAGCCTTATTCATAATAGCCAGAACATGGAAACAGCCTAAGTGTCCCTCAGTAGAAGAATGGATAAAGAAACTGTGGTACATATACACTATGGAATACTACTCAGCTATTAAAAACAAGGAATTCCCAAAATTTGTGGATAAATGGATTGAGCTAGAAATGATCATAATGAGTGAGTTAACCCAGAAGCAGAAAGAGTCAAATGGTATATACTCACTTATATCTGCATCCTAGCCCAAGGGGCATGTCCCACAAAAGCCTTCACTTACCAGGAAACTGGGACAGAGGGGAGGACATCCTATTGGGACTCTAAATGAGAGAAGCATGGGAGAATAGCAAAGTAGAAGGATCCAGAGGGTCCTAGAAACCTACAAGTAGAACATTATGATAGGCAGATTTGGGCCCAGGGGCCCCGTTCAAACTAAGGCACCAGCCGAGGACAATACAGGTGGTAAACTTTAAGCTCCTACCCAGATCTAGCCAATGGTCAGAACATTCTCCACAGATGAGTGGAGAGTGGGATATGACTTTCTCACGTTCTCTGGTGCCTCACATTTGACCATGTCCCCTGGAGGGGGAGACCTGGTGGCACTCAGAGGAAGGACAGCAGGTTGCCAAGAAGAGACTTGATACCCTATGAGCATATACAGGAGGAGGTAATACCCCTCAAGAACAGTCATAGGGGAGGGGAATAATGGGAAAACGGGCGGGGGGGGAGTGAAGAATGGGAGGATACAAGGGATAGGATAAACATTGAGATGTAACAAGAATAAATTAATAAAAAAATAAAAAAAAATTTAAAAAAGAGAGAGAGAGAGAGAGAGACCAGATTAAAGAAGTCAGCTGGGAGAGGAGTAGGAGCCAGAACAGGTGAGTTGAATCCACAAGGGTTCAGAAAGAACAAGAAAGGGTGAGCTTATTAAGCAGCAAATCTCAAAGTCTGGAAACATTCTAGGCCTAGGTTAGATTGTACAGAGCCCAGAAGCTTCCAGGAGTAGGCCTAGTTTACTGAAGTAGGCAGTAAGCATCCCAGACAACAGTTGAGTCAAGAGTTAAGTTATTTTTACAAAAGCTCTGTTGTAAAACCTGGGGTCATCGGAAGTAATAACTCCAGCACTTCTTTTCTTATTAAAGATTTTTTCTTTCTTTCTTTTTAGATATATTGGACCTTTTGGGTTTTCATCGGAAGTTGAAAAGTTATCTTTCAAAATGGAAAGTACTGGAACTTTTATGGGAATTGCACTGAATCTATTGTTGATTGCTTTCCTTAGGATAGCTATTTTTACTGTATTACTCTTAAGATCCAAAAGCATGGAAGATCATTCTATCTTCCAATAGCTGCTTCAATTCCTTTATTCAATATTTTAAAGTTTTTAATCTCAGAAGTCTTTCACTTGGTTGTTAAGAGTTACCTCAAGATATCTCATTTTTGAGGCTGTTGTGAAAAGTATTGCTTCCCTCATCTATTTCTTCATCCACTTGCAATTTGTATATGGGAAGGCTACTAATTTTTAAATATTAATATTGTATCCTGCTACAGCGCTAGAATGGTTTTCATCTATAAGAGTTTCCTGGTGGAATTTTTAGGTTCAAACACACACGCACACTCTTACAATAAATAAAGATACTTTGATTCTTCCCTTCCTGTGTTCATCTCCTTGATCGCATTCAGGTGCCTTAGCTCTAGCTAAACTTTCTAACACTATAGTGAATAGATATTGTAAGAGCTTACAAAATTGTCTTGCTCCTGATTTTAGTCAAAATAGTTTGAATTGTTGCAGGATATTTGATCCCACTGTGAGCTCTGAGATGGTGAAGTGTAGAAACCTGTTTCTTCTTTGGTATAATTCAGCCCTGACATGCACTTTTAATCCAAGAACTTTCTGTTGATTGTAAACAGGTGATTATGGTGTGGCTCATCCCTAGTACACACCATTTATCACTGCACCCAGGATTTAATAAAGTTGACCCTAGGTCAAGAGGTGGAGCAGCAAACAAGCAGACAGGGATTAAGTAGATAGGAAGGACTTTGAGAGAACTGTATTTTAAAAAGCTTGGAGAAGAAGGGGCTCTTTAGTTTTTTGGATTTTGGATTTTGGCTTTTTCCTCCTAGGCTGTCCAGTGAGATAGCAGTCTTTTTACTCCCATGCTGTCAGCTGATCTAGCAAGCTTTTGGCCTTGGGCTTCTAGTTTTTTATTCATTCCTTCTGGGTTGTAAGCTGAGTAGAATTATCAGCTGGTACTTTCTCAGCCTCTCTGAACTAGTAGGCTTTCATCCCTAGCATCTGGCTATGAGTTTTCATTGGTAAAATTGAGCAACATGTGATTTTTCTTCTTTATAAAATGGTTGGGTTTGTTTTCATTTAAGTTGACGTTGGCTATGGGCTTGTTGGAAATTACATCTACTTTTGTTGTTGTTGAGGTATGTTCCTTCAACTCCAGTCTCGTTGAGACATTTTTTTCTAAAGGGGGTTTAGGTTTTTTTCCAAGTCCCTTTCTGCAATAATTAGATGACTGTGCATGTTTTGTCTTTCAGTCTGTTTATTTGATGGATTACATTTATCAATTAACCTAATTTGGACCATTCTTGCATCTATTGGATGAAGCACACTTGATCTTTTTGATGCCAGCTTGTAATCATTTTATGAACATTTTACCGAGAATTCTTTAAATCTATGTTTGTAAGGGAAATTGGACTGTAATTCTCTTTCTTTGGAATTTATGAATTCCAGATCCATAACTGTAGATCTGATAAAACATATTGGGCAGAGTTTCTTCTGTTTTTATTTTGTGAAATGATTTGAGGATTATTGTTGTTAATTCTTTGAAAATCTAGTAGAATTCTGCACCTGTTGTTTGGCTTATTTGGTTGGTTGTTTGTTCATTTGGTTGTTTTTTGGGTTTCCGTTGCTTTATTCGTAGACTTAATTTATTTTATTTCATTAGAGAATCTGTTTAGATTACTTTTCTGAACTTAATTAAACTTTTGAAGATATATATGAATAAAATTATCCATATCTTTTAGATATTTCACTTTGGTGGAGTACGGTTTTCAAAGTTTGTTGTCACAGTTCTTTAGATGTCTGTAGTATTTGTTGTTATGTCCTCCTCTTACTCTCCAGTTGGTTAATTTGTATATGATTTCTTTGAATTTTAGTTAGTTTGGTTCAGAGTTTATCCATCATATTGATTTTCTCAAAGAACCAATTCTTTGTCTCATTGACTTTTTGTATTGTTTTTATTTTCTCTGTTTTATTGATTTCAGCTCTGAGTTTGATTCTTTTCTTGCCATCTACTCCTTTTGGATGTTATTTCTTCTTTTAGTCTATAGATTTCATGTGTGCCATTAAGTTTTTTTTTCTTTTTTTTTTTATTAATTTATTCTTGTTACATCTCAATGTTTATCCCATCCCTTGTATCCTCCCATCCCCCCCCCATTTTCCCATTATTCCCCTCCCCTGTGACTGTTCCTGAGGGGGATTACCTCCCCCTGTATATGCTCATAGGGTATCAAGTCTCTTCTTGGCAACCTGCTGTCCTTCCTCTGAGTAACATTAAGTTTTTAATATGAAATATCTCCAATAATTTTTATGTAGTCACTTAGTGATATGAACTTGCCTCTTTAACAGACTTCATTATATCTCATAAGTTTGGATATTATGTTACTTTTTCATTTATGTTCCACTCTAAAGTGTTCTTACTATCTTTCTTAATTTTGCATTGATGTGTTCTTTATTTACTACTGAGTTGTAAGCTGTCCTATAAATGGTGGTCAGATAGGATGCTGGTTCTTATTTCAGTTTTCTTGTATCTGTTGATACCTGCTTTATGTTCAAGAATGTAGGAAAATCTGGAGAAAGTTCCATGAGCTATAAATATCTGTTGGGTCCATTTGGTAAATGATATCAAAGACCTCAACATAAGACCATATATACCAAGTATGATAGAAGAGAAAGTATGCAATAGTACTGAATTCATTGGCAAAAGAAAAGACTTTCTGAAAAGAACACTGATAACACAGGCACTAATTTCAGCAGTTAATAAATGCAATCTCATGAAATGTAAAAGCTTCTGTTTGACAAAACACACCACCATTCAAAAACAAAACAAAACAACAAACAAAACACAAATGAAGCTTAAAGAAAGGGAAAATACTTTTAACAACTACTTATCTGAGGGAGGGCTAATATCAAAACTGTGTGAGGGATTTAAAAAAAACTGACTAACATGAAAATAAACAACCCAATTAAAAATGGCTTACAGATCTAAATAGAGAATTCTCAAAAGAGGAAACACATATGGCTGAGAAATACTTACAGAAATGCTCAGCATCGCTATTCATAAAGGAAATAAAAAAATCAAAGCTGCTTTGAGGTTTCATCTTATACCAGTCAGAATGACCAAGATGGCTCCACCATACCACAAGGACACCTGCTCAACTATGTTCATAGCAGTTCTGTTCATAGTAGCCAGAAACTGGAAACAACCTAGATGCCCCTCTACTGAAGAATGGCTAAAAAAACAAGACATGTTTGCACTGGAATACAACTCAGCTATTAAAAACAATGGCATCAAGAAGTTTGCAGGCAAATGGATAGAACTAGAAAAGATCATCCTGAAAGAGGTAACTCAGACCCAGAAATATAAACATGGCATGTACTCATTTACCACAAAATACTGGATAATCATGTTACAATCCACTGACCCAAAGAAGCTAAGTAGGAAGGGGGCAGGTGGGGGGAGGTACTCTTAAATTTCACTCAGAAGAGAAAATAGAATGGACATGCAGGTGTATTGAGGAAGGAAACCAGTTGGGAAAGGGGTGGGAAAGAGTGCATGAGAGATCAAATGTGAAGAGGAAAGGGAGAGAGTACAGCAGGCAATAGAACTGGAGTCTGTGTGTTGGGTTATCTCTGGAAAGAGCTGGAAACCCAAGACGACGAACAATGGAAACTCCCAGGAATCTATCAGGGTGACCCTAGTTACGATTCCCAGCAGTGGAGGATATTGAACCTTAAATGGCCTTCTTCTGTAACCAGTCAAGAGTTTCAATGGACAGACTGAGACATGCACCCAGCAGCAAAGTCTTAGATCCCCAATTTCTACTGCTAAGATGACATACAGGGGTAAAGATGGAGCAGAAATTGAGGCAATGGACAACCAATGATTGGCTCAGCTTGATACTTACACTGCCATGAGAGAGCCCACCCCTGATACTATTAATGATATCCTTCTATACTTCCAGACAGGTGCCCACAAAACTGTCATCTGAGAGGCTTCACCCAGAAGCTGACGGAAATAGATGCAGAGTCCCGCAGCCCCACATTAGGCAAAACTAGGAGTATTCTGTGGAAGGGAGTGTGTGTGTGAAGGATTAAAGGAGATATAGAGGTCAAGGACAACATAAGAGAACATAGAGAATCATCTAAGGTGGGCTCATAGGGCCTACAGAGAACGAACCACCACACAGAGAGCATACTTGGGACTAACAATGGTCCTTTGCATATACTTAACAGTGGTGTAGCTTGGTCTTCACATGGGACTCCCAAGAACAGAAGCAGGGGCAGTCTCTGACTCTGTTGCTAGCCTTCAGATCCCTTTCCATAGCTGAGTTGCCTTGCCTAGCCACAATTGGAGAAGATGTAGTATCCTACTACAACTTGATATGCCAAGGATACTTGATGTCCATAGAAGGCCTCCATTGTTCTGAGCCTTTTCTAGTAGAAAGGGAGCACAGGAGGATGGCAGGGAGGCCAGGTGAGAGGGAGGGACTGGGGATGAGGAGGGAGGGGAAACTGAAAACCATTTTTACGCATAGGCCCAGTAGATGACATACTCAGTGGCATCTTTGTAAATTCTCCTTCTCATAATATTCTCTCTCTCTCTCTCTCTCTCTCTCTCTCTCTCTCTCTCTCTCTCTCTCTCTCTCTCTCTCTCTCTCCCTCCCTCTCTTGTTTTAACCTTCTAGATCCTTTGAGTGTACAAAACATCTTCATACTTTATTTGTTTGCTCATTTTTGTTCACGTTTGTACAAATGTGTGTCTCTGAGTTAATGTGTTGCTTGTGCTTTCTTTGTTTGCCTGTTTTTTCTTATCCTGGTTTGACTTTTTGTTTTTATCTTATTTTATTTTATTACTATTCTCTATATGCCTGTTAATTTTCTATTACAAGAAACCAAGCATATGCAGTTGATTGGAAGGGGTGGTGGGAGAATATTGAAGGAGTTGGGGAGGGGAAACTAATCAGAATATAAGTTTTTTCAATAAAAGAAATATGGAAAGAAAAAAGAACTGGAGAAAGCATAGTAGCTCCTGTGAAAATAGAAACAGACTGTCCACACTGCTGATATTCACCTGAAGGGTACTATCTACCAGCTTGGCGTAATTAATGGCACTAATCATCTTGGTGCCATCTGCCATAGCATGAAAGATGTATGTAGCCTAACTTTTCTAAAATTATTCTTTCTAATATTGCTAATGATTTGTCATTCATCAATTTATTGACAAGCAAAATATTTATTTTCCAGGTTCTGAACAATGGAAAAATCATTTAACGTGATTAATGCTGTTTTGTGTCTGTACTTGGTCTGGATTTGTATCTAGCTGGCACATCTATGGAAAAATCTTTAGTAAGTATGCCTACATAGGAATATGATTTTTTTTTATTTTTTAGAATCCACTATGTTGTATCTAAAGAATAGCTACAAATAGATACACTTTTCCAAAGTGTCTTTCTTTTATTTTTCATTTTCCTGCTGTGTTTGAAAAATACTTCAACCTAGATGTCCTTCAACTGAAGAATGGATACAGAAATTGTGGTACATGGAATATTATTAAGCTTTTAAGAACAATGAAATCTTGAAATTTGCAGGCAAATAGATGGAATTGGAAAATATCATCCTGAGTGAGGTACCCAGACCCAAAAAGAAATGCATGATACACTCTCTGTCATAAGTGGGTATTAGCCACATAATACAGGATAACTACACTACCACACAGAGACTGAAACATCAACCAAGGACCATGTATGATGTGGACCTAGACCCACTGATCAGATGTCGCAGCACAGTCTCCTTGTAGATCCCACACGTAGAGAGTTGAGATTACTTCACACATGCACTCTGGCCACTGAACTTAGATCACTTTCCCCTGGCAAGACAGCCTTGCCCAGCTACAGAGGAAGAGGTTACAGGCAATACAGATGAGACTTGATAGGATGAGGTCAGATGTTAGGGGAAGAGGGCTCCCCTTTCTGAGGACAAACGGAGGGAAGGAGACTGGATGAAGGAGGGAGGGGAGATCAGGAAGGAATGAGAGAGGGGCATATAAGCAGGATGTGATGAAATCTAACTGCAGAACAAGCAGGTAACTTATATAGCTAATCCCACTATATGGGAAGAGCTCTGAGACTGTCTGAGACATGACTGTCTAGGCACAGACAATGACTCTTGTTGGCTAAAGAGTTACTATTAGATGCCATTCTTCATATGACATAAGTGAAGATTTACAGATGTCTTCTTTCCTGCTCAAACAATTGTTCTGCTCATTAATTGTTCTGTGCATCATGCACACCTTATACACTTATAATTTTAGGACTGTATAATGATTGTGAGAAATTATATGCTTTCAGACCAAAAGAACTGGACATTGACATTGTTTCAGACCTGACAGGATGCATTCCTCTCAGCATGCTGGACACTGACATCCTGCATCCTTCCTGTTCCAGCACCACATGCTTCACTTGCTGTTCCTCATCAGAACAAGAGAGCTCCCAGGACAGTTTCAAAGAAAGTTTCCAATTGCAATTGGTCCAGCATTTCAGACCGTCCCACACAGGACTCTAATTAAGCCTGGAATTTCTCGACCTCTAGAAACTGGACCACAAATGCAATCCCTAGCTGTCTAACCATTTCCCCAACTTTATTTGGGCCCCTACTAGGTATTATTCATCCCCAACAGCCATAGGAAATCTGAAGAGAATGACACACCATATTTGACCATGTCCCCTGGGTGGGGAGACCTGGCGGCACTCAGAGGAAGGAGAGCAGGCTACCAAGAAGAGACTTGATACCCTATGAGCATATACAGGGGGAGGAGGTCCCCCTCAGGCACAGTCATAGGGGAGGGGAGTAAGGGGAAAATGGGAGGGAGGAATGGGAGGATGCCAGGGCTGGGATAACCATTGAGATGTAATATGGATAAATTAATAAAATATATTTTAAAAAAGAATGACACCCCATTTTCTTAAATGGGGGTCAGGTAGATTCTTGCTTGCTTTCTTGGACTATAGAGGGTTATTATCAATGGGATAAGGTTACAAGTTATTATTGGTCTTATTTAGAAAGAAAATAAGATTAGACTCAACAATGTCTCTCTTTTCTCTTATCTTACATTCTTAGCTTTGGAGATAGCGGTTGAAAAAAAAAAAAAAAGGAGGAATATAGAAATATATAGGGAAGATAGACCAAAAAGTAGATTAATGTAACTACTCCTCAACTTAATGCCTCAATTGCCACTCACACAGTTATTTCTAATTCACTGGTATAAAATTTTGTATACAGATGCAAAATAAGATTAATTCTAGATACAGTGGTATAGCATTCAAATGTAAGGTGATTCTTCACACACACACACACACACACACACACACACACACACACATATATACTGTAATAGGAGGGTACTGTACCCATATAACTCAATTTTTATACAATGTTTACTTCCAAGACTTTGAAAGTGCTGTTGCAGGCTGTTTAAGATAAATATATTATACAAGTTAATTGTTAGTTGATCAAATTGTGGTCATGTCAATCAGTAGTCTACTTTTATTACAAGAATATACATCTTATGTGTGGTAGATAGATATGATCATATAGAAAGATAAGGTAAAATAGTTAGATAAGGTCTTCAAAATCCTCAAAGACATGCAGAATATGACATTTGAAATTGTTTTATTATTTTATAGATTCACTGATAATGCATCAGGTTAAATGCTGACAACACCCAGTCTACCTCAAAGATGATGAGCATCAAAGAACTTCCTCATGGAGATGGATTCAAATGTGGTAAACAAGCCTCATTTCTACTATATACAGAATTCTGCCTAAAAAAGGACAAGCTTGGATGCAGGGAGAGTCGACTGACAAACTCTGCCAAGACAGGGTAAGCAAGTTCTCAATAGTTCCTGGCTCACAATTATGTCTGTCAGATACATTGGACCAAAAGTCTGAAGAAGACGTTCAAACATTATATAGAGTGTTGGGTGACTATTCAGGTAGCAAACTGTGTATGTCATCTTCTCATTTGAAAAGCTACTAACCTGCACTCCTGGCATACCCAGGTTCAAGTTTATTCCTTCTAAAGTCTCTGATGGACCAGGTAGCTTAGTTTTTTACAATGAAGCTTAGTTGTTTAGGGATTAAGATGTTTTTAGGTCTAGATAGATGTTTTAAGTTGATAATGACAAGATGTGATAGATATTGATTTACATTCAGAATTTTAGATGCACCAAGATAGGAAAGATGTTTTGCTTAAGGCTGTCAAATACAAATATCCAAAACACTAAGAATGTAACATTTATATAATTCCTAATTGTGTCATAAAAAGTAAAAATGTTTATTTAATTAGAAAAATTTAAAAACTTAAAAAGAAAAAAGACTTCAATTTCTAGTGTATTTTGTGATTCTTTTGCCTCTGACAGGCCTTCTCAAAAGAAACCATACTAAACATATTTGATCTCCGTATTTTACATGCAGAATATTATTATTTCAGGTTGAATATTCTCTCCATGGGGTTTTATTTGGTTTACTTATAATGTCTATTTATCCAGAATGCATGTCAATAAGATTGGACTACAATACTTGTAGGTATCATCACACCATTTCTTTTTCAAGAAACCTCAGACTTCAAGTTCCTCACGGAATTCTGAAATTCTGTAAAAATCAAAACCTTCAGACTCTCTTATCACTTTTCATCAAACCTAAATATTTTATAATTTCTTTGTCAATGTGGTTTGGATTTAAGATACTACTTTTCAAATACATATGTAAAATATATTTAAATACTATTACCAATAATTAAATGTTTAAAATAAATTTGGAGGTTATAGAGATGCTTCATCAGTTAAGAGGACTTTTTGTTCTTTCAGAGGACCAGATTTCAGTTCTCAGAACCCATATGGGAGATCACAATCACCTATAACACCAGTTACAGGAAATCCAACTTGTTTTATTAGCATATGTGAGTTCTAGGCAGTCGTGTGATCAACAGACTTCTATTCAATCTTAATTGAAGTTAAAGATGATTACTTATATAAAATTTGTACACAGAGACAACCATGCACACAGAGCTGACCTATTTTCTTTGTAAAGTCCTCCATATGGGATATGCTTGCTCTGCGGGTGTTATTTGAAGCCAAAATATGTTTCTCACATAACTGTAGCTTGAGAAGCTCATACTAACTTGGGGGATAGGTCTCTTTTATGAAGACAGTCTGTTGAAGACCCTCGTATTGCCTCATGGTTCTCTATGAAATCAGTCAGTAGCCAATATTTTCAAATTATCTGGGCAAAATGCATGTGTGTGTTAAAGTTATGGATGTATGAACTATACACATGTATCTGTATATGTGTGTGTACATGTTGCATACCTTAGAAGCAGAAACTGTTTACAAGAGTCCGTGCTATGAAATCTATACAAGCTTTGCATTTTCAGGGATCATTCTATAGACACTACCACTATCATTCCTTAAACACCCATGTCTCTTCAATGCCAGAGCATCTGTGCACAAAATAGTACATCATTTGTCCCAATAATCAATTATATCCTATAATATTAATAGAGTTAATCATCTGGAACAGTCAAATAACATTAATAAGGATAGTACAACCTATTTCCATTTAATACCCACAGCTTTTGGAAGTAAGGATTGTAAGTTCTTTTAACAAGGATGCTTCATTTGTGTTCAGAGTCCAGTGTTCAAAGCCCTCTGCATGCAAATAGCCTGACTAGTTATAGGAAATACTTAATTATATTTGTAGATAAAATATCTAGTAAACACTTTCTATCAACTTCACCTTAAAGACGTTTCTTGAAATTAAGATTATGTAATTCCTCTCATGCTTATTGTATAGTTATCTGTGGTCTTGATACTGTGTCATACTTATGAGCTTATTGATTTGGGAAATCCTATAGTTCCTCTTTATTCTTCAAAAGAAATATTCACATAATTAAACAAATTTAAAAATTTATATTTCTTACAAATTTTTGATCCAAGTCAACTCTTAACATTGGAATACTTAACTGTAGTTTGGTAAATGTGTGTCTAATATTGCAGATTATATATTTTTGAAATTTTAAAATAAGAAAGCATATTGAAATTCATAGTTAGAAACTAGTTCATCAGAGATGAACTTTATCTTCTACAATTATTTTTATTCAATCATACTATGCACAGGAAATAAACATTAATTTTCTTTCTCTAAACACATAATTTCCCATAGATTTTTATGTCTTACTGGCTAAAAAGCTTATTATGCTTTTTGAATAAATATTAGGTATATATACTTAGGATTAAAATTGTGTTTGTAATTAACCTTTGAAATTAGCTATAATTAATATGCAAAACAGATTTGTGATTCTAAAGCTATTGAAAATATGTTTGCTTATACCACTTTCATCATGATCGTGTTGGTAATTATGCTATAATTACTAGTTAGCTAAACATTTATGTGCATGTGATTACACTGGAATTTTAGCTAAAGTTGTTTACAGTGAATATGGAGGGGTATCTCTAGGCGATTAGATATTTTCTCTATGTTGCATATTTACATAGTTGTCTTACTAAAAATTACTATACAGATACTTATATTTATAAGATATATCTAGGGTAAACTAGACAATGCCTACAAAGCACATTATAACTTAAGGTAACTTATAAATGCATTTAAGATAAAAAGAAATCCTTCTCTATGAAATTGTTTTTAAGTATAGTTTTACTTTTCCTAATTTTATTTTAATCAAAACTTTTGGTAACTTGATTCGATCTTTGTGACCTGAGCAGAGCCCAGTTTCCTTAAAGATATATATCCCGTGCTAGTAGAGATGGCTTAGTGCTTACAGGATATTCTTGCTATTACAGAGGACCTGGCTTCAGTTCCCAGCACCTACATTGAGTGGCTCACAACTCTACTTCCAGAGGTTCTGACACTCTCTTCTGGACTCTTGGGGCATCTGCACATAACACAAACACACACACACACACACACACACACACACACACACACAGACACTATAAATATATATGCATATATATGCATATATACCAGTACACAATGTATATGTATATACATACACAATATAGTCTATACATACATATGAATATTAATATGTAGTGTATATATATAAACATATATAGCCTAATTATTTTGAAGTTCTTCAAATACATAAGAGGTCCTTATATCATTTGTTTAATTAATGAAATATTTATCTGGAGAAAGGAAGCAATGCCAGAAGATCATGAGAAACTCAATAAACATGAGACTGCTATCATTCATGTACCATTAAATATTTTCTGAGTGAGTTCACTAGGTTGAGTGCCTAGATCTTTTAGAAATCTGGGTGCTACGTATGAGCTCTTGACATAAGCCATTGCAAAATTAGACATACTTCATTTTGTTTTCAGGTAAATCTGTACTTTCTAGCATAAATTACTCAGTTTTAACTTTGTGACATTAAATATGCATTCTAGAGGATCGGTGTAGCCTACTGTGCTTACCTGCTGTGCCTGTGGTTGTTCTATTACAGTGACATTACTAGGAATGTGCCATGTTGTATCTAGTCAGTCCCTAAATTTTTGCATGCTGTAGAATACCTCCCACTTCTCCCTATCTCTTCATGTGTCTATAGAGTTCAGCTCCTGCCATAGCAGGCTTCTCTCTGGT
Organism: Acomys russatus; assembly: GCF_903995435.1. Lineage (NCBI taxonomy): Eukaryota > Metazoa > Chordata > Mammalia > Rodentia > Muridae > Acomys > Acomys russatus. The sequence goes on along the minus strand of NC_067167.1, from coordinate 34,320,584 downwards.
CCTTCACGTCACCTTTTGCGACTTCTGAGTACTTTGGCTAGAGCTGTCTTTTCAACTCTTGCTGCACCTGGGCCAGTTAACATTCTCTGTAACTTTAAATTTCCCTGATCCCTTCTGTTCCTCCTGCCTTCACTTTTTTTGGGGGGGTAATTAGTAACATATTCTATTTTTTTTTTGATGGTGAGAAATGTGTTTTTATTTTTTTAAATATATTTTATTAATTTATTCATATTACATCTCAATTGCTATCTCATCCCTTGTATCCTCCCATTCCTCCCTCCTCCCATTTCCCCTTTACTCCCCTCCCCTATGACTGTGACTGAGGGGGATTACCTCCCCCTGTATATCCTCATAGGGTATCAAGTCTCTTCTTGGTAACCTGCTATCCTTCCTCTGAGTGTCAACAGGTCTCCCCATGCAGGGGACGTAGTCAAATATGGGGTACCAGAGTTTGTGACTGTCAACAGAACAAAGCGACAGCCTACAGACTCTTGCCTTAACTTAATCTATATCATAATCTATATTTCTGTCTCTGCCTTTCAGGACTATCATTGGAAGAAAACAAAACATAGTAAGCACGCCATAAATAAGCATTTGATCAGTAGAAAATAGTTACAAAAAAGAAAAAAGTTCCACAGTGCTTTTCTGACAAATGCTACTTTTTATACCTTTGAGGATCACAATACAAATTAGCATACTAGAGGCTCTGTGTATTTTGTGGTAAAGAAACTTGTTTTATTTTGTTTGACTCAGCTTTTCCCCAAGCTTTTCCAATATCAAACTCTTTTGTTTGTTTTATAAAGCATGGCACCCGATGTTTCACTTGCTCATAGGCACACATTAGCCTTTTAATAAAATCTCATTGAGATTTTAATAGTTAAAAAATATTACTTAAATCAACATTCTAATTGGTATTTGGAAAGAAAGGTTTAAAGTATTGAGAGGGTCAAATATGTTTTCTAAGTGAACTGAGTTTAGTCTGAAAAGGAAAGGCGTTTTGCCATTAGCTTTCTTGCCCGTGGTTGACAGTTGACGGAATAGCACATGGAGTCATATGTTTTCCTTTCGCTTTCTAAATTTGTATTAAGCCCATAGCAATTCTGCAGCAAATTTAATGATGTTGTGGGGAAAATGTCTAATATAAAATATGCTATTATAAAAGTACCAAACATTAAGGCTATGCTATATCTGCCTCTCTATTTGACAGCACAGAGGAAAGCATTACATTTGTAAGGAAGAATGTCGAAAGAAGTGAAAGTGCAGACCTGCCCTGCATGAATATAACTCCCCAGACGCTCGCCTCCGTAGGATGTTTTTTCATGTTTGACAAAACATAGTTTTTCATGTTTCGAGTTTGGGGGATGTTTAGCCTGTCCTGACATAATAGATTAAGTTTCTCTAGCCATCCCAGAAATGGTATGTTGAAAGATACTTGCTAAAGTTCTTTCATGGGTGTTTCTAATTTTTAATACTAGGAATACATTTGACTTAAAAGGATGTGAAAGTCTTTTTTTCCTCATGACATTTTGTTTGTTTGTTTTGAGATAGGGTCTCTCTGTTTAGCCTTTGCTATTCTGGACTCACTTTTGTAGACCAGGCTGGCCTTGAACTCACAGCAATTGCCTGCCTCTGCCTCCTGAATGGTGAGATTAAAGGCATGTGCCACCATTGCCTGGATCCTCATGACATTTCTAGGTAGTCTTTTTATTTATAAAGATATTGTGAAGTAAACTATATTTCAAAATATTTGTCATTTTATAAATCAATTATAAGTGAAATGACAAAACCCTACAGAAACTGGGCCTTCTGTTGTATTCTTTCCAATACTAATTCTCAAGACAAAAAAAAATCTTTGATTAATCCAGCCAATTAGACTATGATAACCATTATTGTGTTTAAAGGGATATTTACAGATGACAGAGAGATGTCTCAGTGGTGAGGAGTATTTGCTGTTCTTGCAAAGAACCTAGATTTTGGTCCTAGTATGCACATGCCAGCTCATAACTACCTGCAAATCTGGTTTCATGAAATGTAACACCTGCTCTGAGGTTTTCTGAATATATATGGTGTATATATGCTCCAATCGAATGAAGTGTATTTACAAATAATATTAAATTGTAAAGAACTGATAAAATATATATGAAGCAGAGGAATATAAATGATATAAGAGGTGTTACCTAGTTTTTCCTTTAAATTGGAATGTTATTTACTAGAAGGGTCAGGAATGTCGGTAAAATTGTAAAGCACTGGGAATCTCCCTAGATTTAAAAGACTTATGAGACCTCTCTGAGATTGTATATGCTTTGAGCAATAGTTCCAACTCGGTAAGAAAAAATAGTTGGACGAAGCCTCCAAAAAGCTGGCATTATCATGGCCATGTCACGGATGTCGGTGTCTCAGACCTGTGGAAGCAGCGAGGCTTTCACCCAGGTCAGGATCGGAAGAATGGTAAGCCTTTCCCATTCCCCGTGTGGATGCTGAGCCATGGTTGAACTTTACCTAAAACCAGTATGCACAGAAAGTATCCAGGGCAACTTCCTCTCCTAGATGTTGACCTTTAATTGAGAGACTATCCTGCATAAGGAAAACCGGAGACTATGAGTAGCTAACGCACTTCTTCACTAATAGCTGAGCTTCCGGTTTTCCTGGCTGCCGTTGGTGTATCTCCGTCAGAGCACAGAGACACATAGGCCGTCCCAGCTTTTTGGTATGTGTGTCTGTCTTTTCCTCACTTCCTGTCACCTCAGTTAGCTGTGCAAGTTGCAGCAGTCAATATTTCAAAGTTTGAAGAGTTACATTTATTTTGCCATACAATCTTAGTGGTGCCCCAAGTTCTAGACATATTGCCACAAATGATGAGTATCTTTATACTTCAGATCGTTGAGAATCGTAGTGGCCTTTCTTAGGACTTAGCTTACTTAACTGTCTATACTTAGGTAAATATTTTCCTATTTCATCTCTCTTGCTCAAAAATGTCCTGTGGAGATTATTATTTGTGGACTTGACAGTATCATAGGATACCCAGATATTTGGTAACATTCCTCTGTAATGGTGTTCCCAGATGAGAGTAACAATGTATCCATTAAAGAGAGTAATGCAGGTGGTCCCTTGCATTCTTCCCACCCATAGTACACAGGGTAGCATGAGGAAAACTTCCTTGAAATCCCACCCCAAAATATCTTTCTCTTAAGAACTCCCACACTATATTTATACTTCTCTGTTTTATATAATTCTACATCATAGTTAGCAGATCTTTTGCTTCTAATGGCTGACATCATGTAAATAAATTTAAAAATAAGTTGAATGAATCATCTCATTTTTTGTTTTAGACAAAAAACAAACAAACAAACAAACAAAACAAAACAAAACAAAAACCAAAGACCATAAGAATAAAGATGTGACTTTTTTCACCTTGAGTAAAGCTAGCAAGAGTCACAGAGGCAAAGAGTAATCATATTTGTTAAGTCTCCTTACATACTTTTACACACAATCTGACACTCCTCATGACAAGCACCTGAGTTCTTCACGTTTTTTTTTTTTTGAGTTTTAAATGATTTTTGTATGTAATTCTATCTCATAAGGATTTATTATTGACTATATTTTCACTAGAAACCAGCTACAGATTTATGACCAAATGTCTTCCCTGCAGAGTTTCTAATAAGTTCATAGAAATCCATCTGCTGCATACCATCTTGAGAATTTATGCTGAGCTGAGGTGGCCTTATTGAAAACACTACTGTAGTCTCTTCATTCTGTAAAGCAAGGACTCATGATCAAGCCCGACACACTGAGTAATCCGTGTGTCTCTAAAGGAGCTCCTGAGTTCCAGTCTCTGCCTCAGTTATGCTTTTTAAAGTCAACTACATGTAGACTTAAGGAATACTTCATTTCCTTCTTCATCTTCTAACCAATACAAAACATTCTTCACTGAGTGCTGTACTGCTCTCACCAAATAATATGTGGATAAGACCATAGTCTCCTCTATAGGTTGACAACCAATATAACTAAGATGTTTTAAGGAATATGCTCCAAAGCCCTTTACCCAGCTTTACAGAGTGTCTTAGAAATGTTATTGCAGTGAAGAGGTTCCAGGACTACAACAACTCTTATAAAAGGAAGCAATTAATTGGGGCCAGCCAGCCCATTATCATCATAGTGGGAAATGTGGTGGCATGCATGCTGCAGAAGTAGCTGAGAGTTTTATATCTAATCAGTAGGCAGCAAGAAGCTCACATCTCACTAAAACTAGCTTGAGTATTTGAGACCTCAAAGCCTATCCACTAGTAACACACTTTCTCCAACAAAGGCATACTTATTCCAATGAGGCCATACTTCTTAATAGTGCCAGTCTCTATGGGTCTCTAGGGGGTATTTTTTATTTAAAACACCATCTTAGTTAGGATTTTTGATTATTTTTTAAGGATGAACACACACACACACACACACACACACACACAATCCCTTTGGGTTTATGACATATACCTAATTTATTAACCAGAAAACAATCTGTTGTTTATGAGGGAAATAAAAAATTATAAGGATTTTAAAATAAATATAGATAAAAGTGAGATTGTAAAAAAATGAAAGAATAAGTTATAAGTTGGGCTCTGGGATTTGGCAAAATATCTTTGCTATGATGATTATTTCATTGGTTCTGAAGAATAACAACTTTCGTGAATTTATAATTTATAGAAATATAATTGGTATGAACAATTCCAGAAGATATTTACTAGTTAAATACCTATGTCACTTTAACTTTTATTTTTTATACAAATTAATATATTTTAATTTATTTTTGAGGATTTCATAAGTATACACAAGTTATTTTGATATTACCTTTCCTCCACCTGTCCACAAACTTCTCATAGATTCTCTTACTATATTCTGCTCCCAACTTCATGGTCTCTTCTGTAAATGCATGAGCCTAGTTAGTGTTTCCAGTATGTGCATGTGTGTAGGGACATCCATTGAAGCATTAGAAAACTACAAGGGATCACAACCTTGAAGGAATTTGACTCTCCAAATCCCCAAAGCCATCAATTGCCAATAGCCATAAGAGAGGGTGGTGCCTTGAGAACATTTCCCTCCTCTGTGCTATAATACTACCTGGGTTGATTTTGTATAGGTCTTCTCCACTCAGCCACGGGTACCACTAGTTCATGATACCAGTTGCTCTATCATGCTCAGAAAAATATTGTTGTGCAGAAGTGGTCCTTAACCTTTGGTCCCTACATTCTTTCTGCGCCCTGTTCTAGGATGTTTTCAGAAGATTGAGTGGTTGAGGTCTCATGCAGAGATGACATTTAGGGCCCAGCCCTTCACAGTCACTTATTCTCTCCACTTTGACTAGTTGTGAGTCACAGTACCAATGGTCTGTTGCTGCAAACACTAACTTCTCAGAGGAGGGGTGACAGCTGCACTAATCTACAGGTATTAGGGTAGGACAGATATTCAGAAGGTAGTTCAATACTATGCCAATTAAGAAAATTAATGTCATCAGGTTCACCCTTATGGTCTATGACATCCCCTTGAAAGCGTCCTCGGTCAGTTAAGAGTACAGGAAATGAGTTCTGTCCCATGGAGTTGGGTTATAAGTCCAACTAGTAAATGATGGAAAAATCCTAGATTTTCATCAACTAACTGGTAATGGATAACACAAATAGTGCACACATACACAGTGAAGTTTTCATTAGCTATAAAGAAAAAGTGAGCTTATAAAATTTTCAAGTAAGTGAATTGAACTAGCTAAATGGTTGTTTTGACCCATGATAGATGTTTAAGACAATGATCTTGGAGAGAACACTCAATGCACTTTGAACATTATTACAAACTATTTTGCTTTTGTTCTGTAGCCAATGCTCATTGTTTATATGTACCAGACACTAAGTTGAGCGATGGGAAAACAAAGAATAAAAATTTAGTCCTAAAATTATATTTGTCTTCAAAATAACAAATTTATATTCAACTTTGAAATTTTACTTTCATGATTGAGTTTTCCAAGTTATGCAAACTGTAGAGCATCTTGTGCTTTTGAGCATCTATAACAAGTCTCCTAACATTTTTTGAAGAGAGATTTACAAAGAAGTGGTGTAAAGTATTATGGATTGAAAACTATAACACTTAGCATGCACATTTCTGTGTTTAATTGCTAGTAACTATAACACTTAGCATGTACATTTCTGTGTTTAATTGCTAGTTCATTATTTGTGCTGTTGAAGCAGATGGGGATTTGTCCAGAAAACGTATGTTGATCAATTTTGTGGAAAAAAAAAAACCCTATAAAGCAATTTGTTCAAATTTTATGCCAGTATAAGATAACTTAAAATAACAATAATGGTTTAGTATTGAATGTGATTGACATGAGGAGGCTGACTGACAAAGGCATTTTGCATCATGTTAAGAAAGCAATAGCTCACTCATTATGATAATTTCTAGCTCATTCCATTTATCTACAAATTTCGGGAATTCCTTGCTTTTAATAGCTGAGTAGTATTTCATAGTGTAAAAGACTCAAATGGTATATACTCACTTATATCTGCATACTAGCCCAAGGGGCATGTCCCATGAAAGCCTTCACTTACCAGGAAACTGGGACAGAGGGAAGGACATCCTATTGGGACTCTAGATGAGAGAAGCATGGGAGAATAGCAAAGTAGAAGGATCCAGAAGGTCCTAGAAACCTACAAGTAGAACATTATGATAGGCAGAGTTGGGCCCAGGGGTCTCGCTCAAACTAAGGCACCAGCCAAGGACAATACAGGCGGTAAACTTTAAACCCCTACCCAGATCTAGCCAATGGTCAGAACATTCTCCACAGTTGAGTGGAGAGTGGGATATGACTTTCTCACGTACTCTGGTGCCTCACATTTGACCATGTCCCCTGGAGGGGGAGACCTGGTGGCACTCAGAGGAAGGACAGCAGGTTACCAAGAAGAGACTTGATACCCTATGAGCATATACAGAGGGAGGTAATCCCCCTCAGGAACAGTCATAGGGCAGGGGAGTAAGGGGAAAATGGGAGGGAGGGAGGAATGGGAGGATACAAGGGATGACATAACCATTGAGATATAACAAGAATAAATTAATAAAAAAAAAAAAGAAAGAAAGAAAGCAATAGCAGGAACACAGAGAAGAACCAGGACCTGGAGAAAGGATTCAAGGAAAATTCTTGATAGTTTTGCTTGTGGATAGAATCAGAAGAAAAGATGGAGGTTTTCTGTTTAACTTAGGTGGTAAACTAGTGCTAACATGAATTCCATCACTTTATTGTGTTTTTGGTTTGTCTTGTAACTGGATAAAACCAAATAAACTTTTAAAAATGTAGGGCTCCCACAAGTGCCTTTAAAAACACTTTATTACCAGTCAATGAGAACAATTTAAGAATGATCTAGACAAAATTTAATAGTAGTTTAAACACAGACTTGAACACAGAGTTCTAGAGTCAGTTTTAACAGATGCCTGTGCTAGGCAGGCAGCATTTGTTGCTAAGTGCAGTATTCTCCTGGCTATTTATTGCAAATTCACAATCTTATTGATTAATTTAATTTTCTGCTTCTGTTGATCAGTGGCCTTCCTAGACTGTTCTATGTTTTGATTATATTCACTTGGGAAATTATCAGTTAATGTTGTATCCTAAAGTTTTATTTCATAAAGTCTAAAAATATGCATTAAAGAACTTGTAAAATTACTAAGTATGTACAAGTAATAAGTAAGCTGCGTACAGGTAGTGGATGTTCCCTTTTCTTTAAACTTGATATGATGGAAAATATTTACCAGACTTCTTAGTAAGGTCTTGTTTCTTTTGTATATCTGTAGAGGTAAGACCAAGACAAGTAAAAGTTAAGTTATACTTCTGAACCTATTCTTTCCAGGTTACAGAAACCTGGGCAGTTCATTCATGGGTACTTGTTGCTAAGAGAATGTGGAGAGATCTTAGTGTTATGTGAATGTTTTATTCAGGAAAACTATTTAATAATAACTAGGCTTAATATACCTTACACAGAAATAAGCAGATTAAATCTTCTTGAGAGAAATTGATAGATAGAATTCAAAATGGGTACTCCTTGAAAACTCATTAGAAGTATTGAGAAGAGAAGAACAGTGTTGAGAGCTGCACAGTTTGACTTTTCAGCTATCATTCTTTTTTTTTTATTTTTTATTAATTTATTCTTGTTACATCTCAATGTTTATCCCATCCCTTGTATCCTCCCATTCCTCCCCCCCCCCCATTTTCCCATTATTCCCCTCCCCTATGACTGTTCCTGAGGGGGATTACGTCCCCCTATATATTCTCATAGGGTATCAAGTCTCTTCTTGGCTACTTGCTGTCCTTCCTCTGAGTGCTACCAGGTCTCCCCCTCCAGGGGACATGGTCAAATGTGAGGCACCAGAACACGTGAGAAAGTCGTATCACACTCTCCACTCAACTGTGGAGAATATTCTGACCATTGGCTAGATCTGGGAAGGGGTTTAAAGTTTACCTCCTGTATTGTCCTTGGCTGGTGCCTTAGTTTGAGCGGGACCCCTGGGCCCAAATCTGCCTATCATATTGTTCTACTTGTAGATTTCTAGGACCCTCTGGATCCTTTTATTTTGCTGTTCTCCCATGCGTCTCTCATTTAGAGTCCCAATAGGATGCCTTCCCCTCTGTCCCAGTTTCCTGGTAAGTGAAGGCTTTTGTGGGACATGCCCCTTGGGCTAGGATGCAGATATAAGTGAGTATATACCATTTGATTCTTTCTGCTTCTGGGTTAACTCACTCATTATGATCATTTCTAGCTCAATCCATTTATCCACAAATTTCGGGAATTCCTTGTTTTTAATAGCTGAGTAGTATTCCATAGTGTATATGTACCACAGTTTCTTTATCCACTCTTCTACTGAGGGACACTTAGGCTGTTTCCATGTTCTGGCTATTATGAATAAGGCTGCTATGAACATGGTTGAGCAAATTTTCTTGTTGTGTGCTGGAGCATCTTCTGGGTATATTCCAAGGAGTGGAATAGCTGGGTCTTGAGGAAGCCCTGTTCCCATTTTTCTGAGAAAGCCCAGGGCCAGATGGTTTCAGTGCAGAATTCTACCAGACCTTTAAGGGCGAGCTAATACCGATACTCTTCAAGCTACTCCAAAAGATAGAAATGGATGGAAAATTACCAAATTCATTCTATGAGGCCATAGTCTCATTGATACCTAAACCTCACAAAGACTCAGCTATCATTCTGATAAAACATTTTAATAAGCATTTGTTATTTTTACATATACATTTATATTATTACACATATGTGTATATATACATACAATATACTAACTATAGAAAGAAGAACCATGACACAGTCAAGAATTATATAAATGTCACATTCTTATTGTTTTCGTTATTTGTATCTGACAGCTTTGAAGAAAACATCTTTCCTATCTTGGTGCATCTAAAAGTCTGAATGTAAATCAATGCCTATCATATTTCATCACTATCGACTTAAAATGTCTATCTAGTCCTAAAAACATCTTAACTCCTAAACAACTGAGCTTCATTGTAAAAACCAAGCAACCTGGTCTTAAACTCCATCAGAGACTTGAGAAGGAACAAAATTGATTACCTGGGTATGCCAGGAATGCAATTCCAAATGAGAAGATGACAGAGACAGTTTGCTACCTGAACAGACACAAAGAAGTCTCTATAATGTTGGAGCATCATCTTCAGTCTTCTGGCCCAATGTACCTGATAGATATCTTTGTGAAGCAGGAACTATTGAGGACTCGCTTACCCTGTCTTGGCAGAGTTTGGCCTTTGACTCTGCTTGCATCCAAGTTTGCCCTTTTTTAGGCAGAATTCTGTCTGTGGTAGAAATGAGAACATTTTTTCCAGTGGCTTGTTTGCCACATTTGAAACCATCTCCATAAGGAGGTTCTTTGATGTTCGTGGGTGTTGCCAGGAGTTAACCTGTCTTATTGTAAGTAAATCTTTAAAAAAAAATTAAAACCATTTTAAATGCCATATTCTGTATGTCTCTGAAGTTTTTGAAAACCTTATCTATTTCACCTCATCTTTCTACAGAATCATATCTATTTGTTGTGCCTAAGATGTATATTCTTGTGATAAAAATAGAATAGAAATTGAAATGACCATGATTTGATTAACTAACAATTAACTTGTATAACTCATTTATCCTAACTTATTTAATCTGCAATAGCACTTTTTAAAGTATTGGAAGTAAATCATGTGTTATAATTGAGTTATATGGGTACAATGCCTCATATTAGAGTAGAAATTTGCCTAATGTATGTGAAGAATAATCTTACATTTGAATTCTATTCTAATGTTATATCTAAGGTTATAATTCTTCATCGGGACTAGTTTTCTCCATACTGCAAGTCCTTTGCCAATCTCTGAATATACTTTTAATTGCCGTCACTGCAATGGTTGTACTGACCTCCAACAAAAGAGCAGTAAAGCTTTTGTATATTTGGTCATCTGCAAAGTGAGCACCACCTAAAAAGAAGAATCTAGCCTGGAATATCAACTGTGACATGGCAGAAAAAAAATTTCCTGTATTGTTTTACATAGGGCATGACCTTATTTTACTTATTTATTTTAGTTTTTAATTAAAAACCTTACACTTTGTAATAGTAATGTATAGTCAAGTTCTGGGATTTCAGTTGATAAGCTTTTTTTCCATTATTCCTTATTTAATAAGCACTCCTTTTATTATCTAAATGTCTTTTCTGTTGATTTTTGTTCTGAGTTTTATTATTACAAATGAAGCCCTTCCTAGTCTACATCTCGTGGTGGCTGTGATCCTTTCCTATCCCTAAAACTGCTACCTGCAAAAGATACAGAGACTTTTATTAATGTGACATTTTATAACAATATAAGTCAGTATAATCTCATTTGTAGATAATGAAATAAGACACAGAGCAATTACGTCAAAGATTATGTACCTGGGCTGGTAGCAAGAGGAGTATCTTTCAGCTGCATGAACACTAGTCAGTGGTGGTAAAGGCTCTAGGTAGGTACTAACTAGCTTTGCTCTTCCTTGTATGATGAGTTGTGCAGATATCATTTTCAATAACAGGGCTTTCCTCTCAGTTTGGGGAGAAAACCCCTATATCCTTGGCAATATCCCATCTTGTTTGAAGAGTTGAAGGTAGCTTCTTTGGCCAACAATTTGATTAGGTGTAATCTATTCCTGGTAATGGAGGCTTCATTTGATAACAGAAGAACTCTAGTTGGATTCTATTTCCATTATTTTGTGTTTCCAATTAGGTTGTCTTGACACAAGTGCATACTTTAAAGGGTTCTACTACATGAGGTTGCCACAGGACTCTTCAATTGGCCGAAGTTTTGACTGATCTGTCTCATGTTCCCTGTCAAGCCCTTCCTTCTCTCACCTCCCCTTTGGTCCTCCAGTTGCCGTCCCCCTTCTACATCCGTAACTATCTAGTTCCCCTTCACAGACCCATTTCTCTTCACTAGACATTTTTTTCTGTGCCTAACCTATATGGCTTTATATGGATTATAGCTTTGTTATACTCAATAGTTGAATCTACAAACAAGGAAATATATACCATGTCTGTGTTTTTCAGTCTGCACTACCTCAATCGCCATGTTTTCTTTTGTTTGTTTGTTCATTTGTCTGGAAAGATCAAGATGCAGTCTTAGTGTAGTGGAAGATTTTATGTTGCTCTTTTCAAACTTCAGTCGGTCAGCAGCCATTCCACCCAACTCTCCTCTTAACCTTGTCACCATGCACTTTTGTAGACCAGGCTGGCCTCGAACTCACAGCGATCCGCCTGCCTCTGCTTCCCAAGTTCTGGAATGAAAGGTGTGCTCCACCACCGCCCAGCCTCACCATGCTTTTTATACCACCTCTTCTTCTCATTCTCATTTGCTTCCATAATCATGCAGCTAAACTGGCAGGATTTGAGCATCCTATCATTTTCTCAATCCTCAGTCCTTCTAACTTTGTAAGTACGTAAAGAGGAAGAGACACGTTGCACCTAATTTTCCTCAAACACTATGTCTACCATGATTAGTAACTTGGAGTCTTTCTTCCTTCCCTATAAACCAGGCATTAAAGAAGGTAAAGACTCTATTCTGATATTCAAGATGATTGGGGGAGCAAAACAATACTTTTATTGGAATATGTTGGTAATTTTGAAGTAAATCATGATGGAAAAGCATTTACTTAACAAATTTTTAAAAATGCATTTGTAATTTGGTCTTGAATTACACAATTGAATGCATCTACTAATCACTCCTAGGCAAGCGTTTACAGCTAAGCAGGTCTTCAGTGTCGTGGTTATTGGTCAGGGAAAGGTGATTATTCTCACTGCTACAAGTCATGTCTAAAAATGTTCACACTGGAGATGAACTGAGAGGAAAATGTACCACTTGGGTTACTGATACCTGCCTTCAGCTAAATCTCGGAGCAATGCACCCTAAATCTTATAAGGCTCGGCCGACATTTTCATGCTATTTTTATTTCACCTAGAGTAAATTTGAAAGTATTATAAAAGGAAATGCAGTCTAGGCATATTCCTATTTCTCTAAAAAAATGCCACAGGATTTGAAGGACAATTCACCCACCGTTTCACCAAGTGTTTAAAACATAAAGATGCTGCACAGTCTGGGTCACTTGGTAGGTTTTTTAAAAATCAGTTTTTTATCTTAGTCCTATTCCTTTGAACATCTTTGCTGCATGTCCATTCTGCTCATATTCCTAGTGTCCTATCATTTTGACTTCCCTGGATAATGCCCCCAAGCTTAAAAAATATGGTTTGAAAGAAATTGGCTCTGGCTCTGACCATAATAGCACAAATGGCAAGTCTCCAGGTGACCTGGGGTGTCACAACACACAGGCAATTTGCATATTTAGTGTTAACATACTAGCAAAGCGACATCTACTATTGTGAGAAACAGCTTAGATCAACGATGGAAGTGCTGGCTCTGAAGTGATTATGGTACTGAATTGTAAATCTCTACCTAATGTACGTTGAACTGTCATCTTAAGGAATAGAAGTTCTTTTAAAATTATGAAAAGAAATTTGTATGGATTCACTTGGTTAGCTTCTTTCAAGCAAAATTATCTCAATAGTGGTCATTTACTTGTTTTTATTTCTCTTTTCCTCACACTTCCTTATACACCAGACATTTATAGCTTCTCCTCATTTTTATGAAATACCGTGTTTTAATATACATTATAGTATAACTGTGTGTCCGAATGGGGACAGGAAAGTAGAATTTTTACAGAGTATTCACAAATCTTAACATTAGTATAGTCATGAATTGTCATGTAATAAGCATGTACAGAGTTGTTGCCTGCTCTTCTGAGGTCCAGTGTTTCCTAATGCTGAGGTCCACTGACATCAGAGGCTGAAAGTAAAACTACACAATATAAAGAGAAGAGCTTTAAAATCTCAGGTTTCTTAAGATACGTAAGGTTCCTCTGCCATTTATAAAACCACTACAAGTTTTTCTATTTCAAACATCTGTAGAAAGGAGAGGTCCAAAGCAAAAAGAAACTGATTTCACAGATACTGTTTTTCTCTGATTTAATTTACCTTGTGGTTCTCATACCTATAATTTCAAGAACTACAAGATTTAAAAATTGCAGGCACAATGCGTGAAATGTAACATCGACCATCAGTAAATGGCAGTCTCCTGTTCAAACACTTTAACCATGTCGCTGGCTACCTGCTATGTCTCAGACCAATATAGCTTTTTTAATATAGCAAGAGACAATCATAGCTCAGGATTTCCGAATTAAAAACACCATGGCAGAGGAAAATCTCTAAAGTTTCGATTAAAATAAAAGTAAATGAGGAAACTAATGTCTTATGATGCTGGTGATTTTTAGGCTAAAATGTAATAGTAAATGCATTTTGAAACTAAATGTACTGATTTTTTATTCTGTTTGCTTTGTAATCCTTTTATGTTTAGATAATTAAAATAATAAGGCATAGCAAATATCTAATTGTTCTTATATATAGTTTCCTCACTTTTATTCAGTCTTTCTGTTTTAGCTCCCCCACACCCTCTTTTTCAGAGATTCAGAGTGAGAAACAAGTAGTGACTACTCTGTCGTCTTCATCTGAGAACCAAAGGACCTACTGAACCCTACAGCGCATTGAGATGGATGAGAACTGATTTGGGTTCGAATAGCATAAGACTTTATTCTTTATGCTGTGTGTTTATAGAAATCTTACCTTAAGAGGCAAAAAATAATAATAATTGGGATTGTATAGGTTGCACATTTGTAGAGAAAATAAATGAAAACTGTTCTTAATCCAAAGGTCTGATTTATACTTGAAACAGCTAAAGAAAGTAAAGACACAGACATCGTGGAAGGGAGTGGGGCTGAGAGTTAACGGTTATAAAATAACCATGAGAACTATTTATCTTGATATTTTAGAGTTTAAAATTTATGTCACTAAGTAAAATGCAGACATAAAAATAGACTGCTTTTTATCAGCTTGAATACCAATCAGGGAAAAATAAAATGCCCGTGAGTTTAAAATGAAAGTAGATTTGGCTTAGCTGATTTCCCTGGTAGTAAGCAGCCAGCTAGAAGCCTCAAATCTCACTTTCAAAAAGCCCATTTTCTATTGGTGATGATAAATTTGCCCCTTGCTTATACTTATCAGTGGGTGTTCAGTTGTTATGGCATATTGGAAGTGATTCAGTTCATTTCGTGGGTATTTTCAAAAGCAAAGAAGGAGTTCACACTCTGCAGTGTGCTGCTTCACCAGCAATAAAGAATATCGCAGCTCATGCGAGTGATAATTAAAGCCAATAATAACCTAAAAGTCGCTTGGGCTCTGAAAAGTTGGGAGTAATGCTTTCCCATTGTACACCTGTCTGCTTGGAGATGTTCTCGCTGGCTTCCGCGTTAGCCTGAAACTGCAGTTCAAATAGAAACTGTTCAAATCATATTACTAAGCTATCATATGGAGGGTAAAAATGCAGGTAAATGCTGCAATGAGGAAAGTGGTGTTTGAAGGTGGTATTTATGCAGGAATAAATTAAAGGCTATTTCTAGGTACACTATACCTTCTTGTATGGTTGAGAAAGATAATCAGAAAATTTAATTAAAGGATAAGAACGATAAACTCATAACATGAAATGCCCAGGATATTTCAAGTGTTCTATAAACTATAAAAATAGGCATCATCTAGATGGAGTATGTATTCTATTTTTCATATAAATTAGTAAAACAGGTGTACTTTGGGATATTAGGAAATAGTTGGTGTATTTCATATATGTTTATGGGAAAAATAGTAATATGCAAATTCTGTAGTTAGATAACATTGTCAATGTGGTGGTGTGGAGTCCTTAATAACAGAGATATAAACTCCAATAGCATATCCCCATAATGTGAATTCTATATGGGGAGTCAATATGGCTTTTCTTCTTTTATGCGTATGCATGCCCATGTGTTTATGTGTTTGCACATGTGTGAGTGCATGTGTTTGCACAATGCAAGTGTGCCTCTGTGTGGACACATATGTGATCATTAATGCATGTGGAAGCCCAAGAGTCATGTAGGGTGTCCTCTTCAAATGCCATCTGTAGTATTTAATGAAAGACTCCGTAGTAAAACCCAGATCTGGCCTGTATGATGTAAAGATAGCCAGCTTGCTTTCAAGATCTGTTTTCCCTACCCACGTTGGAGTTACAAGTGGATTTCCTTGCCCACCTGGCATTTATAAGGGTCTGGGGATCCCAATGCTGGTCTCCTTGCCTGTGTGGTAAGCACATTAATGTTTGAGCCATCATCACTTCTGCACCAATTTTTCATGATTATTAATAGAGCCTAAGACTTTCCACCATTAGAAAGATTTGCTTAGAAGTGTTTTCAGGAGTAGGTACTTTATGTTGTTTAGTTGTTTGAAGTAAATTTATGTAAGAGTTAAGGGTTGGAGTGGAGTTACATTCATGGAAATTGAAAAAAAAAATGTTTACTTTTCAAAAAGCAGCTTTTGAGAGAAAAAGCCACTGACGTTGAATGAGCTTTTGTTGTATGAGTGCTTTCTTTACAAATAAACACTTAAGATGCCAGAAATATGCAATGCTACCTGAGCATTACTTTGAATGAATTAGTATGAATGTCAGTACACGCCATAAGTGTCAGCCAACCATGGCAAGTCATTTAACTCTTTAACCTCAATTCCCATATTTATAAATGCTGCACCACAAGAAATAATAATAAGCTCATGTCCTGAAAATAATGTTTCTCAAAACAAGCTCCTGTCCAGGCTAGATGTCATACTAAATATTACCTATGTGATATTAATTATGAGATCCTCTTAGTAAAAACACCTACCACTTACATGACCCTGATAACCTCACGATGCGGGAATAACTCCGCACTCTGCTTCACTTAGACTTCTGAGAGAAGACACACAAACACATAGTTTCTCATGTTGTTACCTAATCTTATCCTAGAGTGCTATAGGAAGTCAACTTCAAGACCCTTGGAAAGGCTGAAAGGTTATCTCTGTCTTGAGAACAGTTCTAAATTAGAAGACAGCTCTGATTTAGGCATTTGAAAATTCACTTTTCACCATAATGAATTAGTTTCATAGGAAGCCAGGGCACTTGCATGCAACATTAGGAGGTATAAAGACAATGGACGATGCACTCGCACTGTCATGGGTGCCATTACATGAAAGTCACACTTTACATCTGTGAAATCTAAGAAACCGTGTCTTCTGTTTGAAGGTGCTAAACAGACAAGTCACTGTCTCTTTCCAAAAGCTTTAAATGCATAATTCTTATGTACCCATTTCTGGAATTATACTATAAAGACAAAAAGCTAAGATGATGTAAATTAGCAAACAGAGATTGACCATATTTAAATCTGTTGACACTTCTTCGTTTATCACCTTTCCAGCTGAATTGATTTTTACTAAACACAACTTTATCATTTTAAGCTTTTCATTATTTTTATTAAATTTATTAAATTAACATGTAAATGCAATGAATACATTTCTGGAAAATAGCAATAGTCAAATTAGATCCTAAAATGTACAACATAGAGAGAATAAAAATTTTCTAGGAAATTACTTTAAAGAAGACAATGGACACATACAACTCCTCAAGTGAGTTTTTCATGCTTTTGCACATTTTTGTGTTATATTATGTAAAATAAAGAAAATATACAAACACTCAGAAAGTCTCTACCTACATTAATTTATATGTAAAATTTTATAAAATTAGAACAAAATATAAATGATATCACTTATAATCCAATGTAAAAACATAATCATAAATAAACTTAATTCGGAGATATTTTCCATGCATCAATCCTTCCATACACACACACAAACACACACACACACACACACACACACACACACGTACACATACACACACAAAATTTTTCCTTTAACAATCATGGACAAATGCCAAATGTGGCTAACCAGTCTGCTGTACACATCCTGGATACATTAATTGGACCAAGGTGATATATTTATACCTACAAGGACTAAACACACATTTTCAGGGATTGTTTTGTATTGATTCTTAAAAAGACATATGTCTTTTTTTTCTACTTATTTTTATTATTAATTTATTCTTGTTACATCTCAATGGTTA
The DNA here is from genome assembly GCF_903995435.1 of Acomys russatus. Lineage (NCBI taxonomy): Eukaryota > Metazoa > Chordata > Mammalia > Rodentia > Muridae > Acomys > Acomys russatus. The sequence continues at coordinate 34,302,991 of NC_067167.1, read as the reverse complement.
TCCCATCCCTTGTATCCTCCCATTCTTCCCTCCCTCCCATTTTCCCCTTACTCCCCTCCCTTATGACTGTTCCTGAGGGGGACTACCTCCCCCTGTATATGCTCACATATGTCTTATAAATTACAATTTTAAAATCTTTACATCTTTACAACTCAAAGTCATCAATTTTTTTATCTCATTGCGGAGAAAGCCTGGAGTAACCTAATCAACAAATATGAATTGTTAAAGTTAAAATCTAGTAAAAATAAAAAAGATTGAGATCATACTTGCATGACAATATGTTATCAAAGTCATTCATGATATATAACTATGTTCAATGATAAAATTCAATTTCAAAACAATTCACCAAGTTTAACTTATTCTACTCATAACCACATGGTTGTGGGTTTCAACTAGAGCATGGCAAACCTACTAAGGACAACCCCATTAAAGAAAACTAACTCTCCCTGCCAGAGAAGCTGTGAACTGTAACAGGGCAGTCCCTTCTCCACAATAGAGTGTTGATAGCCTTGATATTGCTCAGGCAACCACATATGCTGGGTTTCATGAGTTCAGGGGTCCTGTCACATTAAGAACACTCTTTCTGCTCCCATGTGAGGCTAAGCATCCCATAAGTACTTAATCTCTGTACCTTGAGCAGTTATGAGTTTCTGCATTAACCACAGTACAAGGAAACTTCCCTACTAAGATCTGAGAACTGTGCAAATCAATGAATATAGAGGTTAAAAACTTAGAATGTTAGAGGTCGTTTTGATACTATAACTCCTTAACAAAATTTTAATAGTTGGCTCATTCCGATGGCTTCAGAGTTGTCCAACCATAGGTTTTTAGACAGGTTTACAATACTAGACATGAATTTCTTCTTGTGGTATATGCCTTACGTCAAAATAAAAAAAAAAACAGTTTTTTTTTGTTTTGTTTTGGTTTTTAGCATCATAACACTATTAAAATCATAACCAAAATTTAAAACTCACATTAATATCTACTGAGTAAGACCATCGATTGCTTTCTTTCAGCAAGCGATTTTCTTAATCTTCTTTATCATGAGACATTTTATTATTTGAAGTTGTATGAGTGTGTTCCCTGCATATAGGTACTTGTGTCACATTCACGCCTGGTGCCAACAGAGGTCAGAAAAGAATGCTGGATGCCCTCAACCTGGGATACAGAGTTGTCAGCCACCATGTAGGATCTAGGAATTGGATCCAAGGCCTTTACGAGAACAACAAGTGCCCTTCACTCATAAGTTGTTCCTCAGCATGGTCAGCGTCTAGATTGTGAAGGCTAGCCCAGGGCCAAAGACCTTTCTGATAAACTCCTCATAGTCTGTGGAACGTGTACGTAAAATCGCTTCCTTAATATCCAAGTGATACATTGAAATGAACCACAATTTATGTTGATGGAAATCCATTCTACCATTCAAGGGCCACTGAACACCTCTCCCAACCAAGAAATTTGTCCTTAAATACACATAGGAATATGCTGCGCAGTTTCCAATTATCAATGTCTGTGCTGTCGTCTTCAGGCTGCTGCAGTTGTTCCTGCTTCAGTATGATTCAAATCATTCTAGTGCCCCACTTAACACATTTTCATGTGCTTCTTTGTTTTACAGTCCATGGAATGTTTAAGAACAACATGAGAAAATTACAATACATAGGACAAAACCTTGGATTTGCTGTGCTTGTTCTGCTTGAGTTCTTTTGCTGGCTCTTTCCCTAAATTTTCTTTCCTCGTCAGATATGGACACAAAACACACACACACAAACAAAACAATTCCCTTCCATGATTCTATATTCTAAGATCTTAATTGCCATGAGGATGTCCTCCCAACCAAAGAAAGGAAGAAAATAAATTGGAAAGGTGCATGTCTAGCGAATGCCCTCCTAGAGAGCCTGTGTCTCGAACAAGGCTTCAGCTCATTATTAAGCAGAAAGTTTACTATCACCATCGTTAGTTGGACACGGTCCCAGATGGAAGACTTCTTTTATACTTGCACAAAGACTTGCTAACCCTTGTTGCTTAAAAGAAGGGAGATTATGCATTAAAAAAGAAAGCTCACCTCTATTTTTAAATACACAAGACAACGACAGAATCCTCAGATTTGAAAACAGTGTTTGACTCAGTCCTTGTACATTTATGTTGTTACCCAGGCCGTTTGGGCTTAGTCTTAAGAAAAAATTAATTTTCCTGGCACTATAAAATAAAATTAAAATTGAGAATGTGACATTGTATTGTAACAATAACTAAATAGGTATAATGAATAAAACTTTAAAAATAAGTCAAATTATAGCAGTTTCCCTCAAATAAATTGCCAGCAAGTAGCAATGAGAGGAAATGAGTGAGATTATGTGAATAAAATCACAAGCCTCTACTGAGAATCATAAAAGAACTTGAATAATGTAAGAAATGACTAACATTTCTATATTTTCTTGCCAAATTAAACATAAAGTGATTTTAATAAAAAAGCTATTGACATGGATAAAAGGAAAAAGAAAACCTCACCTAGGACAACATAGCTCTATAAAAGCTACCTGGAATGAATCCAAATGATTATGAACTCCAGGATCTAAAAAAAAAAAAAAAGAGTATTGCAGCAAAGTTAGTCTAATAAAATATGAGTTATAATTTAACAGTGTGTTATTTGAGGCCAATGTGGAAGTTAGCCTATAGATATATAGGCAGTTAGCAAGAATTGAGATACGTAAACAAACTCAGAACTATACAACCCAGCTAGATAGCTAGCTTGACAGACTGACTGAAAAAAGACAGTTAAACACAGAAAGTGCTATATTGATGGTTTTATAAGAAATAATTGTGAAATAAATGTTTAAATACTTAGAAAAACAAATAACTTCCATGTCAGAAAAAAAAAACAGTAGGTAAATTAAAAGATTGAACATATTATTTTGTTTTAAAAATAAATAAAATCTAAGAAAAATTTTGCATTGACCATACAGACAAGGCAGTCTTGACTGTAAAAGAAAGATTTCTGCAAAGTAAAACCACAAAGTTCTATAGAAAAAATAAAGTAAGTGTATGTACAAGAGAGACAAACTTTGGAATGACAGCACATCAGTAGCCATTTGAATGATAGATAAGATAAATGAGTGATATTTTTATTTGAAATATATTATGATTATATTTTGCCTTCCCCCTGTATCCTCCCAGATCTTTCCCACCGTTCCATACACCCAAACCCACATCCTTTTTTTTTTTTTTTTTTTTTTTTTTGCTCTCTCTCTCTCTCATTAGAAAACAAACAAGAATCTAAAACTAAATAAACAAAAACCAAACAAATAAATAATAGAATAGAAAATAAAAACAAACAATACTGATTAGGACAATACAAACAAAATTTCTAAAAACAAGAAGCCAAAGGAAACCCACAAAAGCACATATTGACAGAGACACACAAATTGGCATACACAAAAATCCCATAAACACAAAATTGGGAAACATAATATGTAAGCATCAGACCTGTAGGGTAAGAAAATTAAGAAAATATGCCAAGACAAAGCACAAGACACATCCACACACACACATCCACACACACACACACACACACACACACACACACACAGAGAGAGAGAGAGAGAGAGAGAGAGAGAGAGAGAGAGAGAGAGAGAGAGAGAGAGAGAGAGAGAGAGCGCAAATATACCATTGTGTTTGTTTTGCATTGGCCATCTCGGTCTTAAGAGTGTTTTGTTCACCCTGTGAGACTCCATTTGAGAAAACTAGGTTCTCATTTGAAAGTAAAGATTAATTGGAGAGAGCTTCTCACTTAGGGATGTGGCCTTTAAGTCTACCTCTACTCAGACCTGGACCACATCTAGTCCACACATGCAGAAGCACAGTTCATCCTGCCACAGTCTCTGTGAGTTTATATGTGCATCAGTGTTATTATGGCTAGATGTCATTGATTCCTAAGTGTTCTCCATCTTTTATACATTACTCCCTCCTCTTCTACAGGGTTCACCTGAGCAGTATTAAGAGGGACCTGATGGAGGCATGCCATTTTGTGTTCTAAGGTTTGACACTCTATTCGCTGTACAGCTGTACATCTCTGCATTTGCTGCAGGAGGAAGTGTCTTTCATGATGGCTGAGGTAGACTTATATCTATAAATATAGCAGAATGTTGTAGGGGTAATTTTGTTGTTATTTGCTTTTAGCGGAACAGTAGTATTTTGTTTTCTCCTAGATCCCTGGACTATGTAGCCTCAAGGTCTTGGCCATACTCACAGTGTTAGGGCTGGGCTCCATCTCATAGAGAGGGCCTCACAGCTAATCAGATAGTGGGTGGTTACTCCCACAAGATTTTGCCATCACTTGAACTAGTGTATATTACATGCAGAGAACATGTCTTAATTGTTCTTTGTGTCCCTTACAGTTCATATATTTATCATGTTAGGACTGTATAATTGCTTGTGAGAATTTATGTGTTTTCAGAACAAAAGAACCAGACACTGAGTTGGATCAGACCTGACAGGATTCACTCCTCTCAGCATGCGCGATTTGTACATCCCACATCCTCCGGGTTCCAGCCCCAAGTATTTCAGTCACTATAATTCATAAGAACACAACAGCTTCAAAGAAAGCTTCCATATAAACTGGTCCAGTATTTTAGACTGTCCCACACAGAACTTCTATTAAGGCTGGAATTTCTCAACATTTGGAAACTGATCCACACTTTATTACTGGCTTGATTAACCATGTTCCCCAATTTAATTTGGGCTCCTACAAAGATATTATTTGCCCAAAATCAGCTGGAAAAAACTCTAAGAGAACAATGCCCCATTTCCCCTCAGGGAGGTTGGGTAGGTTTATGTTTGCTCTCTTGGGCTACAGATGCTTGTTTTCATTGGGAGTTGCTTATAAGTTATGATTGGTCATTTTCAGAGAGAAAAGGAGGCTGAAATTAGGGTTGTCTTGCTTACTTTATCTTTCTTTCATAGATATGGAGATAGGGGTTGAAAAGAAAGAAGGGGGTATAGAAATATATAGAGATGACAGGATAAAAAGTAGATTGTTAAACCTACTCCTCAACCTAAGGCCTTACTTGTTATTAACAAACAAAAAGGCTATCTTTAGTTCATTGGTGTAGATCTTTGTATATTGATAATAATATGAGACTAACTTTGATACACTGATATAGAATTCAAGTTTAAGACTATTCTCTACACTATATATATATATATATATATATATATATATATATATATATATTTCTATTCTAATATGAGGCACTGAACCTATACAACTCAAGTATAATATAACACTGACTTCCAATACCTGGAAAATGCTATTCCAGGCTGTTTGGGATAATTAAATAATACAAGGCATTTGATAGTTGGTCAAATTATGGTCATGTCAACTACTAGCCTATTTTTAATCACAAGAATATATTCCATAGGTTTAACAGATAGATATGATCCTATAGATAGATAAGGTAAAAAGTTAGATAAAGTCTTCAAAGCCTCAGAGACCTACAGAAAATGGCATTTCAGAAGCTCTTAATATCTTAAAGATCTTTGACAACAAGACAGGCTAACTCCTGGCAATACCTAGTCTACCTGAAGAACACAATGAGCTTCAAATGTGGCAAACCAACCACTGGGCAAAACATCCTCATTTCTGCCATGGACAGAATTCTACCTAAAAAAAGGGAAAGCTTGGATACAGGCAGAGTTGATGCCAAACTCTGCCAAGACAGGGTAGGCAAGTCACCAATAGGTCCTGCCTCACAAATATGTCTGTCAGCTATATTGGGCCAGAAGGCTGAAGATAATGCTCCAACATTAAAAAAGTTGTGGGTGACTGTTCAGGCAGTAAATTGTCTCTGTCATTTTTTTTTTCTTTTTTTCTTCTAATACTAGACGTTGCTAACCAGCACTTCTAGTTCACGCAAGTAATTAACTTTCATTCCTTCTCAAGTCTCTGATGGAGTTGAAGTCCTGATAATTTAGTCTTACAATTAATCTAAGCTGTTTACGGGTTAAGATGTTTTTAGGCATAAATAGAAGTTTTGAGTTGGCAGAGATGAGAGAGGATAGATACTGATTCTCATTCAGAATTTTAGACTCACCAAGATAGGAAAGATGTTTTCTACGAGGTTGCTGAATGCAATTAACCAAAATACCTTGAATGTAACATTCATATGATCCTGGATTGTTTCATGGTTCTTCTTGCTGTATGTAATTTTTCTACTTCTGTGTAACAATAAAAATGTATATACCAAACAAACAAACAAACAAATAAATTAAATGTAATATAAATTTAAATATATATAACAAAAAAGGAAATGCTTATCTTATGCTTCAGCTCTCTTGCATTTCTCTAGGTACACTTTAGTAGGATGGCTGGGCTTTAGTAGAGATATATCATACTGGGCACTATTAATTCTGTTTCTGCTGGCATCTAGGCATCTATTTTTGACGTGTTTGTAATTTTAGTTGTTGATATCTGGCCTTTATCTCTTTGTTTGGTTTTTCCTTCATTGGTTTCCTACTCTGGGTTTAGGAGAATATAGTGGCTGTGAGCTTCCCAATAGGGAACGCTTCTGAGTCACCAGCAGTTGTGACAACTGCGGATGCTAGGTAAATTTGTTTCTAGGCTTTAAGAACTGAATTTGGGGATGGGATTGGCCTAGAGGAGCAGGGGTTTGAGAGGGTATACAAGAGGGAGAAGGCTCTCTAGGCCAGGAGGATCTGCTTTTCAGATAAGTGTGATTAGCAGGTTTCCAGGAAGAAAGTGGGTCACATGTTGGCCACTGAGCCAGAGGGAGAGAGAGATGGAGGAAGGTTGCTTCCCTGGCAGTTTGGCCAGTGGGTTTATAGGGAGAGACTGCTTTGGGTGTTGGTGACTGAGATAAATCAAAAAAGTAATTTCTTTATTAGTAATTCAGAAGGAAGCTTATTTATATAAACAAGATTCCAATAGAGACTCATATCTTGCCTGTTCTCCAGGAGTCAGTCTTTAAAAGCAAACAGGAAAAAAAAAAAAAAAAAGAAAAAGAAAAAAAAGGAATCAAACTGACAAAGTAAACTTCAAGGTAGAGAAATATATATACTCATTGATAACAGGAGCTTCAAATCACATTACTCACGGTATGGAGATAAAGGTGAAACGTATAGCCATTTACCAGTCAGCCACAAATATTCCTACAGTACAGGTTTTAATGGACAATACTAAATTATCTTATCTTTCCAATGCAGAAATGGGCACACACAATTAAGATTTGTGGTTAATTTTGGAATAATTTAGAGTGAATTAGAAGCAGAGAGAACGCAGGCAAGAACTGCACTAGCCTTTCTTCCCATGTACCTTCAGAGTAGCCATGGGTTAGCTTGAATTCGATTTTTATAGAGAGCAAATGGAAAAACTGAATGGCAAATACAGGTTTTGCTAATGAATAGGACTTTAGTGTAAAAATGGGTGGTTGTGCAGTCTTGCATGCTGGAATTGAGCCCACTGTCTTCAAAACCTAACCACGTACGTTAAAAAGAAAGGACAAAGTTTTGCACACAAAGTTGTACCATTTCATTCAAACATTTGATAGTTTATATTCTCATGCATGGTCAGGAAAAAGATGTGATTTCCATGGAAACCACCATCACCAGTAATGTAACAGCAGCATGGCTTTGTAAGATTGCAGTCCTTCCAGAAAACATATGCTGTTCCAAGGTTCTTCCCTTTGGTGCTTTTCATCAGAAGAACACTCATACCTTCTCTTCAGGAGATTTTCCATCAATATCTTTTAAGATCTGCTTCCAATGATCTTCAGAATTGAATGTTTTTCCAGGAGAAGGGAGAAGCAGTTTAAAGAACATACTACCTCATTGTTAGTTACTGATACCCCAGATACAAACTTTGAACTGTTGCATGATTTATAAATTCTCTTTTTAAAGAAAACTAAGGTCAGACTTCCTTAAGTATTTGGTTTTATGTGAAAATAATAACTCATGCCGTGGTCTAAGTTGTGAATCCCTATAGTTAATATGATTAATTCCTAACTTGCTGCCTCACAATGGTACATCCTTTTGAAAGACACTGCTAGAAATCTAACTAGTTCCTTTGAAGCCATTCTAATGAGCCTTCGTCTAGCATGAATGCTGTCCTTACGAAAAGAGGCACATCTACACATGTGCACACAATGTGAATAATCCAGGGAGAGGAAGGCAAAGATACTACACCACAATTCCCCTGAAATGGAAGCAAATGACCACAAGCTGAAGAGACATGGGAGAGAGTCCCCTTCGCGCTCTACTGAAAGAATTCTTGTAAAGGCAACATCAACACTTTGGGTGAATCCAATAGAAAACCTGTGTGATTTTGAACTCACATGGCAGCACCATTTCTGAATTCATCCTACAGTCTGAAGGTCTGATGTACAGACATGGTAATCCTTAGAATACCCGAGGCATTTAGATAAACAGCCAATGCCTTCCAATAGGAACTATAAGAACATGAGGTAGACTCATAGCTGTATAACAGGTACCTAGGTGTTATGCATCCTATTGCTTCTATTCCACTTGAAAACACTGAATAATTTAAAAAATTAAATTACTAGTGATGATGAAATGATAACACAGGATTATACCGATTTTCTGTAATTTCTGAAACTTACCTAAGGCTTTGTTGTTATTAAATGACAAAAATCATATTTGTGTCTAACACAGTCTACTGTGTTAGGGAGCGTAATATCCAGTGATTAGAGATATCTGCCATTTTCAGTAAATTATCTTTTCTATTCTTTTGGTATATTGAGAAAAAAATTCAGTTAAAAATTTTTTTTGAGCCCACACTTACAGATTCAGTAATGTAGATGCAGCACCTTGAAAGATGTTTTGGTCAAGCCTCTAAGGTTTTTTAAAGGTAATCTTGTGAATGTCCACCTGATCCTCACCGAGCAGAGGAATTCTCCGGTTGAGAACAGGGTCCATCAGAGCCTTCCTTCAGTGAGGCTTTAAACTACACATCAATTTCAGTCTTACAGTAAGTGAGTTCTCTAGCCTTTGCCTCTGTGAATCCTGAGTTCAATTTTGAAAACACTTCCTTTTATATACATCTAAAAACCTTAGGATCAACCTTTAATTTAAAAATGAGAATTATTTCACCAGAATAAAGAATCTGGACCTCTAATTCTGCCCTTTCACGACTTTACATTTAGTACTAGATTCTCACTTCGTGAATTGGCTTTTAAGGCGTAAGTCAGCTACAAGGAAACAAACCATTCAGAATCCAGAATCGACTGAGAATGGGACTGAGTAAGGGAACTCAGCTTTGTCTGTATGCAAGAATATATTATGGTAAAAATCAATTAGGAAAGCCAAATGATTCCACACAGGAAAAGCTGCATGTAGCTTTTCAGATTTCCTTTTAAGCACATTTTCAGGAGTTGAAGTATTTCTTTTTGTGCTTGCTGTTTGCAGGTGAGTCTGATGTCTAAAGCTGACCCTGGGAGATGCTTGCACTGGAAGTGTCTCCAAATCTGGTTTCTGGAGTTCTCAGAAAAGCAGCAGTCAGGAATTCAAAGCAGTCAGTGCTCAACTTCTACTTATGTCAAGCCAAGAAAAAAAAAATACACACACCCACAAACCTGTAAATCAGGATTTAGAATTTTAAAAAGTCACCTGCAAAAGCAATTCCACAACACAGAAAACAATTAACCTGTGAGAATTCAATTCACATGAATAAAATCAGGAACTCCACCTTTAAAAGTCAGCGGCAGCCCATGTATGCTGTTCAGTTTATTTCTAAATGCGTAGGGAAATCTACCGGCAGCTGCGAGAAGAAAGTTTAAATAAGCATCTGAGATTTCTGGCTCACGAAAAGATGACAACCTGGTATGCTGACTCTTTCCCTCAGCACAAGTCTAAAGCTGCTAGGTTGGAAATGAAAGTGCATGGAAGAGAGTAATTACAGAGAATGAGGATGAGAAACCCCTGAGGATAAGAGGCAGGTGTGCCCGAGAGTAGAAGGCGCTGCTAGCGGCTCGGGCTAGAAGGAGCGAAGCTTTGGTGCTTTGAAAGAGAGGCAGGCAATCTAGAGAGAGCTATTATTTCTGCTCATTTCCCCATTTTCTTCCTTGCCCTCACACCACTGAGCACAAACAACAGCTGCAGTTGAGAACCTCAGACAGCCAGGCAAGATCAAAGTTATGCCAAGACTGCTGGGTGGAAAGAGTCTGAAAAACAAGCAACTTGCTGATGATCAGAACCAGAGCTGCCTCACTCACTGCGAGAACCAGTCAAGGAAGAGGCATGTGGGAAGTGAAGCACTGGTTGGGGATGTGTTTGTGTGTTCTGTACCCAACCAACTCGAGGCTACAGGAAACATAGAGTCTGAAGAAAGGCAGAGAGGGGATGCTACCTAATCAAAGAAGTGTCCGCTTCCCCAGAAGCTCCCCGATTTCTTCTAGGACCCAGAATCTGTGATTCTCTTTAAGCTAACTTTAATTCCAATGGCATGCAGGAAAATAAAGCATCTGTTTTCTATTCTTACAAGCTGCATATGATAAAGATGGCTTTGAAGAGACATAAAATTATGTTTTACTGTTCTGGATGGACTCTAGGAGTAGAAAATCTCGGTCATCAGAGCCAGGCTTCTTTTGAAAGCCTTGAAATTGAGGAAAATACAATTTTTAAAAATTGAAACATTTTATACTTTTCAGAACTTCATATTGTAAGTGTTGCCACTTCCTCCTCCGTTTGCCTACTCCAGTCCCTCCAGTGTCTCAGCTAGACCCTTTTAAACTCACAACTTCTTCTGTTTCCACTCTTACATACAGGCAGCCTATTGATTACATTATTGATGCTTCTATATACATGAATTTCACTCTGACAATTTGTGATTAGGTAATCTACCACGAGACTTGCCTCTGAAGAAAACCAATTCTCCACACCTCAGCATCCATTGATTGCCTCTAGCTCTTCACTGAGGCCTAGACCTTGTGGAATTCCTCATATCTACCTTGGCATGTTAATGGGTGTAATATTATGTGTGTCTTATTTAGGCATCCCTATTGTTAAGATTTCATCACACAATTTTCTTGTCATGTTGAGGGGATACTGCTCCACAAAAAGGCAACCTGTTCTTCTATTTCTTACTTTTCTCTTTTCTGGTTTTCCTCAGCAATGGGTGTAGGGGTTGCATTGCATATACACCAGTTAGAATTGTGCACCCATGGTCACGTATGCTCCGTCTTTTGACCATCTGTGGGTTTCTGTCATCATCTCCATGTGCTTACAAAGATGCTTCTTGGAGCTTACATTTTTTTTTACTTAGATTCTTTTTCTTCTTCCTTCTCTGGGAAGAATTCATTGGCCTGTGATTCTTTGACTCTAGACTTTGTTCTTATCTTACCATTGCCCTCTCTTCTCACTAGGGAAAACTTCCCTGCCTAACTAAAGAGCCTATGGTGAGACTTAAAGCCAATAACAAGGCAAATATTCATTCATCTGACTATGCTGATGTCAAACATACAAAAATTTCCCCCAAATATGACACAGATGTTCAGAAACATTATGCTAAATAAATTTTGATTTCTGATAGTCAAAAAAAGAAAGAGAAAGAAATGAATGTTAAATAACTGGACAAAAGACTACAAACATACCTATTGTATACAATAAACAATTTAGTATGACTATGAAACAATGGATACAATTATAGAGACAACTTAGGGCTTAAAGATTTAATATACTTACTTCAGAAACTGTATTGATCAAACAAATGAAAAACAATCATCTATGTAGAGGATGCAAATATGCATGCACCATACACTTACAAATAACTCTTTATTGAGGAAACAAAAATGACCTAGTCTATAAATTATTACTATTAGATAGAATGTGTTCACATAGAAAATCCTACCATATATCTGTATGTGCTGGCATGTGTATGTGCGTGCATGTGTATTCCTGTGCTTTGGAGGATAAAGTGAGAGATGCATGGAAATTCTCCCACTTTTCTGCTCTAACATCATCTGGAACTAAGAATAAACTGTAACTGATAGTTTTGTAAGTGCTCAAAGAGAATATTAAAATATCTCGGGTTAAAAAGTAATCACATGTATGATAGCACAGACAGATGTGTGAAGACACCTGGAGGACCTTGCACTGAGGCGATAGGAATGGATATGATCAAGATGCAATGTACACATTTATGAAAAATTTAAAGACTAAATACAAGTTTTTAAAATAAATAAGACAAACTTAAAAACAAAACCACATTAAATGTCAAGACTTGTAGCTATTACTCCAGTATTACCTTATACTTACATATAGCATGGTTGACAATCTTATTTATAATGATTAAAAATTATTTATAATGAAGAAATCAGTAGAGGAAAGGCAATAAAAATAGTAGGAAGATTTCTTCAACAACTAGATTTTTAAAGAGATAATAGCCATAATAACATATTATAACAAAATTTTCATTGCAATGGCTACAATTTTCTTAAATAAAGCAAAGAATAAAGAAGAAAAATATAGACGCACAAAACACAAATGATAACAATAAAAATATCCAAAGAATTGATATGTTCAACAGATTAAAATGATATTAACAATAATAATAGGGTAAAATACTGCCTCAGAGTTTCTACTGCTGTGATGAAGACCTCAACCAAAGCAACTTCCTCTGTTTGTCACTAAGGAATGTCAGGACAGAAGCTCATGTAGAGCAGGGACATGGAGAAAAGGCTGATTCAGAGGCCACAGAGGAGTGCTTCTTAATGTCTTGTTCCACATGGATTTCTCTGAACCTCCAGTGCCCCACTCACAGTGAGGTGAGCCCTCCTCCATTAAAAAAATGGCCTACAAAGGCATCATCTCTATTTAGACTTCCTCTTCCAGAGTGACTCTAGCTTGTGTCAAGTTGACCTAAAACCAGGCAGAGCACCTACACATCTGAACTAATTGGTGTGAGATGTATGTAGTCCTTTACCTAGGAATATATATGCATTTATTCAGGAATATTGTTTCCAAAACTGGTCTCAGAATTCAGAACATGTTTAACATTGAAATATTTGAAGTATCATAAACATCCTTGATCCTCACAGCCACTTAAAGTACTTTATACTGCATATGATTTTTAAAGGTGATTTTGATGTGGTTTATAGGATCATAGGTGATGTGTTGTAGAAAGCATGCAGAGACTCAATAGTCTATAGCTGTGGCAGGAATTTGAGCAAAAGAGCTAGAATCTGATAGGTAGGTTTAGTACTTACTTAAGGTCGAACTTAAATAGCAAAATCAAAATAAAGCTTAAGAAACTAAGTTTCGACCATTAACATAGGCGGAAATGTCAAGTACCATTGTAGCCATGTAACTCTAAAAGATTATTAAAAATAATTCATCATAAGATAATGTTATGGTTTTTAAACCTAAAAATGTTCCTGATGGTTTGGTTCTTAGAGGGTGAGCATTAGAGGGGATTGTGGATTATGAGGGCACAAGCTCCACCAGAAGTTTGTGGTGGTATTTTTGTTTTGTTTTATTGTCAACTTGGCAGAAGTTCGGCTCTTCTGAGAAGAGGCAATCTCAGATGAGAAAATGCCCTATCTTATAAGCATCTTTGTTCTACTTTTTCTCCAGTCATACTTGATATGCAAGGGTGCTGTACACTGGGGGTGTTGCCACCCCTGGCAGGTGTTCCTGGGTGGTATAAGTGAGCAAGCTGAGCAGTAAGTAAGCTTGGAGAGCAAACCATTAAGTGTCACCCCCTCCATGACCTCTGAGAGCTGCCTCCAGGGTCCTGTCTTGAGTTCTTTTCTTGACATTTCCCAGCAATGGTTTGTGACCTGGGACGTCAAAGAGGCCAGAACACATCCTCTTCCCTTAAGTTGCTTTTGGTGATGGTGGTTTATCAGAGCAGTGAAAAAGCAAACTAGGATATAGACCAATATATTGAATTGATAGAGGAATGGAATATTAGGAAATAGAGCGTGAGTGGATGGACAGGAAGAAGGACATCACTTCAAGGCATATCTCATCCCTGGCCCCTTTGTCTCAGTTTCCCTGACTCACATGTGACATGAGCAGAAATGCTTTACTCCACAAAAGCACTCTGCTCTGACGTGCTGTTCCATCATCAGTGAACCCTGAGACAGGAAAGCAAATCGTGGGTCAAAATAAATCATTTTCCAATAGGCTACTTTCTTAGTTATGCCACCAGAGTGAGAGAGTAACTAAGGCAGGTTTAGTAAGAATACAAGAAGAGAAAAAAAGATCAGAAAGCCTGTGGGTCAGCAGCATCTTTGGGGTCCTCACTTGTGAGAGGCACGAAAAGAGGGTGTGAGGAGTGACTAGAGAAGAAAGACGGTGGATAACAGTCAGGGCGACACTCTGAAATTACATCTAGGAATGATACATTTTTCTGTGCCCTGTGTCTTAGATCCATTAACCAATTTAAAGGAAAAAAATAAGAAAGCAAGAGGGGAATAAGAGGGTGAAATGGAAGAGGAGTAGGAAGAGGCAGAGAAGTTGGCACTGGAAGAATGAAAAGGGTGGATTACTGATCTCTTTAGTCAAAGGAGCAAAGGTCATTTTGCTTACTTAGATGCTATACTTTATTGTGTTACTACACTGCATTTATGTGTGTATATATATACACACACATCTTTTAAAATATATTTCATTAATTTATTCATATTACATCTCATTTGTTATCCCCTCCCTTGCAACCTCCCATTCTTCCCTCCCTTCCATTTTCCCCTTACTCCCCTCCCCTATGACTGTTCCTGAGGGGGACTTCCTCCCCCTGTATATGCTCATAGGGTATCAAGTCTCTTCTTGGTAGCCTGCTATCCTTCCTCTGAGTGCCACCAGGCCATACACACACATCATAATTTTATTATAAGCATAGATTCCAGATTGCAAGCATCCTTGTTATCTAGGAGTTTTTAATTGTAAATTCTTGATTCCTTCCTAGGTTTTTAAATTTTTAATCAGAACTTTGGCGGTAACTCCACCCAGCTGGGGTTAGGCCAAAGCATGCTGGTATCTGGGCAGTCCCGCTTTGTGCATTACGCTTGACCAGCACAATGTAGATACTTAAACCTATGAACTTGGTGTATGTAGTTGACTGTGTAATTATCTGTTTGATCTGCAATACTCAGGTTAAAAGTTGGGAAGCATTTAAACTTATAAATTATATTGTGATACAACATACAAGACTAAAGTTTAGCAGTTATCAAGTGAGAACTATGAATTAAAGAGTATTCTTGGAAAATTAACATTAAAACTATGCATTTTTATTTTTAGTATAGTTTTAATTGAAGTAGAATTAAATCATTTTCATCCCCTTTCTCCCTTGAGCTCCTCGCATACTCCCCTACTCTCAAATTGATAGCTTTTTTTTTTACTTAGTGATACATGCATAGAATTCTGTTGTAAAACATCCATTTTCAATGCTAAAAATAGAGAACTTATTTAAACTTACGATGTAGTACCCTTTGGCCTTTGGACTGACTGAAAGTTTATTCTCAGTAGTGATCTCCAGAAAGCGATGGCCAATGTCTAATTGCAGGGTTAATTTGACCACCCAGTGCCAATGTATGTGGAAATGCTCAAGTGGCAGATATTCTGAGGTTTGACATAGAAAGTGCAACCATAGGACATTACAACAGGACTGAGTCACACTGGACCATTCACAGATGACAGGCTGCTGCTAACAGGGCAAGTGGCAAGAGAACTTGAAATAAATGCTTGAAATAGCCAAAGGTAAAATTGAAGTAATAAGTCCATAACATAGGAGCAAAGCAATGTGAATTGAGCAGCTTTGAAACATCAATTACAGACATTACAAAATTCCATAGAGAAGATTTGAAAATCAAGTGATATACAATAAAATCCAACTGGACAATGGCGATGATTTTGGGATGTGTTCCCAGTAAAAACTGGTAAAATAGCTAAGCATATAAAAATGAAATTGTGTATATGTGTGTCTGTGTGTGTGTATGAGAAAATATTGTTCATTAATTAATTAATGTATTTACTTTACATTCATTCATTCATATTGGAGCTATCCCTTCCTCCACCCCGCCCCCAGTGGGTTCCTTTCCCTTCTCCTGCCCCATTTCTTCTCTCTTTCTCCTCAGAGAAGGAGAGATCTGAGAGAAAAACATTTTTACTTAGGTAATTCAATTAAACAATAGCTATTACAATGAACTATATCTATTATTATGCTTTTTCTAAAAATAAGGAAAAAACTAATCAGATTCTTGAAAGAATACAGGATACAGGACATAAAATTCTATGCTTCATTAATATAAAGAAACACATATTACTTTCCAACTCTTTATATCTCAGATATTCTCTCTATCAAAGCATAGTTTTTTTGTGGAAACTTGCTAAGATATGATCAGCTATTTGGAGAAGTTAGCCAGTCATGCTGTTTTTATTCATAGAAGATATATATATATATATATATATATATATATATATATATATATATATATATATATATTCTCTTCTAGACTTTATAGAGATATCAAATATCTTTCTTTCTGTAAATCTTTGATGTCTGAAATTAATTCTGAGAATTTTTAGATGCTCTATAACAAAATGCATCTTAGATTGTTTCTAACTTATTATATGTGAATTAAAAGTATTTATTGCGCTTTAATTATGTTACTATCCAGGAAAACTAAATCATATTGGCTCTATCCATGAAGAGCAGTGAAATACATCCATATCTAAGAGAAGCATTTGATTGCAAAATACAGAATTTAATAAATAACTTTTCCTGTAGATTTATTTTCTGCCTCACCTAGCACATCGTATTTCCTTATATGATTTTAATTAGTCTTTCCTGCGGCATGTGGGTACACACAAGTTTTGTCTAACACAAAGCGGTGACATCTGCAGAATAGGTTAGTGGTAAAAGCTTAAGCTGCATTCCCGATTCCTCAAATCTCTAAGGCTCACATCAAGGAGAATTGCCAACCAACCATAATAGTTTGTAGCTAATGGAGAAACAAATTAGGTACCAGAGGGCTTCAGCAACAGATGAGAGTGTAGTTTCATCCTTTAGAAAGAAAATCTATGCATTTACTGAGATGAGTGAGCATATTAGCTTTGGCTCAAAACTATTGTTATGTGAGAAAGGTTACTTTAAAGGATAGTAAATCTCAATCTGAAAATTTTGGTATATGTTTTGATAACTTCTTTTCATTTATATCTCATCCTCCTATATTGATTCTATTTTGAATTTAAATGTGTGAATTCTTGAAAAGATATTTCTTCGGATATGAGTGGTATCTAATGGTAACATTATCAACAGGGAAAGGGCTAAATTTACTTATTTGGTCATCAACCATTTGAATGTGTAAACAGAAACTTGATTTTTACCAGGCTGTCTCTTAAAAGATGTCACTCTCCCTTTATTTCTTGATCTCTTCTTTTCCTTTCTTTTTAAAATCACTTGCTGAATTTTATTTTAAAGGTTTGAGGTTAAATCTATATGAATTAAAATAATTTGAAGGAAATCGTGGGCTTTTCATTATTATTAAGATGGAGACAAATGCCAGCAGGTGTCTTCTTCCAAATTGGGGAAATAGTTTTTGAATTTGTTGTAAGTAAAAGAAGAGAGAGAGAGAGAGAAAGAGAGAGAGAGAGAGAGAGAGGAGAGAGAGAGAGAGCGAGGAGAGAGAGAGGGAGGAGAGAGAGGAGAAAAGGAGAGAGAGAGGAGAAGAGAGAGAGGGAGGAAGAGAGAGAGAGCGGAGAGGAGAGGAGGGAGGAGAGGGAGGAGAGGAGATGGAGGCGGAGAGGAGGAGAGAGGAGCGGGGAGGAGAGGGGAGAGAGTGGAGGAGAGAGAGAGAGAGACAGAGAGAGAGAGAATATGAATCACATGTCCCAGAACACATAAAATGATTTTACAGGCTAGAGAGATGGCTCGGAGGTTAAGAGCACTGGCTGTTGTTCCAAAGGTTCTGATTTCAATTCCCAGCAACTACATGGTGGCTCACAACCATCTATAATGAGATCTGGTGCCTTCTTCTGGCCTTCAGGTATACATGCAGGCCGCATACTCTATAAATAAAAAATAAATAATTAAAAAATGATTTTACAAATACTTAAAATGTCATAATATCAAATATATTCTATAAATAATGATACTATGTATATTCCCTACATACTCTATAATTTACCAATATTAACATTTTATATAGTTTTTGTATTTCATCCAGTCTCTCTGTGTGTACCTGAGCATTCCATATTGTGTGTGTAGGACAGAAGACAACGTTTTGTAATTTGCTCTCTTCTTTGACCTCACATGGTTTCCAAGGATCAAATCACAAAGGTAGGTTTGTCCAACAAGTGTCTTTCCCTGAGGAACTATCCTCCTGACCCAATAATGATAGTTTTGAGTCAAATCTTTCATTTCTGAAAATGTTCAGCCATCCATCATCCTGTGTGGGGCAAAATGGAGCTGGGGGCCATGAGCAGTTAGATCAGCCCAGTGAATCCGGCAGTGTCCCCATGCCTGACTGTGGTGCTTCTGGCCATTGGTGTGTTCTTTACCTCCTGGTTCTTCCTTTATGAGGTCACCTCCACAAAGTACACGCGCAATACCTACAAAGAGCTCTTCATCTCCTTGGTGGTCTCACTCTTCATGGGCTTTGGAGTCCTGTTCCTCCTGCTCTGGGGTTGGCATCTATGGATAAGTCCCCAAGGGTACCCACCAGGAAGCTCAAAAAGTCCCTGATTTTGTAAATTAGTATTTATTTTTACTATTGCTGCACTTGTCCCATCTGCTGTTTACAATAAAGGTAGGCATATGACAAGCTTGGTAAAAAGAAAAGAAAAGAAAAAGGAAAATGTCTAGCCATAATTATAAGTTCAAAGCATAGCCAGTTCGACTATCTCTCTCTCTCACACACAGCCTTCTGAAAAAGGAAAGTCTTAACTAATGTTTCTCCCAGTCTGCTCATTGTCTCTGTTCACCAGGTTCTGATCTGGGTTGTTTCTCTGGACTTGCTTGGAGATGGTAGAGAAGGAGAAAGGCATCTCAGTGAGATGAGCTCAGGGCATGACCGGAAGGCATGATGAACTGCTTTCTGCTCCTGTACAACGGAAAGCACAGTAAATGTAAGCAGGGGTGTTGGGAAGAACCTGGGAAAGTCAGTCAGCGAAGGCCTCTGTTTCAGAACCTTTCAGGACCTTGCCAAATGTGGAGAGTAAGAAAAGTTATACGTTTTTAATGAGAGTGTGTGAGGGTACTGTGTTTCGATTCCCTGCAATGTTATTGAGGGAAAGATGTAATAATCAACAATTCCTTTGCCTTGAATTTGGGTCATAGAGATGTGGATGAATTAAAGGATTTAATTAAAATAAATTGGCTGTATATCCAGACACCCAGCTCTCCCCAAGACCAAGAAACAATCTTCATGAGATATAGCCATATAGATTGTAACAGTCCACTTAAAACTGCATTACAATATCTCTTTAGATTGGGTAAGGATAATAGCTCTGTAGGTGGTGATTTTTTTAAATTTCTGCATCTACTAAGTAATTCTCAATGAAAGATAAGGTGAATTCATTCCTAAGATGAAATTTATAAGAGAGTGTAACAAATATCTCTATGTGGAGATGGATTTAAAGAAATTTAGGATAATCTGAATGAGTCTCAGGATTATAGCCTCTAAAATCATAAAGTTCTAGTGTAAGTTGTCGTCACGTTTGTTAAGGATTAGGAAAATAGAAACATTTTCTTTACTATTCTGAGGAAATTAAGCAGGGTGAGTACTAATAATGACCTAACAAGAATCTTAATGTATTTACATTTTGTAGATGAAATTTGCTTTATTTGTCCTATATTGACGACTTTTTTCAAACCACTATTTGCCAAAATGCAAAAATCTGATTTAATGTAATAAAGTTTCATCTTTGAAATATTATTATATAAACAATTCTATCTTTTGATCTAAGACAGATAAGGTAAAATTGAAGTTACAAAACAAACAAACAGAACAACCTTTGTGCCACTATTTAAGGCTTGACTAAGCAGAAACTTTCAATTCCATTTCATCATTGATCAAACAATAGTTGAGTTTTGAAATTTTAAATCTTATTTCCAGAGACAGGGGGCCAAGGAAAATGGAAAAAATACAATAAATGTGCAAACTTTTCAGATTAAAAAATAAATAATCTCTAGAAAGCTAAAGTATAGCGTTGTAAGTATAGTTAATAATACAAAATATGCTTGAATTTTGTTCCAGCAGTGGCTCTTCAGTGTTCTCTCCAAGAAAAGACAGTGATACGAGGCGATGGGCATGTTAATTATCTTGACTGTGAGGATTACTAAACGAGCTACAGTTAGATCGCAACATGCCATACAGCGAACATACATACGCCATTTAAACTTGCTAGCAAGAACCTGATAAAGCCGGAATACATTCTAATAGATTTCGAACTATGAAGAAGCTTCTCTTGAACTTTGAGATGTTTGTTTGTTCACCCCTTTGGCGAAAGACATCCAACACGCTGAGTTTGTCTGATGATTGTACCGGGAGAATTGCCTCTGAATCTCAAGCTGTTCAAACTACTCGATAGCGTTCGGGGTAATCACTGCCGGCGTGGCACTGAGATGGCTCCTAGAACTGTAAACAGTGTTCAAAACTGATGCCGGGCTCTGGAAAGCAGTTCCTGCCACGTAAATCGTAGGTGCCATAAAAACCTTTGACAGCAGTTGTGAAATTGATAGGCGATTACTACCGAAAGGATGATTGACAGCAAAACAATGCAAAACATCTCTGGCTAGGAGAGATGCAGCCCATAGGGGACTGCATTTTCAACTGTGAGAAACAGGTTGTACTAGAATAAAGAGAAAAAGCTGTTAGCTTACAGATTCCTTCTAAGATTGCTGTGAGAAGAGAGAATAAAGAAAGTAGTGCTCCATATGTTGAGAAACAGACGTGAACTGGATTCTGCTTTCTCTGAGTGGTGATGCTCAGGTCTGGGAATATATGACAATGATTAGTAGTGGTTCATACAAAAACAAACAAACAAACAAACAAACACAGTGATTCCTTTACTCTATAGCCGACCCAAGGAATCGTAAACTCAAGCGTCTTAGAGTCTTGGTCTCAGCACGTTTAAAAGTCCTATAGAGATTTCCGTAAACAGCTGCATTTGGTACTCACAAGCAAGGAACACTTATAGGGGTGTCTCCATGAAACTTCAGCTTTCATCAAGCATAACGTGTTCTACTATCTTTATTTCCTCCACATGAGTGGTTCATTTGAGGGTATATTTTGGCTCGAATGCAATCTTGAATCAGGAGGTTATACTTTTATTGTCTATAAAGTCAAACAATGTCACTTTCTGTTTTAATAATTATACATTATCAGTTATCTAAATTAAGAGACTTTGCCTCTTATTTTTTTTTTTCATTTTAAAAATTAGTGTCTTCACTTTACGTCCTGATCGGATCTTAGCCCCTTCCCTGTCTCCTCCCAGTGCCACTCTCTCTCCCTCCCTCTGCCACCTATCCTTGTCCCCTAGTCCTCAGAAAGGGGGAGCCCTCCTCCCATACCAGCTGATCCTAGACTATCAAGTCTCTTCAGGACTGTCTCTTTTAACCAGATTTTACATTTTTTAAAGACTCCCTATAAGCTGTTTTAAAATATTTGCTTTTTATGGCTTATCCTTTTTTTTTTAAGCTTTTGTTTTTTGTTTGTTTGTTTTGGGGGGTTGTTTTGTTTTATGTTTTGTTTGTTTGTTGAGACAGGGTTTCTGTTTGTAACGGCTCTGGCTGTCCTGGAACTAGCTCTGTAGACCAGGCTGGCCTCAAACTCACGGAGATCCAGTTGTCTCCCAAGGGCTGGGATTAAAGGAGTGCATCACCAATGCCCAGCGGCACATCCTTTTTATCTGTGATCATGCCCAGAACTTCCAGCCATTGGCCTGGGAGTAGAATGAGATGGGTTTCAGTTTAATTATTTTCGTTTTCAGTAGTAATGCAACAGTTAGAATTAATGACAGAATTAACTGGAAAACTCCAGGATTGAAGCTCGCCAGATGGAAACAACAGCGTCAAGACTTCAGGCTATGTATTGATTTGGAATAGTAGGTCAAAGTGGTTGCAACTAATATAAGTGATAGTCAACCTAGGAGTTTAACAGACAGATTGAAGAGCAGATGAGGAAACAATTGAAAATACAGTAAAATAACCAGGCATAGTGGCCCACGCCCTCAGGAGGCAGAGGCAGGCAGATCTCTGTGAATTTGAGGCCAGCCTAGTCTACAAAGCAAAACAACAATACAACAAAACAAGAAATGACACTTTGCCAATTTATAAAGTTATCAAGAAAGGAATCCATTTGGTAGTGATTTCTGTGTTTTAAATAAACATGATATTCATTGAAGACCTACAACTTTTTTTTTTTTAAATAACGTTAAAATTTTCATGTCATAATTAAGCTATTCAAGATCTAAACATGAGTTTGGGCAAAAAGGAAAAGAATACACAAAACAGTAAAACATCCCTGTAAACAATAGGGTTAAGTCCCCAAATAACAAAGACATTCAATTGCTAGGTGAAGTAATCACCTAATAAGGTGAGATGAACAAAATATGTAACATTTTCAAAGATCCTGTTAATTGTAAATTTTTTGACACCTGCTTGCCCATGAGTGACTATAAATTATTTTTTGCACAGTTGCATTCTATCAAAACAAATTACAGATATCTTAAAAACAAATTCTAAAAATTGTTCCATGGCTACCTTCTTTCTTTAGGACAATCATATGTTTATTTAACTGCTTTTTAATAAATATATTTTATTAGTCAGGTTCAGAATCTTCCAGCCCTTTGCTCTGTCTTCCTTCGTGCTTTCGCTGAGATGTTTCTTTATATCAGAAAAAAAAAAGACTGATGTACCCTCCAGCATAATGTCATATTTTAATTACATGCAAGCAAACATTTTAGAATTTTACAACATTTTTCCCAGCTCCAAGACTGAGGAACAAGATCAAATATTTCACCATAAAAGTCATCTTTTTCCAAGGTGTTTCCACGCTAGCAAGTTTGTTGTGTGGAAATTTGGAGTACAAGTTGTTCTATGCTTATAATCTATTAGTCCCAAGCATTTTCATCTATGTCTCTTTCTAGACATCATTGTACATGCAGATGTGCCTGTGAGTAGATGATAAGTGTATTTAAGACACGAGAGTTACACATTATATATGTGTGTAGAGCAGAAAGTACCTTAGGTCATTGTAGGGATGCCTTGGAATGGACCCTGTAGGATGCCTTTGAATGGACCCTGTAGGACCACAGCCCCACTCTTCTCTTTTGCTTCTTAGCCATGTGGTTATTATCCATTCATCCACTAGGTGTCACTTCCCTTGTAACCCATTAGCCATGGAACAAGTGATCTGGCACAAAAACTGTGAACTAAATAACAACTTAATAAGGTGATTAATACCTGCTACAAACGTGGAAATGACCTGTTCTACAGATACCCTTTTGCAACCAGGTCTAAATTTGACATTCTTATTGTGCATTGCCTATTATAGAAAATTATTCAACCACATTCAATACTTTCCTTTTTCTCATTCGAAGTCCCCATTATATGGCTTAAGGCTTCCTCCACTTCCCTACCCCACCCCACTGCATAAATATTACTATGCAAACCAGTATTAAAGCATTAACAGTGGATGGGACCTTTGGAAGAGTGACACATCTTGTCTGCACCACTTTATTCAGTGCTGATTTAACCCAGTAATTACATATTCCTGCCAGCGTGGGACTTAATTAATGGTTGAAATTAATTTTAAAATCACAGCAACAAATGTGTCATGACATTTATATCAACATAGTCTTGATGAAGTAGACTGTGTCAGGTTTCTTCTTCTTCTTCTTGTTTTTTTTTTTGGTTTCTCGAGACAGGGTTTCTCTGTGTATCCTTCACTGTCCTGGACTCACTTTGTAAAACCAGGCTGGCCTCAAACTCGCAGCAATCCACCTGCCTCTGCCTCCTGAGTACTGGGATTAAAGGCCACGAGCCAGTTGATAAGTTCAAACATATAATGTGGCAAGTGATGGCAGTTAATGACAGTGTATTGTCTTTTCTTTTTTTTAATTTTTAAATTTTATTTTATTAATTTATTCTTATTACATCTGAATTGTTATCCCATTCTTTGTATCCTCCCATTCCTCCCTCCTTCCCATTTTCCCCCTACTCCCCTCCCCTATGACTGTTCCTGAGGGGGACCTCCTCCCCCTGTATATGCTCATAGGGTATCAAGTCTCTTCTTGGTAGCCTATGACTGTTCCTGAGGGGGACCTCCTCCCCCTGTATATGCTCATAGGGTATCAAGTCTCTTCTTGGTAGCCTGCTATCCTTCCTTTGAGTGCCACCAGGTCTCCCCATCCATGGGACGTGGTCAAATATGTCTTTTCAAAAATAGAAGGGATAGGTGTTTTCACTTATCAAATACTCCGTAAGTAAGAGAAGGTATTTGCTATTTAGCTAAATTTAATTTTTCATAATGCATGTACATTTCAAAGCATGTTGTATATTATAAAACAAAAAATGGTACTTAGAAATTATTAAATTTACTGCTTTGCTAAAATTTTCGGTGTTATAACTATGTTTAGGTTTATGATTGGTACCATGAGTGATGACCCACAGGTGGGAAGTGTTCCAGCAATGGTGCATTCGTTTGGTTTATATATAATCAATTTTATTGAGACAATCTCCAATGTTTCCTCCTTTTCCTCACCATCACATAAGACTGTGAGCCCTTTTATCTATGGAATTTTCCTTTCTTTATTATTTTACTTCATTCCCTGTAAAAGTTAACATTCTTCAATCTCCCAGTAGAGCCAGATATAATACATGAACATAAAAGCACAGTATGGTCATAGGGTATCAAGTCTCTTCTTAGTAGCCTGCTATCCTTCCTCTGAGTGCCACCAGGTCTCCCCATTTAGGGGACGAAGTCCCCCTCAGTCACAGTCATAGGGGAGGGGAATAAGGGGATAATGGGAGGGAGGGAGGAATGGGAGGATACAAGGGAGGGGATAACCATTATGATGTAATATGAATAAATTAATAAAATAAAATTTAAAAAAAAGTAAAAAAGAAATTATATAGTCTAAATGTCACATTCCCATAATAAATATGGTCTTATATCTACTCCGCCCCCCCACGCCAAAAAAAAAAGCACAGAATGGTTTCCCATGGGATGTAGTAAACGGGTAGTTAGAGCATACAGCAGTACACCAACAGGACCTTTTGAAAGTTGAACTTCTGACGTGTGGTTGAATAACAACACTTATTTGTTCTCTGTCATACAAGTGACAAACGTCACATCCTATATGTGGATCATTGGGCGGATATGATGTGATATTGAATTGTGATATGCTTAAAGTATTAAATAGTGACTTCTTTGTCGAAGATCAGAAATATGATGGAATTAAGAACTCTACTTTCTGATTTAAAATGTCTCTACTTTGTATTCTTCAGGAACAAGTTACCCTAAACTAATGATTGGGGTAAGATATGTATTTAAGAGACCTAATGAAAAATCTTGGCTTCTTTATGGGGGATTTATACTGATAGCGCTACTCATAGCGCTATGTGTGTGACTCGCGTTACCGTCTCGCCAGCAAGAACGACGCTGCACACACAGGATCCTTCTGCAGTAAAGCTTTACTGCGTCTTAAGAGGGAGAGCATAAGCTTACAACAAGTAAAATGGAGACCCCAAACAGCAGAAACCCATCCCTTATATAGGAAACTGTTCTCCGCTTAGGATGTGTCAGTCCCTGATTGGCTGTTACTCATCAGGCGATATGACGCCACAGGAGAGGCAGAGCACAACAAGTGGAAAGTTCCTTCGCACATGCGCAGATTACTTGTTTACCAGTTTGGGACACAGGATGTCAGCGCCATCTTGTAATGGCGAATGTGAGTGCGGCCTCTCACATATGTGTTTCAGAAATGTCAGGAAGAGCCATTCCTAAGTTTGCATTGTCAATGAGTGAGAGAAGTGATGGTGGGCTGTCAGCCAGCCTTTTCTACATTATATTAGAATCTGATATGTCTGACTGATTGAAAATTCATGTGGAATGGGCAACAATTCAGAAATCCTAGCTTTAAAATTAGGGGATTATAAACAAATTTCTTAAAGTGACATTCAATATGTAAAAGAGCCATATTGATTGTTAAAAGATGTTTTTCTTCCATACTTAAAGCCTCCAAATCTATAATATTTTCTTCACTATAATGTGTGATAAGTGGTTTCTGAATGAAGGAATACATTTCATTAAATCATTCCTCAACTCACAGTATTTTCATTTTGTATTGATTCAAGCAGATAATACATTAGATGGGTAAAAATGTAATAAGCTGACAGGCATAATAATCTGTTTGCCACTTATCACAGACACTGTCAGCAATGTCTGGGGTTAATTCTTAATTTTTAGTTTTATTTCTTTAAGCTACTTCAACTCTGAGCTTGCTGCAGTTGGCACTTAAAAGTCTGAGGAACTTGGCCTCTGCTCTGTCATCTTTTTCTTCAATGATTTTTTTGTGTTTAGGTCACCTCACCTTCAATTAGAAGATAAAAAAAATTTAATTATATTGTCCTAATATAAAAGCTAGAGTAGGTTGTCAATTTCAATGCTTAGTGTACTATTTAATATAACTATGAATGTTCTGGTTTCAATAATCAACCCAGAAGACTAAAGAAGTACATGGACAGGTCTGTTGTACATGTGACATATTTGCTCTTTTCTAGGATGTTTTTTACCATGTATGCTCTGCATGTGTTTCATAGTAATAAATGAAAATATCGTTGGCCTCTTCCTCTCAGTATCTAAGAGGTGTTGAAAAATCTATCCTGTGAAACACTCACTCTGATTTTAGAGGAGCAACTAGACTTAGTGGTATGTTATTTGAATGAGGTTTGGGGGAAAATGTCATATGTCTTACAGTATTCATTTGCATATTAATAGAAAAACTTTGTTCAGTGGAGACATATGTACTCCGATTAAAGGACTGATGTAAGAACTTGCTTGAGTGGATAGGATCTGAAATTGTGATCTAAATCATCTTAATTCTAAAGAAAAAGGCTCAAATTTTTTTTTATAAAAGATAGGGGATGAGGAGTAGAGTGATGAGTCAGCTATAAAGAGCATCACCTGTTGTTCCAAAGGTCCAGAGTTTGTTCCGAGCCCTCATCTAATTCTCATAACCATCCATAACTCTAGCTCCAAGGGATCATAGATCTACTTATGCCTTCCATATGCCCTAGACACACATGTGATACACAGAGGTGCAAGCAAAACAATCATACATGTAAAATAAAAATTAAAAAACCATAGGAACAGATTGACATAACTGATAAAGTGTCTACACTTAGCAAAGAGCAAAGAAGGCCGCCTGAAATCAAACACATTTGGTTGTGATGTGAAATATTCTTTCCTAACAAACATAGAACTTTATTCTGCCAGGAGAGTTATTCAGCCTTCTTTAAAAGACAGAAACCTTTGTACCAAGTGGTTCATAGAGGCTTGCAAACGCAGGAACGCATTCCTCACATGACTTTGAAGATTCATACTAACTGTGCAATGCGGGTAAACAGTGAAGCCACCCCATGTGTCTCGAAGGAATCCCAACTAATTCTAGTCCAGATTCTTTATCAGAAGGGCCCTTCTGAGCACCTTATCTCACATTTCTTAACTAAGAAATATGTGTCTGTGAAAATTATGTAGGCCGTATTAAAATCTTGTTGAGAAGGATTCTGAAAGCTATTTCCTAAATAGAGTTCATTTTTAAGAGTTCACATTATGCAATCCAGCTGCTTCAGGCTGTGCTCAGTAATTGTGCAGAGACTTTGCTTGAAAACATACTCAACACGGGAAAATTACAATTTGTTCAACTGCAGCATGCTTTTTACTTTTGTAATTTATATTTTGTTACATTCCTCTATATCTATAATTTAACAACAACTAACCAATAAATTAGTCTCTCTCTCATTTTTAATTTTTATTAATATTCAGATTACATCTCATTTGTTATCCCTTCACTTGTATTTTGAGACATGGTCTCATGTAGTCCAAGGTGGGCATGAGCCTACTGTGTAGCTAAGAATGCTCTTGAATTCTTGACTCACCTAGTGCTATCTCCCAAGAGCTGGGGTTACTTGTGCACTCCACTGTGGTCAGTATTGTTTTTCTTTTCATTGGTTCTTTGAAGTTTTCTTACATGTAGACAATCTATTTTGAATTTTGGTTATGTGTCCTGCCATTCCTCTCATTCATCATCTTCATTCCTCATCCAAACACTCCTTTCTGTCAAGCTCACATCCTTATTTGATGTCTGTTGTTGTATGTTTTGTGAATTTTGAACCCTGAAATGAATTGTCATTGTTTGCATGAGGATGAGTTATTTCATCTCCTTCTTCTTTATTCTCCTCTTCTTTCTTCTTCTACTACTTCTTCTATGTCTTCTTTCTCTTCTTTCCCTTCTTCTTCCACCTCCTTTTCTTTATCATCCTTTTCTTTTCCGTCTTCCTTTCCCCCTCCTCCCCTACCTTTCCCTCCTCCCACTCTCCTTCCTACTCCTTTTTCTTTTTCTTCTATCTTTAACTCTACATCCAAAGTGTCATGGACTACCCTGAGCAGCCAAAATTGACTTCAAACTCCTTGCAATATTCCAGGCCCAGCCCTCCAACAGTAGGATTCCAGGTGTGATATATCATGTGCAACTGGAAACAGACTTAATATCCAGCATTAACAGCTGATGAGCATGCTTGGGGATTTTGTTAACTGCCTTCTTATTTGTAATTTACTTTTTAAAAATTACTTTTC
Source organism: Acomys russatus (assembly GCF_903995435.1). Lineage (NCBI taxonomy): Eukaryota > Metazoa > Chordata > Mammalia > Rodentia > Muridae > Acomys > Acomys russatus. The sequence continues at coordinate 34,274,168 of NC_067167.1, read as the reverse complement.
ATTCAGAACTGAAATAAGCCTCAAAGTGGAAAGTCTCTGTCTTTTTTTCTAACTTATACTTATTGGCCAAAAAGATGATACTTATGAGCAACAGATAGTTATGTTGCTATTATTTATTACACACACACACACACACACACACACATACACACAGATGTATATTTTTTCTTACTACCTTTTATTGATAGAGGTCCTCCAAATAATTCACAAAGTAGAAATAACAGTTTCAGAAACACTGAAAACCCTTAAGGACATCATTAAAATTCTGAGTTAAGTAGGACAGGAATAGACAATATGTGAAAGTTAGTCATATTACTTTATAATTAGAAATTATTTCCAGCTCCTGATGGACAGATATACTTGAAAGCTTTAGAGGTACTGACATGGACAAGCACTATAAAATTCATGTGTTGGGAATTTAAATCCCAAATGTATTTTATAATTACCCTTGGGAGGTAATTAGGATTCAATGAAAACCTAAAGTAGGGTCTCACAGTGGTCTTAGTGCTTTTATTAGAGAAATAAAAGATATGGCAGCTAATTCAGCTTCTTTGTACTACCATGTGACATTTTCCTGTTATGATCCAACAATAATATCCACACAGCAAGTGACCCAGATACACAGGACATCTGGATCATGTTTTATTTTGTTCAGGAGCCACATAAAACTCTTAATAAACTACATAGTCTCGGGTATTTTGTTATAGTACCAGAAATGGACTGGGAATAATATGTACATACATTCGAGTGTCTTCTCCTTCTGCTTCAGAGTTGATAATCTATTTTTTCCTATGTTGGTTAAAAATGCCATCTAGTAGCATTCTGCTACTTAATCCTAGAATAGTTGTCAGCCTTTATATCCCTTTCTCATTCAACCTTTAAACTCACTGAGACTAAAGTTATAGCTATCACACCTTCCTAACATTTGGTGAATTCTTTCCCTTCCACCCTCACTACACAAATTTGCTCAAGGCAATCATTACTCTCTGTTAGATTTCCATAAAAGCCTCTTGACAGATTGCTATCTCAATCCTACCAATCCTTTGCTTACCTGTAACAATCATTTTCATAAGGTACAGAGATTGTCATGGTGTTTTTCTGCTGAGAATACTTCACTTTCTACTTTCAAGGTCATGAATGCTTTAAGAAACTGCTGTATTGATGCTTCCAATAGAAGCCTAATCTAGAGGACACTTAGACCTGTTCAGTAATTTTTTATTACAACAGTACTATTTTCCTTCCAGATCAAGCCTCCACAAATAGTGTTTATCCCATCTAAACATTTTTTTTTAATGTGTATGCATCCTTATGTTGGTCAGTTCTATCTTCCTAGCTAACACTCACCACTTTTTTGTTTGTTTTGAGACATGGTTTTTCTGTTTATTTAGGCTTCTCCAGAACTTGCTCTGTAGACCAGGCTGGCCTCAAACTCACAGAGCTTGACTTGCCCCTACCTCCTGAGTGCTGGCATTAAAGGTGTGGGCCATTTGTCACCACTGGCAGGTCTCATCCCCTTTTATTTATACACATGTTATACCTCTGGATTCCATGCTGACCCTGTGAGCTCTCACAAAATCAGACATTGGCTTCGATCTAGAATGTGTGTTGGATCCTACTTGGTTCCTCACTTGGCGTGACATTCTGTTGCTGAAGCCTGTGTTTCCTGTTTATTCCACTGTCTTGCACAGTGTCTCTCATAGCATGTGCAATCAAATTTACTTGCCGTGTGAGTACGTGAAAGGATTAAAGCAGATCGATAAACACAACTTTGAGTTTTTTGAATTTTTTTGGATTTTATGGTTAGGAAGTTTTTACATCAATGTAAATAAACCCATGCACTACCTGTGTGTATGCTTAGCTGAAAACAAAATTTTAAATAGTTGTGTATATAAGAAAATGACTTCTGCACAAGCCTCATTAACGTCTTTTTTGATCAAAAGACCTTTGTGGTATCTCTGTGTGTATATGTGTGCATTTGTGCTCTTCCCTTTCTTTCTTTCTTTTTTGTGACAGTTTGGACCCTATTCATGTACAGTTGTGCCTCTCCCTACTGAATATCAAGCTCAGATGGCTGGACTCTTACCAAGAGATCATAACCTACATAGTTTTATGAGTGTTGGATAGTATATGTTTCCATATGTTGGCCAGTGTTCATGTGTATATGAATCCTACATCAATGTGCTATGCATCTTATTAGTTGTGGTATGTGGTCGTGTGTGTGTGTGTGTGTGTGTGTGTGTGTGTGTGTGTGTGTGTGTGTGTATCTCAGAGTAGTGCTCACAGATTAATTTCAATCGTTGTTCCTGCGTGTTTTCACAGAGTTCCTTCACTGTCCTGGAGACGACTAATTAGGCTAGGCTGGCTGTACAGTGATCCCCAGGGTTCCTCCTGTCGCTATATTCCAGTCATCAGTTTATAAACTAAGGAATCGCCCTGTCTATCCCTTTCTGTGAATGTTTGCAATCAAGCTTAGGACTGACTCCCTTCATATATAATAGTCCTTTATAAACTTACTGATCTCAGACCTCTGCAAGACATATTTGCCCTTTTTTCTTACTTGTCCATATTTAGTATTCAAAGATTTTTGAAAGTTACTCCCAACATCAGTTGGGGCGTTATGTCTCTTCACACTCTTCAGACACTTATTCAGTTACTCTTGCTCTCATCATCTTCCTGTGTCATTTTTATGAGTACCTTCACCTGTTCTCATCGCACCTACCCTCAGCAATTTAACGCCTGAAACATCACTTTTGTAAATAATTCTAAAATAGAAATTTTCTGATGGCATTTCATATTCCAAAGTCATTCAATAGTTATACAGTTTCCCATATAAGTGTCAGAATTTATTAAAAATCTTCCAGATATTAAGGTGGTATTGTCTCAAAATTTGTTTTTTTTTCTTTGTCATACAAATCAGTTTTATTTTTTTATTTCATTACTAATAGACAGTATTTCAATTGTATTGCCTCTTGAACAGAAGTTCACAGTGTAGCCTTCCTTTAGGAAATGTGATAAATTCTTTGTGAGGTGGTCTATATTTAGTTGCAGTAATGGTACAATACATATAACTTCAATATTATGGTTAAGCACACAAGTACATATAACTGAGTCATTGTACCAATACTACTACAAAGAATAATTGCAAAGTCACACGCTTTGAACTCACTTTTTTCTTTAAAAAAAGCTGCAACATTCTCATCGGAATATTAATAATTAGACATACAATTTGGAATACAAATAGTGCCATTTGTTAGCTATGAACCAAGCAAGAGCACTCTGTTTTAATCTCTATCTCTTTCTTGTTGTCTATATATGGGAATTATTTTGAATATTAAATAAGATGATTTATGCATATTAATTAATATAGTATTTGTACATTCTATATACTTAAATGAAAATTGGCCTATATAGATATTATTATAACCTCACTCACATTTTCATTAATAAAAATTGTGTTGTACTCATAAGTCACAAAGTATGGCTGACATTAATTCTGTCCTACAACTTCAGGAAATCCTAATCTAAAGGCATAGTAATTTCTTCTCTGTGTAGCCTACAAGATGCTCCTTATACAAATGTTCTCTATGGTTTTATTTAACTTAGATTGCAGCAGTAGCTTGACAATTTATGTGTTAAATATTGTCTCCACTTCCCTAAAAGTTCGTGTGAATAATTTAAAATATGCATTGCTTTTATTGCTAATAGGGAGAAGGAGTAGTTAGCCCAAATAATGAGCAAATGAACAGTCATTTCTTATGTGAATGAAATTTGCTCTGAGTGCTACATATCTCCATTATAAGCTGTCAGTAGTGTTGAAATACTTGTTATTAGTGACTTATTGTAAAACAAGTATTTGAGATGATATTAATATCCTCTCAGAAAATTATGAGACATAATTACCCTTGTACCAAAAGGAAAGATAATAAAAATGCCCTATTTAAGTATATGCGATAAAGTGTTTTAAATCTGCTTTGTATTCTGATATTTTAAGTTTCATGCATCGAGAAACTTAAATACTTTCACGAGTACATATTTTCACTTACAGATGCATTACAAACCCAAAACTACAATTGAATTATGACTAATAGCTATGATTTTAGAACCTGAAAATGAAAACGAAAATAGTATAATATTTACCTCTCCTCGGAGTATATTTAGTCTACTTAAAGCATGCTGGTGAAGATTTGAACAAGTAATAATTGACTGTATTTTAAGGCTGGAGGCAAAGCCCAAGGTACTTTCTCAGACAGGTCATTAACACCCTGGTAAAAATACTCATAGGATGTATTATGTCTTTCTATTTGTGCACTTTATACATTATGTTTGTTACTGAAGATGTTAAAACTACTGGCTTTAATAAAACATTTTGGCATAGCTTGATAACTTACTAATATTTCCTTGCAAATAGACCATTTTAACTCTGTTATTCTTTTACACCTCATTTTTATTCTTACTACCCAGCGTATTTCACTTAATAATAATGAATAGTTACAGCACTTCTCTACCCTTGTTTTTTAGATTGCTGTATTACCTATTAGGCACAACCAAAGTTAAAGGTTTATTGCTGGTGGGATCACTAATAAAGTATTGGATATTTTAACTGTCATACTAAACAATTTAATGATATTGAAAATATTGTGTAGAAATGGCAATATATTAAAGAGCTATCGAAGTAAATATTCCTGCTAGTTCCTTTTCATGATTTTTGTCCTCTTGAATGGGACTCTTTCATATCCTCATTGATTATAGAACTTGCAAGACACTTAAATTCTGATATATTCTTCCTTTGGTGCCTTGTTGCTTCTGTTTATATAAAATCAAGCGTTTGCTCATTTGAAGTCTCTGCCTACCACTTACTCCTGCACACCTGTGCTCCCCATTACAATCCGCTCAGCATCAACAAGTCTTTCTGTCTTTCTCAGTAACTTCAGTAACAGACTTAATTTTTCTCTAAAGTATCTTAAGTGTAAATATTTTTCAGATCTGCTTATCTCCTCTAAATACACGAGGCGGTAGGTATCATTGAAATTGAGTGATGGGGCTTAAATATATTTAGCCAGAAATTGAAACATCAAACTCACAGAACTCTGTACTTGCAGAAGAGGCTGATATTCTTTTTTCGTTGGATTGTTTTGTTTTTGTTTTCTGTTTTTTCCAGACAGGGTTTCTTTGTGTAGCCATAACTATCCTGGACTCTCCTTGTAGACCAGTCTGGCCTCAAACTCACAGAGATCCACCTGCCTCTGCCTTATGAGTGCTTGGATTAAAGGCCTTTGCAACAACTGCCTGGTGAAGCTGATATTCTTTAAAATTTGCCCATGGGAGTGATATCAGCTCCTCTGTATGGTCTTCCTATACTTCCCCAGCCTGATCTAAACTTTTGTTCAGTCCAAATTGTTTTTCTTGAACTAGGCTCCAGTTGAATTGAACCACTTGCTCTGACTACTCTCCACTTTTTCTGTAAAAACTGACACATTTTTGCATAGAAGTCTCTGTGTTTCTTTCTGAGTTACTGCTCTCACATCTCTTTACTAATTGGAAAAGGTCTCATTTTAGTGTCATTGTATGCATGTGGCTTTCTTTGAGATGTCTTCCTTGAAGTCATGTCAGAGATTTGCACAATAATCATGGAATTCAATGCAAGAAATATACTTATTCATCTGTTACATACTTAATTGCATTTATTTTATGGGCCATAGTGTTCTGTCTAGAACCTTAGAATGAGTACTTCTCATCTTTTACTTAGACCCTGACATGAGTTTCTTTATGTCAATTATTGATGTTTCTAGTGAGGAAGTTTTGTCTCGCATAATGGATGAGCAAGGTAACTACAATGTTACCAGAAATCCTGACTCTTTCATTTGTAGTTGGCTTTTGCTAATTCATACATAACTCTCAGAGATGACTAAAAGTTGCCACTGCACTCCCACATCTGTGTAGCGTGCTGAAAAGAATGAGAGAAGCAGTACAGAAAAGAGTGCGTGCTAAAAGAATTGGCTCTATTTATGATATTTTTCTTTAAGAATGTAGGATGGTTGTTCACAATTATTGAAAATTCAACAAAAATACATTCTATTATCTTTCTATTTTCTAGCGAGAACTAGAAAGTACTGAAATGCTAGTGGATCTAGTGCCACTCTAATGAGCACTGCTCTTTGTTAGTAACGAAGGAAAGAAAGACTGTATGTTTTAATACAGGCCTCCTTGACCTGATGATTTATTTCATGGTTCTTTGTCCTCCTCATAGTATAGGACTTTTCTACAGAGTAAAGTTGAATATATATCTGTAAATCAATTGATTCATCAGCCCAGAAAAGTAATCATGTAAGAACAACTTGGTACATAAAAAGAAAATGCATAAGAGCTTCTTTCAGTGATGCATTGAGAGTTTATAAGAGCATAAGATCATCTTCACAAAACACAAAAAATAAAAATATATCCTACAAATGACTCACTGAGAATATTTCTGCTTCCTGAGACCCAGATAGACTCATTTCCAGTCTTTTTTTCCATAGCTTATTTGGTATGGTTTCTAACTGATTAAACAGATGTTCACATTTCACAATATAACTTGCTCCTGATTAGATGGCCATAATACGTCAATACCATATCTCACTCAGATAATATTTTTGCTCCAGAGTTATTTGATTGGATTTGAGACCCACTTCCCTGGAATGGTAGGCACCAATTCCTGGTACTTTAAGCCTGGCTGTCAGCCTGTCTAGTGCAGATATCCCATTGGAGAACATTTATGATAACTTAAGGGGTGCAGCAATAAACTATGCTCTATACTCCAAAAAACAGAAGCTGCCCTAGGTCTTAATCAGAGAAGACTTTCCTTACTTTGTGTGGTGGCAAATGAAGAGATTTGTGGACTCCTAAGTTGCAGTGAATATGGAACAGTAGTGGGCTAAGTCCTAATCAACTTACTTGCACTACCTATTTCCAAAGCTCAGGACACTGTTAGAGAAAAGCAATGTGTATATAGGAGCAGGAAAAAAGGTGGAAGAGCTATAAATCTCCATTCTCGGCCTTCTGTGTCATCCTTAACTAACATTTGCAGTTACACACGCTGGCCCCACACAAGACCAAGTCTACTAATAATCAGTACAGGAAAAGGATCAAGGCTTATAGGGTCCTCTTTTAGCTCTTAATTATCAGCTATTAATATGTTGTGGGAGGTGCAGAATCATTGTGTTTAAATGTATACCCACAGCTGAAGTCACTTGACTCCAGAATATAGAGAAAAATTCACAGTCACACAGATAGTACTTTTTAATTTCAGTGCGAAATATGTATATCAAGATGTGTGTTACTGGGCAATGGTGGTGTACATCTTTAGTTCAACACTCAGAAAACAGAGGCAAGTGGATTTCTATGAGTTAGAGGCCAATCTGGGCTAAAGAGTGAGTTCCAGGCCAGGAAAGCAAGAGCTACTAAAGAGTGAGTTCCAGGCCAGGACAGCAAGAGCTACATTAGAGAAACTCTATCTTGAAAACCTTATATCTGCATACTAGCCCAAGGGGCATGTCCCACGAAAGCCTTCACTTACCAGGAAACTGGGACAGAGGCGAAGGCATCCTATTGGGACTCTAAATGAGAGACGCATAGGAGAACAGCAAAATAAAAGGATCCAGAGGGTCCTAGAAATCTACAAGTAGAACAATATGATAGGCAGATTTGGGCCCAGGGGTCCTGCTCAAACTAAGGCACCAGCCAAGGACAATACAGGAGGTAAACTTTAAACCCCTTCCCAGATCTAGCCAATGGTCAGAATATTCTCCACAGTTGAGTGGAGAGTGTGATACGACTTTCTCACATACTCTGGTGCCTCACATTTGACCATGTCCCTGGAGGGGGACCTGGTGGCACTCAGAGGAAGGACAGCAAGTAGCCAAGAAGAGACTTGATACCCTATGAGAATATATAGGGGGACGTAATCCCCCTCAGGAACAGTCATAGGGGAGGGGAATAATGGGAAAATGGGAGGGGGGGAGGAATGGGAGGATACAAGGGATAAATAATTGAAATAAATTAAAAAATAAATAATATAAATAAAAAAAAAAAAAAAAAAAAAAAAAAAAAAAAAAAAAAAAAAAAGAAAACCTGAAAGACAAAACAAAACAAAACAAAACCATGTGTGTCAAACAAATAAATATGAATGTGAGAGAATTGATGGGAGGAAGAAAGGTCCCTAGGGATTGTAGTGAGGGTCGTGTAAGTGTGGCCAGTACTTATGGTATATATGTTGAAATTTTCAATGTAAAAATTTAAAATAAATAAATAACTTAAAGAAGGATGTTCTTACCAACCAGCAGTACTCTCCTATAATGTTTTCCCATGTGCCCAGCTTTTTTTTCCTTGCTACTTTTAATATTACACAGTGGGACAGGACCTTGAAGTTCTATGCAGAAATTCTTTCCAGTCCATATAAATTCAATGTTTTCCCCTTTTATAGCCACTATTTGTAGTGTAAGGTATATAGAAGGAAATAGGGACTGAGTACAAAATTAGTGAAACACACATGACACAAGGATACAGATATGCCCCACCCAACTAGGCTTACTTCCCTCCAGTATGCTTTTATCTTCTCCAGATGTCTGAGGTTCCCTTGAACTCAAAAAGTTTTCCAAAGACGCAACTACAAAAATTTTTTACACTAAATACAAAATAGAAGATTTTCATCCATAACAGTAAAACAAATATTGGCCATGCCTCTACTTAGACTTAGAACAAGAGATTTAAAAAAAAAATAGCTTTGAGAAAAAAATAGGATTACAGACAGAGTAATTTTTCTTACATTAGTCAGCCTTTCACTTATCACTATAAACTCTTGTCCGGAATTCAAGTTATAAATTAAATATTATTAAACCACTATCATTTTCAGATTATTACCCTACATTTGATGCCAGAGACCTAAGTAGTTGATCCAATACCTAAAAGGAAAGCCTATATATCTTAGCTGTAAATGATTTGTCCTTTATATAAAAGTAAATGCTGAGTAGCAGATTTACATGTTGGTTTTATTTCCTCTGATGAACAAATGAGATGAGAGCCATACCCAAGCTTTACTAATACATGGTTTGGGCTGCACCCAGAGTATTTTTTTTTTTTTTTTGATATATTTATCCCTAGGCCCAGCCCTGGAAGCGTCTAGCCTCCACACAATCTAATCTTCTTCAAGCTCAGGCCCTGAAGGCTTCAGTTTCTATCCTTCTAACCTAGGCCCCAGAATGGTTTCAATCTTTGAGACTTATTGCAAAATAAGCTCATCCTTTCTAGTTCTTTCTGAACTCTGGCTGGCTGGTTCAACTCAGCTTGTTCTGCCTCAAAACTACTATCCAAGCTGACTGATTCAAACTGACTTTTTTTTTTTTTTTTTTTTTTTGCTTCTTACTTAATTGCTGTGCTTGGAAAACTGCCTCTGAAGTTCGTGAACTGAGTTGCATGAACAACTGAACAGTGAGCTCAACTGAACTGCACTGAAACTTGTGCATCTGAACTCTACTGTGGTGTATACAGGAATTTTACTGTACTGTCCCCACCAACTTGGATGCAGGCAGATATGTTCTTCTCTCTCTCTCTCTCTCTCTCTCTCTCTCTCTCCTCCCGCCTCTCTCTCTCTCTCTCTCTCCTCCTCTCCCTCTCCTCTCCTCTCTCTCCTCTCTCCTCTCTCTCTCTCCTCCTCTCTCTCTCTCTCTCTCTCCTTCTCTTGAGTAGCATCTCTTTGCTGTCTGTGTTCCTGAGAATGGGGTGTATCCTTAGAGTAGAGCACTATTATGCTGCCAGTGGTTTTTCCTCCCATCCCTTGGCTCCTGGAATAACAGCTCGTGAAACTCATTAAATATTACCCAAACGCCATATATGTAAGCACACCCTGACTAGCTCATAACTTATTAAGTCACTCTGCTACTCTAAATTCTGCCACTTGGCTGGTTACCTGACTTCAGGCACCATGCGTCCGTCTTCCTCACATATTGCATGGTGAATCTCAAGTGCCTGCATCTCTTCCAGAATCCCTCTGTCGACTAGATGTTCCACCCCTGTTTCCTGCCTAAGGTATAGGCCACAGGTTTGTTTTTTTTTTTTTTTTAATTCAGAGGTGTTTTTTTTCATCCATACAATACATAAGAGAGTCTTCCTTCTTCATATCCTATCGCTGACTAATTTGTCAAATCTTTCTCTGATTTGTCACTTTGTCTGCCTCTCATTTAGACATCATAGTTTGGGATTCAATATGTATACTAAATTCTAGTCAGAGGGATTAAAGGTGTATCATGTCCATATTCCAGCAACAGGGATTAAGGGTGTTATTTCAGGCAGGGGGATTAAGGGTGTGGACTAAGGTTCTGTCTGTATTCCCGCTAGATCACACAGACCTAGGTCTTTGGGTGTGATCTCTTGCCAGAGCAGCCATGTTGCTGGATTAACATGTCTCTACAAGTAAGAGCTGCTGAATATTAATGCTTTTGCTTCACTAGCTTCTTGCTGCTGTAAAAAACAACTTGTAGAACCATAGAAGACTTACTGACCTGGCGGACAAAATCATGTGCCAACAGTCTTTTTGCCAAAGGTCACAGCGCTGAATTAAATCTGTGAGAGTGGACATCCACTTGGAAAATGCTAATCTCTTTAGCTTCTGGAAATGACCAGTCAGTGGACTTTGACAACCACAGTACCAGTTTCAGTGCAAAGGCATCAAGACATTCAGCTACTTTCAGAGCTCTGTGATTTCTCTTCTAGAGGCCATATTGAATGTGGTAGACAAGTTGGCCTGGCCTCTATGGCCATCTACTTACAGTCTTTTAGCTCAGATGCCTGTCTTCATGGTGACATGGTGACAGTCATTTTGTATTTTATAGAACTGACAAGTTTTACTGTCTTTTCCTTAAAAAGACAATACATTTTGCTAGGTAACGTTTATAGTGGCCATTTTGTGGGGTTTACATTTCTGTGCCTTTCCCATTCATCTTGATTCTTTTTCATTTTTGTCACCTGAGAGTGTAAAAATGTGTTCCCCAACAATTTACTAAGGACACATGGCACTCTTTGTCTTCTCACACTCCACAGTGCTGCTAAAACTCTCGGAAAGTGTGTGTGCCACCTAATATTGTCATTCTGCCTATTGCTGGGTCTGATACACTTTTCTATTTTTTTAATAGACACAGGAAAATAACAGGGCATCCTTGGGACAATTATGTGTCTGTGAGAGAGTTAGACAATATCCTGACACTGTGACCTACATTAGTGCACTGTCCATGGCAGAGGACAATAGAACTCTATCTTTCTGGGAAGAAGGTGTTTTTGTTTTGATAGCTTCATATGTTCTCTACATTCATAGGTAGCACTTACGTTCTATCATGACAGCACTCTCAGCTGCAATAATAAATATAGTTTTTATTGGACAAATAATTTTCATCACTGCCAACACAGATTCTCTTTGATAACATAGAACTGAACACTATTAGATATTTGGGATAGGAAGGTGGATTAACTATATATACACAATCCTTTGGTCCTATGTTATTTCCTTCTAAATGAAATAAAAATTAAATAGGAATATAGAAATTGATAAAAAGTGCAAGACAAGGTGAATGTGAGATATTCCCAATGTTGAATTAAATTTAAAAGTATAATCATTTAAAAAGAATGTAACATTTATATAATTCCTGATTGTGTTACGGTTCTTGTTGCTATAGGTAGTTTATTGTATATATGTGTAATAATATAAATGTATATGTAAAAAATAAAAACTGTTTAAAAATGAAAAAGAAATAAAATTTAGCAATTAGGATGTAATGTGAATAAATTATAATAAAAATGAAAAATTTAGCTCTAATTTTATTTTATGGCAAATATAGTCTGTCTATTAGTTCTTAGAGCTATAATGGAGGACACATTAGACCCTCTACAGCCTACTCATCTTTGATTTTAACTCCTATATAAAAGTTTTATTTCTTTTATATATTTTCAATATTTTATTGTCATTATCTTTAATGTCAAGACAAAAATGAGTGATTTTATTTTTTAGTGACAAACATACTATCTAAAAAACACAATGACATAATTTAGTAAGAACTTACTGTATGCAATTAAGTGAGAATCTCCATTATTGTCGGTAGAGACTACTCCAGTTTAAGAAGCACAATATTATATGAAAACATATGGCTAGCCAGTCTTACCACCTTTAAAAGAATAATTCTATTATAAAGTTCAGTAGAAGATATTATCTGAGAGATGCAGAAACCTCCACGTTCTTTCTTGGGATATGGAACACATATGCAGCAAATGCATTCACTGGACACCCAGCAACCTCGTTTTATTTTTACTTATAACATATACACAACCTTTAAAGAAATGTCATCGAGCATCCTCATTTAGAATTCTTAGTGGAAGTTCACTGGATACATTCTAAAATCTAATTACTTGGTTTAATTGAAAAACTTTTAGATTTGTACTAGGTGTCATTTTCTTACTCTGCAGATGATAGGACATCTCCCCGCTAAGCCAAGCACACACCCACAATGGGTAGCTGAGCTGTGGACTGCCGTCTGCTTCTAATTACCAATGAAATGGAAAGAAAAATGTCCTCAGATTCTCCCACCTTCAGTTATGCTAACACAACAGCTCACTCCTGCAAAGGAATAAAAATGTTTGCAGGAATTAGAACTAACAATTTGTCAAGATACCATAAATAAAATGAAATTATACTTCTATTGCATTTCAAGTTCTTTTATCACTGTTATGTCTGTTCATAGGAATAGTGTAATATGTGTGTGTGTAGTGTGTGTGTGTGTGTGTGTGTGTGTGTGTGTGTGTGTATACTCTATACAAATATGCAGGATAGCCATTGACATTTCACAGAAAATTTGTCATTATACTTAGTTCCTAAAGTAGTAAGTAGGAAAACAAATTATTTGGGCATACACTACATTAAATTTGGTTTAAATTCATATATTAAAGTATAAATAAATACAAAACTCATATATTTCATAAGAAGGCAGGAGTAATCTAAAACCTATAACTAAATAAACACATATTGTTTTCGATAGCAATTAAGTTAGGCGAGAATCTACTACCACTGGACCATGATTGCTGATCAATTTCACAGACTGCTTTGTCTAGCTTTATGGAGATAACCATTACAAAATTTAGGCTGTACAGCTGATGTGTTTGCATACTGATGCTATGAAATATTCACCACAGTCAGGCTAATTAACATATCTTCACATACTGTATAAATAAGTGGCTTTTGACTGAAAACATCAAGATACTTAAGATCAATTCTTCCAGAAATTTAGAATCATATAACAAGTCACTGTTAGCTTACAGCATATTGCTATAAGTTAGCTCTCCAAAAATCACTCACCTCAAACCACTGAAAGTCTGTCCACTTGACTAACATCTGCCAATTTGCCACCCCTCCTAGACCTTGGTAATAATTTTCCACCTTCCACTCCCACAAGGTTGAATCCTTGTTTCTTTCCCATTGTGAGGCAATCCAGGACCACCACCCATGGCCAGGGTGGGTCTTTCCGCCTCAGTTTACACTGAGATGAGTTTCCATAATGATTAGCCAAGTTGGCAATGAACTTTATCCTTCACATCTACTTAAAAATTCAGCTTAGGACAGTGCACTTTGGAATATTGTTACTTTGTCCTTCTGAATGTATGCCTTGCTTTTGGATGCAGATCCCTGCTGCTACCCAGCTTCATAAAAGTATTGAATTCCATACTGCTCTCCTTGTAAAAGACTCCAATTCAAGCATCTAACTATACTTTCTCCTTCAATATAAAGTCTAGTCTATAGGGTGTGCATATTATACTTCAAATACACACAAGTAATTTTAAATGAATGTTTTTTTCCTACTAGAAATATTATTATTACTCATAATAATATGCATATGTTATATAATAATCTAAAAATCAGTAATGAGCCAAACACTTGTTCTTCCTTCTTTAAACAATACATTAGCCATAAATAAGTACTCATTACCTTATGCCCAAAAGAAAGATACCAGATATTAGGGAGTAGAGCAATGGCTGAGCAGTTAATACTGCGTGCTGCTCTTCCAGAGAATCAGAAACATTTGATTCCCAGCAACCAATTCAGGTGGCTCAGAACTGCCGGGAACTCTAACTTGGGAATCGATGTTGGCAAGCACACAGAGGAAGGATACACATACACACACACACACACACACAGAGAGAGAGAGAGAGAGAGAGAGAGAGAGAGAGAGAGAGAGAGAGAGAGAGAGAGAGAGAGAGAGAGAGAGAGAGCACTTGTGAGGGAGTATAAGGACTTAGCATGCAATTCTAGGAAAATAGGCTCAGGAAAGCAGAAACAAAAGATTGCCAAAGCAACACCACTCTCAGAGTAGACATGCTCCTGTTTTTGATGCAGGTGCTGCTACCAGCCTTGCTAAGGCTAACCTTTTCTTTTTGTACTCCTGGAGTATTCTTTCTATACTATTTATAGTAAAAGCCACTGAATTGATTTGACTATTTCTGTAAAAGAAAAACTAAGGGAAATGAAAAGTTTCATTGTATTACCACTACATGAATGCATCTTAAATATATCTTATGAAAAATTTCCAAGTTACTGAAATATAAAAACAATTTCAAAATGACAATGCTTCCATGCTAGTTGTATGAGATATTTGTTGTTGTTGTTTTATTGTTTTTTCATTCTTCCTGTGAAGTGCAGGATCTGAAGTTATCATTTAGAGACAAAGGAAACTGGAGACTGAGAGGCATCAGGATAAATGACTCCATTTTACAAGAGAATTACATCAAGCAAAGTGGTAAGAGAAAATCCAAGTCAGCAGCCAGAGGAGCTGAAGTGTGCAGACACCTCGGGACTCTTAGTCTCCCACATATCCTTTGATAATTAGTGGGCTCCAACTCCTTTGACACACAGGGGTGTAGACAAAGGAGGGAGATCACTTTTATAACACATAACATAGTAAAAGAATCTAACATTTGCTGTAAGAGGGTCTGTAATATAAAAATAAATAAAATTTCCTCCTTTGCTTAGCCTCCCAAGTGAAGTTTAGAAGATATCTGTTAAGACTATTTTAAAGGTACCCACAGAGGGCTTAGATCTCAACCATTATCTTCAACTGGGTGAGGATTTTTACAGTCTTGTCTATTATTTGCTCTCTTACTATTTAAATGTGATAAAAAAAAAAAAAGACATTTTCCTAAGCTGTTAATATTGGTTTGTAGAAGATGCCTCTTAGATCTCAAAGATATTTAGTGGGGATCACAATAAAACAACATCTGTTAGCTGGATGGTGGTGGTACATGCCTTTAATCCCAGCTCTTGAGACAGGGAGGCAGGCAGATCTCTGAGTTCTATTTCAGCCTGTTCCACAGAATGAGTTCCAGGACAACCAGAGACACAGAGAAACCCTGTCCCAAATAATTTTTGTCAGTCAATGCTAATTTAGTATTCAATCTTGCCAGTCCCAAATACACCAAAAAAAAAAAAAAAACTCAGCTCTCTTTAAGTAGCAGGAGGTATGCTCTTAGAAACAATTCTGATTTATATTCAAGTCATAGTGTTTGGCAATTAAAAATAACAGGAGAAAATTAAGCAGAGCCTGATTTTACTGCAGAGCGTTGAGTGAATCTGAGACAGAATCTACAGAAAAGCTAGAGAAGCAAGCAGGCAAGGCACAGCTAACATGACACCACAAAGGAAGAGGGCACTCGTATCATCACTTATCTCTTGCACATTGGCCATTTTCACTTGTACATTTTCACTGGTCTGCACCATCAAGCTTTTTACTGTCGCTCTTTTCCTCCCCTCATCACTTTTACTGTATATGCTTTGCAAGTCTGACCTAAGTAACACTTCAGCCTGGCTATCTGTGTACATTACAGTGAAGAGCCAGCATGTTTGTGGCTTAGAATCTAATCTCAACAGTAGCTGATATACTCGTGCCTTTATTGAAGATAAAGAAGGCTCAGAATTAGTGAATTTTCAAAGTCCACATAAGCGACCTTGGGGGTCCTTGTGTATATAATGAAGTATCAGACTTCCACATACATGAATTGCTATCTTATTCCTCCAGCCCTTTGCTGTTTCCTGGTTTATTGTATTTGGTTTTCAAAGTACACAGGTTTCCTCACTTTACTGTACTATAGCCCCAGAGGAATGGCTTTGAGGATTTTGGTTTTGGTTTAGCCCTGGTTGGGTTCAATTTTATATCTGCAGTAGTGTGTGTGTGCGTGTGTGTGTGTGTTCTATTCCCCTTCTCCTATTCACCCACATACAAAATATTCTCTTTCTACTTTCTTGGCATCTGTTCTTACCCCAGATTGTATATTCCCATCTATAAAGTAGGGCGTGGCATCTCGTAACAATAGAAGTAATATGATGCTTGTCTTCCGGAGTCTGAGTTACCTCGCTCAGTATAGTTTCCTGCTCTATCAATGTACTTGCAAATTTAATAGCTCAGTAGCCTTCCATAGTGTATATGATCTATATTTTCATTATTCATTTTTTTTGCCATAGGACATTTACTTTGTTTCCATTTCCTTTCTATTGTGAGTAGAGCAGTAAAGAGCACGGCTGAGCGGCTCTCTATGGAGTAGACTATAGAGTCTACGGAGCATATGCTGAGAAGTGGCAGAGCTGGGTCTTATGGTAGACTTAATTTTGTCTTTGTAAGGATTTTCCATGATGGTTTTTTTTTACTGGCTGTACTAGTTTGCAACACTTCTAATAATGAATTAGGAGGTTTTCCTTTTCTCCTCATCAATGTGAGTTTTATTGTCAGTTCTTTACTGGGTCTTAGCCATTCTGATTGGAGTAAGATGAAATCTCAAAGCAGTTTTAATTTGTATTTTTCTACTTGTTGAGAATGTTGAACAAAAAAAATTAAAAATTAAAAAAAAAAATCATCCCACTTAAAGCAGAGTGTCCTGTATAATCTCAATCAAGCGTCATTTGGGAAAACTATAAAAACAAGGTAAATGCCATTGGTTTTATTTCACGTTATAAGAAATAAACATTTTATACTTTTTAATGAAAAAAAAAAAGAGGATGTTGAACAGTTTTTGAGATTTTTTTTAAAAGCCATTTTTATTTCTTCTTTTGAAAACTCCTTGTTCAGAGCTATATCAGATGTTAATTGGGTTGCTTATTTTCCTGTCTGTGGTTTTAAAATTTCTTTTGTAAAAATATGGCTTCTCTTTCCATGGTAATTTTTCTATGGTATTTTAAACAACACTTGAGTATAAATAAATTACCCTGACTAGGAGTTGATTTTCTCATAAACTGGGACTTTTAAGATATTTAACATTAGACAAATGGTAAGATAAACAACATCATGATCTATTTTTATCAGGTCGATCAAAAATTCCACCTCAACCTGTTAACTAACTGATCCCAAGGCAGCCTTAAAACTCTTCGTTTTCGCATTATTTTGCAAATGCCAACATAATAAGGTGATATAACACAGGTAAAATAGTTAAGTTGATTCATGACACACAGTTTGGTCTTTTCAACAATTTCTAACTGCTACAATGATAATATCAAGCACTGAAGTATATAAAATCGACTATGCTAAGCTTCAAGTCAAATCCCTAAAAATACAAGAAAAATATCTACATTTTTTGCTCTTGTTTGTTTCTGTAGTTCATATAACACACTGAGTAAAACCAGCTGGAATGAAGCTCTTTCATCAGCTATAGATTATAGTCCCTTACAAAGGGGATCCAGGGAAAAGTAAAGGCAGGCAGCTGGAGACAAAAATGTAGCAGAGATCACGGAAATGTGTTACACACTGGTGTGTACCCCATAGTTTTCTCAACTTGCTTCCTTCTGCTTCCAAAGATCACTGTCTTGGAATAGAGCTGAACATAGTGGACTGGTATCTCCCACGTCAAGAAAATAGCTATGAAATTCTTACATGCTAATGAAGGTACTCTCTTCCTCAATTGATGTTCCGTTTTCCCAGGCAGCTTAGTTTGGTTGAGTTGGCAAAAACTCACCAGCACAATTATCAGCATAGAGTACTTGGAACAGGAAGCAATAGCACAAGTGTTAGTCCTTCATGCACAAATGTCATCAAGAGCAAAGAGTAAGATTGAGTACCTAGTAAAACAGCGAGTCAAGGAAAATAACTTCATGGCAGAGGACATTAGGTGTCCTGCTCTTACTTAGTTATTTTTAAATGTATTCATTTCACATGTTTGAATTTTTTGGCTGCATGGATGCGTGTGTACCCAACACTTGTCTAGTGCTGTAAGTGGTCAGAAAAGTGCAATAGGATGCCACTTTGTTGTAAGCCATCATATCGATTGTGGAAAATGAACCCAGGTCCTATGAAAGAACAAAAAGTACCCTTAAAACCTGGCTGCTCTCTTCAGCCATAGACAACCCTTTCATCCTTCATTTTATTCTTTTGAGGAAGTATCTCCCACAGAATGTGGGATTAGGCTACCAGCATCTTACCAATGAAGAAAGGGAAAGATTTGGTCTTTTCATAGTGTGCCACCAGACTTCCTGGATGCTTTGTGTCAGGACTTTTTCTTCCCTTATTTAGAGTTTTCTTTCAGAGATGTATCCATTTCTTCTTTCATGTCTCTTAATGGTCACTTTTTAGTCCCTTGTATTTTTTTTTTTTTTTTTTTTTATTAATTTATTCTTGTTACATCTCAATGTTTATCCCATCCCTTGTATCCTCCCATTCCTCCCCCCCCCCATTTTCCCATTATTCCCCTCCCCTATGACTGTTCCTGAGGGGGATTACGTCCCCCTATATATTCTCATAGGGTATCAAGTCTCTTCTTGGCTACTTGCTGTCCTTCCTCTGAGTGCCACCAGGTCTCCCCCTCCAGGGGACATGGTCAAATGTGAGGCACCAGAGTATGTGAGAAAGTCGTATCACACTCTCCACTCAACTGTGGAGAATATTCTGACCATTGGCTAGATCTGGGAAGGGGTTTAAAGTTTACCTCCTGTATTGTCCTTGGCTGGTGCCTTAGTTTGAGCGGGACCCCTGGGCCCAAATCTGCCTATCATATTGCTCTACTTGTAGATTTCTAGGACCCTCTGGATCCTTTTATTTTGCTGTTCTCCCATGCGTCTCTCATTTAGAGTCCCAATAGGATGCCTTCCCCTCTGTCCCAGTTTCCTGGTAAGTGAAGGCTTTCGTGGGACATGCCCCTTGGGCTAGTATGCAGATATAAGTGAGTATATACCATTTGATTCTTTCTGCTTCTGGGTTAACTCACTCATTATGATCATTTCTAGCTCAATCCATTTATCCACAAATTTCGGGAATTCCTTGTTTTTAATAGCTGAGTAGTATTCCATAGTGTAAATGTACCACAGTTTCTTTATCCACTCTTCTACTGAGGGACACTTAGGCTGTTTCCATGTTCTGGCTATTATGAATAAGGCTGCTATGAACATGGTTGAGCAAATTTTCTTGTTGTGTGCTGGAGCATCTTCTGGGTATATTCCAAGGAGTGGAATAGCTGGGTCTTGAGGAAGCCCTATTCCCATTTTTCTGAGATAGCACCAGATAGATTTCCAAAGTGGCTGTACTAGTTTGCATTCCCACCAGCAATGAAGGAGTGTTCCTCTCTCCCCACATCCTCGCCAGCATGTGGTGTCGCTTGAATTTTTGATCTTAGCCATTCTGATGGGTGTAAGATGGAATCTCAGAGTTGTTTTGATTTGCATTTCCCTGATGACTAAGGAGGTTGAGCATTTCTTTAAGTGTTTCTCAGCCATTTGATACTCCTCTGTTGAGAATTCTCTGTTTAGTTCTGAGCCCCATTTCTCAATTGGGTTATTCGGTTTGGTGGTGTTTAATTTCTTGAGTTCTTTATATATTTTGGATATTAGACCTTTGTCAGATGTAGGGTTGGTGAAGATTTTTTCCCAGTCTGTAGGCTGTCGCTTTGTTCTCTTGACAGTGTCTCCTGCCTTACAGAAGCTTCTCAGCCTCATGAGGTCCCATTTATTAATGGTTGACATTAAGGCCTGGGCCGTTGGTGTTCTGTTCAGGAAGTTGTCTCCTGTGCCAATATGTTCCAGGCTCTTTCCCACTTTTTCTTCTAAGTGGCTTAGTGTCTCTGGTTTTATGTTGAGGTCTTTAATCCACTTGGATTTGAGTTTTGTGCAAGGTGACAAATATGGGTCCAGTTTCATTTTTTTACACATAGACCTCCAGTTAGACCAGCACCATTTGTTGAAGATGCTATCCTTTTTCCATTGAATGGATTTGGCTTCTTTGTCAAAAATCAAGTGACCATATGTGTGTGGATTCATATCTGGGTCTTCGATTCGATTCCACTGATCAACCAGCCTGTTGCTGTGCCAGTACCATGCTGTTTTAAGTACTATTGCTTTATAGTACAGTTTGAGATCAGGTATGGAGATTCCTCCGGAGCATCTTTTATTGTACAAGATTGTTTTAGCTATTCTGGGTTTTTTGTTTTTCCATATGAAGTTCAGAATTGAACTTTCAATGTCTTTAAAAAATTGTGTAGTTATTTTGATAGGGATTGCATTGAATCTGTAGATTGCTTTTGGTAGGATGGCCATTTTTACTATGTTAATTCTCCCGATCCATGAGCAAGGAAGATCACGCCATCTTCTCAGGTCATCTTCAATCTCTTTCTTCAGAGTTTTGAAATTTTTTTCATACAAGTCCTTCACTTGCTTAGTTAGGGTAACTCCTAGATATTTTATATTGCTTGTGGCTAATGTGAAGGGTGTGGTTTTCCTAATTTCTTCCTCTGTAAGCTTGTCATTTGTGTATAGGAAGGTTACAGACTTTTTTGAGTTAATTTTGTATCCAGCCAATTTGCTGAAGGTGTTTATCAGCTTTAGGAGTTCTCTGGTGGAGTTTTGAGGGTCACTTATGTACACTATCATATCATCTGCAAAGAGGGATAATTTGACTTCCTCCTTTCCCATTTGGATACCCTTGATCTCCTTTTGTTGTCTTATTGCTCTGGCTAGAACTTCGAGTACTATATTGAAGAGATATGGAGAGAGTGGGCAGCCTTGCCTTGTTCCCGATTTGAGAGGAATTTCCTTGAGTATCTCACCATTTACTTTGATTTTGGCTATTGGCTTGCTGTATATAGCCTTTATTATGTTGAGGAAAGTGCCTTGTATCCCCGATCTCTCTAAAACTTTAAACATGAATGGGTGTTGAATTTTATCAAATGCTTTCTCTGCATCCAAGGAGATAATCATGTGGTTTTTTATTTTCAGTTTGTTTATATGATGGATTACATTGATGGATTTCCGTATATTAAACCATCCCTGCATGCCTGGAATGAAGCCTACTTGGTCATGATGAATGATATCTTTGATGTGCTCCTGTATTCGTTTTGCAAGTATTTTATTTAGTATTTTTGCATCTATGTTCATAAGAGAAATTGGTCTGAAATTCTCTTTCTTTGTTGAGTCTTTGTGAGGTTTAGGTATCAATGAGACTATGGCCTCATAGAATGAATTTGGTAATTTTCCATCCATTTCTATCTTTTGGAGTAGCTTGAAGAGTATCGGTATTAGCTCGCCCTTGAAGGTCTGGTAGAATTCTGCACTGAAACCATCTGGCCCTGGGCTTTTTTTGGTTGGGAGACCATCGATGATTGCTTCTATTTCTGTAGGGGAAATGGGACTATTTAACTTGTTTATCTGTTCTTCACTCAACTTTGGCAAGTGAACTTGATCAAGAAAATCGTCCATTTCCCTTAGATTTTCAAATTTTGTGGCATATATGCCTTCAAAGTAGGATCTTATGATTCTTTGAATTTCTTCAGTGTCTGTTGTTATGTCTCCCTTTTCATTTCTGATTTTGTTCATTTCAATACTGTCTCTCTGCCTTTTAGTTAGTTTGGCTAATGGTCTGTCTATCTTGTTGATTTTCTCAAAGAACCAGCTTTTGGTTTTGTTGATTCTTTGGACTGTTTTCTTAGTTTCTAATTTGTTAATTTCAGCCCTGAGTTTGATAATTTCCAGGCGTCTACTCCTCTTGGGTGTTTCTGCTTCTTTTTTTTCTAGGGCTTCCAGTTGTGTTGTTAAGATGCTTATGTGCGATGTTTCCAATTTCTTTTTAAAGGCACTTAGTGCTATGAATTTTCCTCTTAGCACTGCTTTCAATGTATCCCACAAATTTGGGTATGTTGTTTCTTCATTTTCATTGAATTTCAGAAACTCCTTGATTTCTTTCTTTATTTCTTCCCTGACCCAGGTGTCATTTAGCAGAGAGTTGTTTAGTTTCCACAAACGTGTAGGCTTTTTGTTATTTCTGTTGTTGTTGAATTGCAGCCTAAGAGCATGGTGATCTGATAGGATACAAGGTATTATTTCAATCCTCTTGTATCTGTTGAGGCTTGCTTTGTGACCTACGATGTGATCAATTTTGGAGAAGGTTCCATGGGGTGCAGAGAAGAAGGTGTATTCTTTCTTGTTTGGGTGAAAGGTTCTATAGATATCTGTTAGATCCATTTGACCCATGGCATTGGTTAATGATGTTATTTCTCGGCTTAGTTTCTGTTTCAATGACTTATCCTTCAGTGAGAGTGGGGTGTTGAAGTCTCCCACTATTATTGTGTGGGGATCGATGTGTGGTTTAAGCTTTTTTAGGAGATCTTTTACATATGTGGGTGCCCTTGTATTGGGAGCATAGATGTTCAGAATTGTGATGTCATCTTGGTTGACTTTACCTTTGATGAGTATGAAGTGTCCTTCCTCATCCCTTTTGATTAATTTTGGTTGAAAGTCTATTTTGTTCGATACTAAATGGCTACCCCTGCTTGCTTCTTGTGACCATTTGCTTGGAATATTTTTTTCCAACCTTTTACCCTGAGGTAATGCCTTTCATTATGGGTGAGATGTGTTTCTTGGATGCAGAAGAATGTTGGGTCTTGTTTATGTACCCATTCGGTTAGTCTGTGTCTTTTTATTGGAGAATTGAGGCCATTGATGTTGAGAGATATTAATGACCAGTGACTGTTAAGAGTCTTAATTTTGATGTTGTTTCCAGTCGAGCGTTTGTGTAGTTGTGTTTTTGCCATGGGATAGTTATCTATTTCCTGGGTAGTTTTGGTTGTAGCTTGACCCTTTGGGATGGAGTTTTCCTTCTAGTACCTTCTGTAAAGCTGGATTTGTGGATAAGTACTGTTTGAATTTGTTTTTGTCATGGAATATTTTGTTTTCTCCATCAATGGTTATTGATAATTTTGCTGGGTAAAGTAGTCTGGCCTGGCATCTGTGTTCTCTTAGGGTTTGCAGGATCTCTGTCCAGGCCCTTCTGGCTTTTATGGTCTCTGCTGAGAAGTCA
Source organism: Acomys russatus (assembly GCF_903995435.1). Classification (NCBI taxonomy): domain Eukaryota; kingdom Metazoa; phylum Chordata; class Mammalia; order Rodentia; family Muridae; genus Acomys; species Acomys russatus. The sequence goes on along the minus strand of NC_067167.1, from coordinate 34,250,844 downwards.
GGTGTAATTCTGATAGGTTTACCATTAAATGTTATTTGGCCCTTTTCCCTTGCAGCTTTTAATATTTTTTCTTTGTTCTGCATGTTTTGTGTTTTGATTATTATGTGGCGGGCAGTTTTTCTTTTCTGGTCAATTCTATTTGGTGTTCTGTAGGCCTCTTGTATGTTTATAGGCATCTCTTTCTTTAGATTGGGGAAATTTTCTTCTATGATTTTGTTGAGAATAGTTTCTGGGCCCTGGAGTCTGATGTCTTCTCTTTCTTCAATGCCTATTATCCGCAAATTTCTTCTTTTCATGGTGTCCTTAATTTCTTGGATGTTTTGTGTCAGGAGTTTTCCAGATTTGGCATTTTCTTTAATGGTTGATTCAATATCTGTGATTGTATCTTCTAGCCCTGAGATTCGTTCTTCCATCTCTTGGATTCTGTTAGAAAAGCTCACCTCTGTGTTGCTCGCCTTCTTCTCTGAGGTCTCACGTTCTCGTTTTTCTTCTGTCTGTGTGTTTATCATTGAATCCATTTTCATTTTCAGATCTTGAACTGATTTTTTTATTTCTTTCATCTGATTTTTTGTATATTCCTGAGTTTCTTCCATTGCCTCTTTATAGGTCTTCAGAGCTTGAACCGTTTTAGTTATTTCTTTCATCTGGTTGTTTGCATTTTCCTGCAATTTTTCCAGTTCCACTCTATGTGCTTCTTTTATGTCTCTCACCTGTTTGTCTGCGTCTTCCTGCATTTGATTACGAATTTTATTTGTTTCCTCCATTATCATCCTCATTACTAAGGATTTGAGGTCATTTTCTTGTATTTCCGTTGTATTTGAGTTCTCTGGGTGGTTTTCTTTGGGATAGCTGGAAACTGGAGACGCCATGTTGTTTTGGGGTTTTTTGCGTATGCTTTTTCGTTGTCCTTTAGACATCTTGCCGTCTTTGTTTTTGTTGGGTAGCTTCCAGAGTTGAATGGAGGGTGTCTGATGATAGATTCACTTGTTTTCTTACGATTTCCCTAGGCTGCGAGCTCAAAGCTTCACTGGTGTGGATGTTAGGATGTTAGCCCTGTTGTTCTGGTCTCTCACAGCCAGTGATCCTCAGTCCCTCTCTGCTGTGGATCCTGCAATTGTTCTGGGTCTCTGAATGAGCGTTGGGTCAGGCCAAGGTATCCACAGCCTTCTGTGTTCCCTGCCAAGTCCAGCCAGGAGCACTGGGACCGAACCACGGGCAGAACTCAGCTAGATTCTCAGGGCCAGAACCGTCTGCCAAGCTCAGCTAGGGATTTTGGGCCCAAAATGCACACAGGGCCCAGCCAGAATTTTTGGGCTGGGACTACGCACCAAGCTCCACTAGGGCCTTTTGGCCCAAAGTGCGTGCTGTGGTCAGTTATTGACTCAGGGCCCGAACTGACCACCAATCTCAGCCAGGAATTCTGGATTCAAACTGTACACTGTGTCCAACCAGAGTCTTAGAGCTGGTGGAACCGAGAGCTCTGTCCAGCCTGTGCCACAGCAGGAGAACTGCGGCTGCTCTGAGTTAGCGCCAGTGGTGGAACAAGTGCTCCGCCCGCACTGTGTCCCCGCAGGGGAGCTGCCGCTGAGCTGAGGTGGTGCCTAGGATGGAACCGCGCACGTCACCAAGCCTGCGCCACAGCAGGAGAACTGCGGCTGCTCTGAGTTAGCGCCAGTGGTGGGACAAGTGCTCCGCCCGGACTGTGTCCCCGCAGGGGAGCTGCCGCTGAGCTGAGGTGGTGCCTAGGGTGGAACCGAGCACGTCACCAAGCCTGCGCCACAGCAGGAGAACTGCGGCTGCTCTGAGTTAGCGCCAGTGGTGGGACAAGTGCTCCGCCCAGACTGTGTCACCGCAGGGGAGCTGCCGCTGAGCTGAGGTGGTGCCTAGGATGGAACCGAGCACGTCACCAAGCCTGCGCCACAGCAGGAGAACTGCGGCTGCTCTGAGTTAGCGCCAGTGGTAGAACAAGTGCTCCGCCCGGACTGTGTCCCCGCAGGGGAGCTGCTGCTGAGCTGAGGTGGTGCCTAGGATGGAACCGAGCACGTCACCAAGCCTGCGCCACAGCAGGAGAACTGCGGCTGCTCTGAGTTAGCGCCAGTGGTGGAACAAGTGCTCCGCCCAGACTGTGTCACCGCAGGGGAGCTGCCGCTGAGCTGAGGTAGTGCCTAGTGTGGAGCAGCGTGCTCAACTAAGCCTGCGCCACAGCAGGGGAGCTATGGCCACGCTGAGTTAGTGCCTCAGGCAGAATTGTTTGCTGGGCCGGGCCAATACCCGGGACTCTGGGGCCGAACTGTCCGCCGAGTCCAATCTGGGTCCAAAGGCTCCACGCGACCCAAATCCTGCCCCGAGTCCCCTCTCCCGCAGCAATTCCCACCAGCCACCACACCAATCGCCTCCACCGGAAGGCTATGAGCTGCAAACCTCAGCCGCCGCTGCTGGTGCCGCTGGTGCTGCCGCCTCTACCGCTGCCGCTCCGATCAGAGAAAAACCACGCTCCTCCCGTGTGCAGGGGCACGCAGGTCCTCCGCACCCTGGTCCCTCCGAACCGTGGAGCACTCCCGCTGCCGTGATGTTCGGACCTCGGTGTTCCTGGCTCAGAAATCTGTGCAATTCCCTGAATTGTTCACTGGAGCCTCCAAACGCGGTCCACACTGCTCGCCGCCATCTTGGATCAACTCCGTCCCTTGTATTTTGTTGGTGATGCTTACTGCTGTAGTTTCTGCTTGAATTCCTAAATTTCTATTTCCAGAATTCCCTCAGTTTGTCTTTCTTGATTCTATTTGCATTTTCAGGTCTTAAGCAATTTTATTCATTTCTGTCACCTGTTTTCTAAGCCTTCCATGGAAGTTGGCTTTCTTTAAGGTATTTACTAATTTTCTCCAATTTGTTTGTTTTTCCTGGATTTCCATAAGAAATTTATTCATTTGCCTTTAAAGGACCTTTATTATCTTCATATAGTGGGTTTTAGGGTCCTCTTCATTTATGTTGAAATATGCAGGGCCAAATATGCTAGAATATATGGGCTCTAACGGAGACATTTTGTCTTGGCTGTTACTGAGTTGTAGTTTTATGATGGCATCTAGGCACCTGGATTTGGAGTTGTTCTAGGCCTAGGGTGCTGACTTCCTTTGTCTTTGTTGGATGGGTGTTTTGCTTCTTGGCTTCTGTGATGGCTGTATCATTCCAGTTTTACTGGCCTGCTCAGCTTGCGTCTTAACAGGGAATGCTGGCTGGTGTTAGAGGCTGGTGTACTGAGATGACTTTGGTGGAAATGTTTTTTGGAGAAGGTCTTTGTGATTCATTTAGGATGGGGTCAAAAGGAAGAGGAGATGGGAGCAGGTTTTCTACTAAAGATCTGGTGGTGAGACTTAGAAAAAAGTCTGCCATTTTCCTACCTGTTCAGGAATTAGCAAAGGGTGTCTGCTTGGGTTGGGGTCTAAAACAAAACAATGAGTTGAGCGAAGCAGGTTAGAAGGGGGAAGCTCAGTGGAGTCCACTAGAGATGGGAGCATGAGTTATGAGAAGCTACCACAGAGTTTTTGTTTTTGTTTTTGTTTTCTGTTAAGTTGGAGTGGGGGGAGATTGTGAGTCTGGATAATTGAATCTGGAAGAACAGAAAAAGAAAAGAAAGTCTGTGGGCAGCCAACCTGATGTTCTGGCAGGTGTGGCATTGTGGGTAAGCAGGGCGTGCCCCCAGGAGTTGGGGACTGTGATAAAGAGACTGTGAAGGGAGGGTCAGAGGGGAATGGCTGTGAGACTAGCAGGCAGTGTGAGCAGGGGTAACGGAAGGAAGACTGCAGCTGCAGCTGATGTTCTGTTGGGGATGAGACTCAGGGGATTGGGTTTGGAGGAGAAGTGGATGTGGTGAGGGTTTTCAATTGGCTTGGCTGTTTCTGTCTTTTGTGTAGCTGGTGTGTTCCCAGTGAAGGTCGGCTGGTGTTGGAGGCTGGCCTAGTGGCAAGAGTTAGCAGCCAGGAAGGTTGAGGAGATCTTTGGGATTGGTTGGGGATCAGGCCAGATAAGAAAAGGGAGACAGCAGCAGGTTTCCAGTTAAGGAGCTGAGAATGAGACTAGAGGGACTGGATTTTAGGAGCAATAGGAGAGGTGTGGGTCTGCCCTCAGCATACTTGTAGCCCAGGGAGGAGCAGCCCTATATTCTCAGTGGGTGCCTATTGGGGTGAGGGGCTGGGATAAAGTGACAGAGTGAGGGTGGGTGGGAGGAGACTACAGCAGGTGTTCTGTTGTAGCTCTGAGGATGAGTGGGGGAACAAAGAGAGAAGTGAAGGTCTGAGGGCAGCCTACCAGGTTTTCTGGCAGGAGTTCCCCAAGGGTTAGCATGAGGTGCCTGCTTGAGTTGGGGGCTGGGGTTAAGTGACCATGTCAGGGAAGGGGGTTAGTAGGGGATGGTCTGTGGGACAGATTTGAGCAGAAGAAATAGAAGGCTCTACCTGGTGCAGCACTTGGGAAGAGGCAACAAGAGGGGTTTTGAGGAAGGAAGGGGAAGAGATATCCAGGGGGAGTTCTGTTCAAAATACTGCACCAAACAAGGACAATACATGCAGTACACATTGAACTCCTATTCAGATCTAGCTGATGGACAGGACATTCTCCACAGGTGTGTGGAGAGCGGGGACTGACTCTGACATGAACTCTGGTGCCCCATATTTGACCACTTCCCTTTGATGGGGAGGGTGGGTGGCACTCAGAGAAAGAATAGGCAGGCTACAAAGATGAGACTTGATAGCCTATGACCATAGGTCATAGAGCTAGGGGAGGGGATAGGGTGAAAGCGGGAGGAAGGGAGGATTGGGAGGATACAAGTGATGGGATAACAATTTAGTTGTAATCTGAATAAATTAAATAAAATATTAAAAATAAAATTAAAAGTAAATATATATATATAACATAAAATACTGTTTTCAACACAGTGTACTGTATTATACAATTGTATTTTTTTAAAATAAAGACTTTAAAAACCTACAGTGTTATTAAAACTACATCTAAACGTAGGTAACAGTATAACTCAGTGAAATTGCCGAGGTATTCACTTTCTCCCACATTACACTGTGAATATTCCTTTAAATAAGACATTTTTGGTGAATCAAGATGAATTTTCAAGTGTTTCAAATATTAAGTGGAGACCTCAGAATACTAATGGTCTCTCATTGATTCAGAATCGGACTTAAGCCGAATCCTCAAAAGGAAAGAGGCCCTGGCCTACCATTAAGCCCTCAGTCTTGAATTCGGTGCTATGAACAGTTTTCTCAGGTCAGTGCAGAGGATAACTGGTATCTAAATGATCACTTCTCAATGGATAAGCAATAGACACACCATGATAACTTGTGTCTCTGAAGCTATCAATACTCAGTCACAAGAAACTTAGCAAGAGTCTGAAAGTACGTGTTCCAAACATGGTAAAGAACTCTAAAGGCCTAGAAGGATGCAAAGCCTCCAATATTGCCTCTTAATATAGTCATTAATGGGATATTGAAGAGTACAACTTTTAGTAAAAATCAGTGTGCATATGTTATGGAGTGTGTGAGAGTGGGTGCCTGGGTGTGCGGACTTCCAATTTTCTAACTTTAGAATTTCTCTGTAAAATTGTCTTGAGATTGAAGACTCATTTTGTATGAGTGTAAACACCTAAATATAACACAATTTTAGAAGTTTAGTGAGAAATCCCCAGTGTATTTGTTGGTCACTTAGAGAACAAAGTGTAAATTATATCTTAGAAAAAGGTGAATTCAATATTGTCTATTAAATGCCCTCTAAGGCACTGCTAATCTCAATATTGTTCATTTTGTTTGACATGTAGTATAGAAGGCTTTCCTCAATACTGGGTTTTTGTTGTTGTTGTTTTTGTTTATTTCTTATGGGGCAAAATAAAAAGGAATGTATATCATATTAACAAAATAGCAGAAAAATATAACATGTTTTGGTTATGATTATGATTTATTATTAATTTTGCTGTGGAAGAGGCAAGGTTTCTCTTGTTTCTTGTTTCAGCCATGCTGCATACTCCAAGCTTATTGGCCTGGAAATTTCTCAGTGATTTTACAGTTCCCTCCTCTAATCTCCCTGTTGTCTGGCTGAGTGCTGGGATTGCTACATCTTATTTTTTTATATAATCTTTTTTTGTTTTATCAAACTTCAGTCTGCATGCCTGCTCTGTACACACTTGTAGATGCTGAGCTACATCACAGGTCTGGGTAAAAAATTTTAGAGACTCGAGTTTTATGTATAGTTTTGTCATTCGACTGCCAAATCTATATCTAAATCAATACTCTAATCTATATCATCCTCTGAAGGAAAGTTGTTTCCTAGCTGCAGAATGTTGTAAGATGTCACAATTATCTAAGTTTCAGTCCAAAGAGGAACCAGACTTTCTAGACATGTTCTGTGTTCACATCCCAGAAACCACATGTTACATAAATCTCATTTAGCAGAATATTCTAACTCATGGGTGTGCTCCTTATGCCTACAATGAAAGAGGCATTGCATCCAATTCTCCCCCTACTACACACAAAAACAAGATAAGTGAAAAGAAAAGGGCCACTTTATTTCCAAGATGACTTAGAAAAGAAATAATATACCAAAAATCTAGAACGATACAATAATTTGTCTCTTGATATGCATGCATAGTGAAAAGGAAAGTGTGTTTTGATCCTAGGTAAGCAACCAGTATGAAAAATAGCCTAAATTTAACATCTTGAAGACATAATCTTTGGTAGATCTAATCAGTGTAAAGCTGAGTGGAGCTAATATGAATTAAAGAAGGGTTAATATCATGAGTCTGGGGTTGGCAGCTTCTGAATTTTATGCTCCTACACAAACATAAAACCAATAGTTTCATAACTTATTTATTTCATTTGTGCAGCCTGAAGACAGCACATTTTTCATACCCAATTGAGAAAAAAATGACTTATTTATGTTTTCTCTCAATAAAACAACACTTAAAATTTGAATGGTTACCTTTACATACATACATACATACACATGTTTAATTGAATGAATCGCTCTATTTCATATACCTGGCCATAGGGAGTAAGCAAAGAGTGAACTACAGAGAAGCCAAGCAGGGACTTTATGGCACTAGTGAAATGCTGAATTGCCATTATAGTTGCATAATTCAGTTAAGAGTTCGCAGTTTGGTTGTGGTGCAGTGGCATATGCTTTGAAACTCAGAATTGCAGAGTCAGAGCAATCGAATCTCAGTGACTTTGGTGGCAAAATAGTGAGAGCTACACAGTGGTAGTCTGTAGGGAAAAAACAGTGGTTTGGATAGCATATAGAATGCATAAAGAAAAGCATATGATTATGAAGCTCATAAAATAACTAATTATCCAAATCATAAAACAAAGAAACTAAAAAAAAAAAAAAAAAAAAGGACTACTTTACAGCGAACCTGAAGCGGTTTCCTTCATTTTATGCTGACTGCAATGCATTACTTCACCCTTTTATCCTATATGCCATGAGCTAGTGAGGTCTAACCCTCAGGTGTTTGTGAAATCAGTTTTGTTTTGTTTTAATTTTGTTTGTTTGTTTTGCTTGGTTTTTTGAGACAGGGTCTCTCTGTGTTAGCCTTGGCTGTCCTGGACTCGCTTCATAGAGCAGGCTGGCCTTGAACACGCAGTGATCTGCCTGCCTCTGCCTCTGCTCCCGAGTGCTGGGATTAAAAGCATGTGTCACCATGCTGGGCTGTATAGACCTTTTCATCCGGTAACTTGAAAAATGGACAGACTGATCCTTGAACTTGCAGAGATTTTCCTGTCTCTTCCTCTTGAGTACCGTGGTTACAGGGATGTGCTGTATAGTATAGCTGATAATTTCAAGTCCTTGTTTATTGTTTTATATTGTAGATTTTGAACAAACTCCCTAGTATGTGACTGATCCAGCATCTGTTCTCCGTTAGTTGCTTCTCTTGCATACTAGAATTAGAAAGTGATCCCAAATGACAAAGCCTTTAGGGTTTTGTTTCCCTACCTGTTTCAGTCAGTGCAGCTGGCCCACAACCACAGCCAGTGGATCTTGAAGGGAGGAAGTGAGAGACCTGAAACGTGGGGAGTGAGGAAACCTCGGGTGGTGGTGAGCAAGCGAAAAACCGTCTTCTGAGAGACAAGCTTCTATGAGACATCTTGTTTAATTGGGGAGATAAACATTTAAACATCTGGAAAGTGGGTTGAGGCTTTGGGGGTTAGTGGACATCAATGACCAGAGCTAAGGTGCTGGGAATGCTTCATTTGCATGAAGAGGAATTACAGGTCCTTGCTGGACATGACCTTATAAGGGGAGAGAAACTTTAAGTTGTAACATGGCAATCAGGGTGCCTGATCGCCTCAAGGGTGGCAGAGGTGGAGTTCCTAAGGCTACATGAACCAGAACAGGGAGGGAACAGTCCCACTCCTGCCAGTCTCAAGAACAGATTTTCAGAGTTTGGACATTCCTATCAACCACAATCTTGTTCCTAGCCAGCTCCCTGGAGCCACAGTGGTCAGTGATTCTAGTCAGTGGTTTGTTTCTCTAGTGGAGCAGTTAACTTCGTCATTATAGTAAGCAGTTGGCCTGCCTCAGGAAGAGCAAGTGGAGACACTTCATCCCAGGTAAACTTGATCTCTCTCTTTTGTAGCAAAAAATCATGTTTAGAGCCAGTGAACAAAAGAAGCATGATTGAATTACTGAATAAAGACAACGGAGTAACTAGACTATGTGACTGTTTAACTGTCACTGAATATGGTGTTGGTAATTTTTGTTGTGTTCCTCTGATAGTTTAATTATTGTATCTGTCCTGTACAAAAGCATTTCACTTATTTGTGTGTATGTGTGTGTGTGTGTATATATATATATATATATACATATATATGTGTGTGTACATATATATACACACATGTGTGTGTGTGAGTGTGTGTGTGTGCAATTAAAAGCAGAGAATTCTAACACTGCTTTTCCTTCCCAATATCTTTTTGTAAAAAGTTGATTTTAAAAATCTATTCTATGCAATTCTTGTTAAGATATTTTCAAGAAACAGGGCTGTTATTTTGTTTTGTTTTGTTTGAGTGGGGATTTCTCTGTGTCACTCTGACTGTCCTGGAACTAGCTCTGTAGATCAAGCAAAGCCTGAACTCAGTGATCTGCCTACCTCTGCCTCCAGAGTACTGGGATAAAAGGTGTGTGCCTATGTCCCTGTTGTGTGGTAGGGCATTTTCAACCATGTTCATAGCTGCTTTATACATAATAGCCAGAACATGGAAACAGCCTAAGTGTCCCTCAGTATAAGAATGGACTAAGAAACTGTGGTACATTTACACGATGGAATACTACTCAGCTATTAAAAACAAGGAATTCCCGAAATTTGTGGACAAATGGATTGATCTAGAAATTATCATAATGAGTGAGTTCACGCAGAAGCAAAAAGAGACAAATGGTATATACTCACTTACATCAAAACACTAGTCCAAGGGATACATACCATGAAAAACTTTACTTATCAAGAAAGTGGGTCAGAAGAGAGGACATCCTATTGAGACTTTAGGCGAGAGTAGCATGGAAGAATAGGGAAATAGTAGGACCCACAGGGTCCTGGAAACCTACAAGAAGAACTTTATAACAGGCAGATCTGGGTCCTGGGGTCCTCCTCAAACTAAGGCACCAGCCAAGGAGAATATAGGCAGTAAGTTCGAACCCCTACCAAGACCTAGCCAACGAACAGGATATTCTCCACCGTTGAGTGGAGAGTGAGATCTGACTCTCACACGAACTCTGGTGTCCCTTTTCTGACCATGTCCCCTGGGTGGGGAGACCTGGTGGCACTCAGAGGAAGGATAGCAAGTTACCAAGAAGAGACCCGATATTCTAAGAGCATATATAGGGGGAGGAGGTCTCCCTCAATCAGACATAGGGGAGGGGAGAAGGGGGGAAGTGGGAGGGAGGGCTAACAATCGAGATGTAATATGAATAAATTAATAAAACACACACACACACGCAAAAAGAAATGCTACTGAAAAAAAAAAAGGTGTGTGCCATCAACTCCTGGCAACATTTTTTTAATACAATGTCTATTATGAAAATTTCTCCCATTACATACATATCATTTCAGCAAATATTATGTACATAGAACTAAAAATATTATGCACACAAAAATATTATGTACATAGAAACTAAAAAAGAAGTAGTTAAAAGAAGTAACATATTACCTTAAATTAAAAAGTTTAAAGACAACAGGTCCAGACTTAGAGCTATAAAAGCAATCTCTAATTCAAATTTCTTGTAACACTTAATCTGTATGGTGTTTTCACTCCAATAATTCCAAATCAACTTATGAACAAAAAGTAAAATAACATAATAATCAGTGTACTTTATTTAAAAATTCATTTCTGATGCAATGTAAGTGAGTTGGTTAACTTTTAATGATCAGAAGCTCGTACACTGATTTGCCATGCAGTGGCAAGGTATTCAGTGAATCTTTTGGAACTTTCCAAGAAGTATTGCTGAAAATATAAAGCATATATTGCTAATGATGTTGCATCATGTGTAAAAATTGCATGAAAAAAACAATACTACTACAGAACCCATTATTTTTACTCTGACTATATAAAGATTTCTTGGCTCATGATTGTGTTTGTAAGACAAACCTCAATTTAATTCAAGAATGGTTGTAGAGTATTTTAAAATTTGATATTTTGAAGAATCCATACTATTTTAACTAAAAATGAATTCTGAAAATAGTTTTAAAACCAAATTAGCAAAAAGAATGCTCAAAATCCTACCTCTCCTGCCTTACTCTAGTAGTCTAAAGCAGGTCATCTCGTCTGTGCATGACAGAATTTGTGGAATTAGCCTTGGAAATGTTGTTTTACTGTTTCAGATGAAGGGATGAGATGCAAGCCATTCCCAAGCTTTTCTAGCTCTTTCTGAAATACTCCTGGCTGACTCAACTCACCTGTTCTGGTCCAAACTCCTCTCTAAGCTGACTGATTTAAATTGGCACTTCTTGGCTTTCAACTGAATTCCTTTACCTGGCCTCAAACTAATTCTGGCAATCTGTTTTATCTCCTGGCTCTTTCGCATACTATGCCTCATTTTCTCTTCACTTGTGTCTAGATTTTTCTTTTTGTCAAACTGTTCTGGTAAGAAACTCTCCATTCTCTTCCTGTGCTGCTCTTAAGTAGCCTCTCTTTCCTCTCCTCTCCTGGTGAGAGTTAGACATGACCTATTTCTGACTTACCCTTTTAAATCTTTCCCTGGTGCTTCTCTTTGGCTGCCCTTCAGTTAGATATCACTTTCAAACACAGCTGCTTCCTTCTATAAACTAACCTCAAGTTCATTGTCTGTGATTAAAGGTGTGTACTATGGGCGTGTCTGCATTCAGGCAGATCACACCGTAATCCAGGGTGTGTCTGCATTCCAGCTGTAGCACATCAACCTAGAAAGCCTTTGGATGTTATCTCTTGCCAGAGAAGACATGATGCTGGATTAAAATTCCTCAACATCTTCCCTTTCTGCTTAAATTAAATACTGTACACAGTTTCACTATTGCAACAGAAACAACTATCAATCCCATAAACTTAACAGTTTGAATGTCCTTATGAAGTTTTGCTGATGTGATTATCCTTCATGGCCATAGTCCTGATTATTTGTTCCTCAGAAAATATTCACCCAATATGCCTGTCTGATGAATAATCTGTCCTTTTTCAGCTGGTGTATTGATCTCTCCCTGTGCGAGACATATCAGGTTCCTACATCATCTGCATTGATATATTTCTGCGTTTCTCTCTTCCTTGAGTTGTATGTAGTGGATGTAAACAGGTTTTTGTGGGATGTGAAACAGACTTGTGTGAAGGATTGCAGTGTTTTTTTCTCTGGAAACAGATTTGTGAGAGGACACTTGGTGATGTCTGCTAGAGGAGGAACTTCCTCTTTCTGGGGTATCCTACTATGGTCTCTGGGAGAAGATATATTTGAGCCCAAAACCAGAGGGTTGAAATTTTGGTATTTGCATCATTTGGCTGTTCCTTGCTCCACTTTGAGATGCTCCTAGAGAGAAATGCTCCCAAAAATTGTTCAAGGTTCTAGGTTCTGGCTGTTGCTCTGGGTTCCAGCTGCTGTAGTTGCTGTCACTTTTGCTGAATATCTGGTTTGTATTTTAATGGGTCTGCTGGAATCCTGAGGACAAAGAGTGGAATCTGACCAAGGAACTGAGTCTAAAAGGGCTACTTCTCCTGGTTCCATTAACCTCTTTTCTCTCCTTTGCAGGGTAGGTGGGTTGAAAGGGAGGTATAGGCATTAAAGAACCCCAGATAAAGTAGGTTTGCAAAAAGTTCAAAGCCTACATCTGCGCCTTCCTTGTGGAAGCTTCTCTTATTTTGATCAGATCTTTACCAATTTTGGTGGAACCCATAGTCTTTCATCACCTGTGGAAATACAGACAAAACCTGTCCCCCAATGTAACACATTCCCTGACTCCCATTCTGATGCTAAAACATCTTTTAGAGTATACAGGTTGATCTAATTTAGTGGATTTCGCCCCCTACAATCCAGTGTCTTTCAGCATCTGTTGTTCTTGCCTCATTGGCATTCAAAAATTTAAAGTTAATAAAGCATTATTTCTGGGTGTTATTATTTATTAGTATCTCCTTAAAGTATGATTAGATCTGTCTATAACTACTTGACTAGTATACCTGTAACATGTTTTATAATACACAAACATGTTTCCTTTTACTGAAACATATTTAGGGGCATTATGAGTCTTAATTTGTAAGGGTCTCCTCATGACAGCCATCACTCCCAGAAAATGTAGAGTTACAGAATCAGCCTTTTTAGAACTTAAAGTAGAAAACTACTGAAATCCTGAATATATTATCAATTTTATAAAGTAGAAATTTTTGTTTCCCAAATTCTACAGAGTAGAATACATTCATAACAAGCATTAGATTTCTAATACCTAACTAACTTTTCTCTAGTTGCTTTGTGGTTTGCTGACAGGAAGCACTTGGCTGGTGCTGTGTTGTTTGTTGCTGGAGTATGGATGAATATCCCTAGGGAACTTCTCATAATTATAAGATTATATTGTAGGGAGTTTCCAATCAGTAAGTGATTACCTAGAATATTTCTTACTGATCTAAATTTTTTTAGTCCAATTCCTACCCTTACCAATCTTTCCACAAATCCTGGATTGTTGATGTCTTCTAGAAAAGTTTCTTGGAATTCCTTACCCACAATACCATTTCAAATGAGCTCACCTCTCACAATTAAAACAATGGACATTAGGGTCACTTTCAGCAGGCCAACCCATATAAATTGAATTAGAAAGTTTGGGTGAGAAGTCAAATTGCTCTCAGACAAACTGCCATGTTAGTACACATGAAAATTCAAGTTTATTCCTTCTCATGTCTCTGATGGAGTTGAAGACCAGGTATCTTAGTTTTACAATGAAGCTTAGTTGATTAGGGGTTAAGATGTTTTTAGGTCTAGATAGATATTTTAATTTGATAATGACGAGATGTGATGGAGATTGATTTACATTCAGAATTTTAGATGCACCAAGATGGGAAAGACATTTTCTTCAAGATGTCAAATACAAGTAGTCAAAACACTAAGAACATAACATTTATATAATTTTTAAAAATTAACAACAGAGAACCACTCTTCTAAATAATTTTAGATTGGATAGACTTGAATATGGTTACATGTAGGCAATACCACCCTAATAATAAACATTAAATAATGTTTATGAAATGCATATATTTAGAATTTTTCAGGAACTTCCACTTGAATTCACATAAGGCATCAGTCATCTTAAGTCAAAGCTCCTAGATTGCTAAACATATCCTAAATCTAACCCTGCAATAAACATGCAAGCCCACCAGACGGCAACAGTAGAGCCACAGACACTAGTCTCAGTGTGGCACTAGGACAGAATATTTCTTTTCTTGCATGTGGGTATGTATGTTCAGTCAGATAACTTTGGCATTTATTCTGGTTGGGAGATTGGTGTTTATTCCAAAATTTCTATCACTTAATTGATTTAGTTGGTAAAAATGATGAATGTTGGCAAAGCCCTTTTTCAGTTTATGTTGTTATTGATATAGTTCTCCTTTTAGTAGCTGGGTAAATCATTAATAAAAATTAGTAAATATATACAAACCATAAAAATGCCAATGTAATTTATCTTTGTTTCTCCACAGGAAATATTTATAGCCCTTTCAGTATTTTAAATGCTGCAATGTATATTTGATGGTTTAAGTATGTAATTAAAATAATCTCCAAATCTTTACATTTTTGACTTAAATAGATTAGATTCTTTTTTATTTGAAAGATATAATGTACTTTTTCTGAAGTTGCTACTATCTTCTTGGCGTGGGAGTACTGATAAGACAAACAGATTTTATCTAATATTTTTCAGTATAAGCACATGGAATTGTAGTACATATTAATTCATACAAATATTTTCATAGAAAGTCTCATGACCTTTGGGGAATGAAAGAGCCATCATGTTTTCTTTGTATGTATTTATTTAATTAACTGAATTGTTAGTGATTCCATGTAAACATTATTTATCACCCACCATGGTCATACAGACAAGAAAAAATAGATGAGAATTCTATATATTATTTTCTGGAATAGAGGACTCCTCATGATATTTAGCTGGCCATAAGACATTTCCCTGTTTTGTGAAAACCTAGTTATTGAAACGATAAATTCACACTGATTCCAGTGTGTTCCAGGGAGATTGTAGATCAATGTTTTTACAATGTGTCATTATCAGGTGACACATCCTTCACAGTAGGTAATTAGCAGGTGATAATGAGAACCAAGTCCAATATTTCACAGATGACCTGAAAGCTACACTTGCAGCAGGAGAAAAGAGCTGAGAAGCTGAGTTATAAAATAGTTTCCCAAAAACAACTTCGCCAAACCCGAAGGCAAAATATTTTTTTTAAAAATATCACAAAGGTGGAAAAAATGTTCAGAAATCTGAATCTACCCACAGCCAAGGTAGGAGTATTGATCATTAATATTGAATAATCTGTACCATGCGATATGGTTTGGACAGAGTCATTTTGACAGTCACAAACAACTAATTTCATGTTATCTGATCACGAAACAACAACAACAACAAAAAACCAACAACAACACAAAAACCAACATGGCTCATCCATCACTCTCTTCTTACGCTTTAAATTTTCTTCCCCTTTTACGTTTTTGACATAATGTAACTGTGGATTATAGAGCCAAAATGATCTTATTATGTATGCATATTACATATAGGATTGAATAACACTGACGTATCCTTAAGCTTCAATAGGTCCGTGAAAGCTAAAGGTGACTGGAAATAGACTATCAAGCAGACCTGCTGTGACATGCCGACATGATTCATGACATGGTTCTGCTAACAATAGGTTCCTCTCGGATCCTGCTTCATTAGCTTCACAAGGCATTCTAATGACTAGTCAAAACTAGATGTGGGGATTTAAGGGGACCGGGAGTATCACACCTAAGTTCATTATCCATGCTGTGGAATTCTTAAGTTTCAGACTTTCATGGTGAATGCTGTGCAGTCAGAGTACTACTTACTCTTAGATGAATTATGCCTGCAAAGTCTTCCCCTTGAGACTCTGAAAATGAACAAAAGTGAATATTTTCCAAGGGGAGAACAGAGGCACACTAAAAATATGGATTTATTACAAAGCTTGACAATGAGGGTTAAATTTTTAGCTTCTTCCTCTCCTTCGTCTTCTTCTTCTTCTTCTTCTTCTTCTTCTTCTTCTTCTTCTTATTATTATTATTATTATTATTATTATTATTATTATTCCTGTTATGTCTACCAGTATGCTTTTCCCAGAGCTTTGGTGGGATTCACGTATATATAGCACCCTGAAAAAGCAGAATATTATCCTATTGTAATACAGAAACAAATTCAGAATAGGATATTTAATTAGATAGGTGTCACCACATGTAGGAAGACTTCACACAATGGGACATGGAGCAAGTGCCAAGAAGAGAGTTCGGGAGGGGATGAAATAAAAACGTCACTGTACACAAACTCTTCCGTGGCAGTGAGTCCTTCTGTCTCATCGCTCTTTGGACTGTCAGTGACAGAATGTTCGCAGGCCAGATTATAGTATGCTCTCCAAAGAGTGAAGTATTTAGAAAAGAAACATGAGATTAAACAGTAGGCAAATACTGGTCATGGGCTGATATTTCTTACATGATTAGAGAGTGGCACATATGGGTTTGGGGAGCTGAGAGGGGTCTGATGTGTCAGTTAATGACACTGCTCCTAGGTCACCTTCAAGAATAATTGCATACTGTCCAGACACTCATCACACTGATCTCACCTATGGTTTCAGAATCAGTAGTTTTGGTTACTTCAGGGCACATTAAAAAAAAAAAAAAAAAGTAAGTTATAAAAGCCCAAGAGTGAATATCATGTAGATTTTACATTGTATACCATTTTAAATAGTGGGATGG
This sequence comes from Acomys russatus, assembly GCF_903995435.1. Classification (NCBI taxonomy): domain Eukaryota; kingdom Metazoa; phylum Chordata; class Mammalia; order Rodentia; family Muridae; genus Acomys; species Acomys russatus. The sequence continues at coordinate 34,234,377 of NC_067167.1, read as the reverse complement.
AGTCTTCTGCCAATTAGCTCCATGCACCATCATGGTTTCTGTCCAGTATATCTGCATGATGTAAGCTGTAGTCATTTAGTAGCTACCCTGGAACTGGACCGAGTGCTGTGGAATAGAGATCAATGTGCTTATGCTTATGAAACCATTACTTTTCTGACTCATGGTTCTGAAGTGTAGGAAGAGAGCACTGATTATTGGATAGGTATACTGCTATACTTTTCCTGTTATATTAGTTATTTGTGTCATGGTTTAATGTGCAAAATTTATTAGAACTCATATTCTAATATATGCATATATTTGTAATATATATATAATTTATTAGAATATTTGCATGTATATATTTATATATATGTATGTATATATTGTTGGATAAAAGCTAATATGTGATTCAGTAGCCATAAGTTACATTTATTCTGAGTTTTTATAAAATTAAACAGATTATTTTACTACATAAAATCGAACCATATATTTTTACTGTTTTAAAAGTTCATAAATGAAACTATTTTCTTCTTGACAGCTCTTATTGCTTCTAATATAATAGACTATGATGTACCCAATGATTTGTGGATATGGCAGGGCAATGTAACCTTCTACTGGATAAATCTGTGAAAGCTACACTTCTACATTTCCCTTAATTGACCCACTATAATAATCATAAAAAAGAAATAATTATCTTTTTCAGCCACTCAGATTGCTCACTATGAATGTGCAATTGTTGAGAGAAGCTGGCTATACGGAGAAAATGCCAAAGGCATTCACAGAAATCGAGAGTTCATGAAAAGGTTCTGCTTTATTAGTCTTTGCTGTTGAGTAAAATTATGCTTAATGAGAGTGGAAACAAAGGTGGAGAGACAGTGCTGTGTTTTGCATAACTATGGAAACAGTTGCTAGGAGGCTCACACAGCGACAGATTTATTTCTGGGTCTCACTTCTGCAATCCCCAATCTTGGCACCACTTGGAGGTTTTACATGGATGTTCATTGACGCAGTTGCTCCGTGAGAGTTTTCCCGGAAGGCTATTCTCTCTCACAATCTTTGATTCTGAAGACACATATCACTGTGACGAGACAAGACAGACTGCTAATGAGAGAAGAGGTAGATGTTAATTTTCAGTGAGATTGTTTTCTTGTGTTGAATTAAATATTCTTATTGCTTACTACATTCCTAGCACCTTTGACAATGCATGAAATGAAAGATTTCAAAAATAATGCAGCATTTCCTCACTTTTCATTCCATGTCTATCTTCTTTAACGGAGTTTACAAGCAAAATTAATTTTTAAGACCAGTGAGAGTCTTCTTTCCACAAATCATTAGATTTTATAGTGTTGATGACATACTATGTAATAGGTTGTTTCATGTTTATTCGTTTAAAAGACACCTTTGTAATAGGAAACACACAGTCTGATGATTTGGCTGGCCAACAAGCAAGTCTGTGTATTAATTATCACTGCCACAAAGTGGCCTGGTATCTGGTTACTGGCAATGGTTCTTGCAGAATAAATTCATGGTAATATGATCCTTGATTCTCTGGAAACATAGCCAGGCTAGTTAACCAACTTGTGATTTACCCAAGTAAGGGCATTCTCAGGAAGTGTAGACCCTTCTCTTTCAATTGTAATAACAAAACTTGCGGGACTGTAAACATGATAGGATTTTTTAAAAATATAAATTCTTGAGAGAAGCAAGTTCTCCTCACTAGAACTTATTATACCAAGCCACTCTCTTTACCAAGAAATTGTGAAACCAACCAACCAACCAACCAACCAACCAAGTAGGTTTTATTAAACTAAGAAAATAGATATCTACTAATTAGTAACAGTACTCTTTCTCTTTCTTTCCCTTTCTTGAAAGGATACTTGTGATTGCATTATGCTGACTCCTAATAGTCTTGACAATCTTTTTATTTCAGGCTTACCTAGCTAGTAACTATCCTCTATCAACAGCCTCAACTCTCCTTCATAGCACATGACAATATAGTAACCGATTCCAAGAATTAGGGTAAGAATATATCTGGAGAACGTTATGCCACATAACTCAGATGTAAAAGCAAGTTTTCAGATTTCATAATGAAATTGGCATAATCATAATTGCTGTAGTTCTGGGATGTTTTTGAAATGAGGTATCAAAATCTGATTGTACTATCTTACTTTAGTAAAGGTTGGCAGTACAAAATACTTGCTATGCAAATAATCTCTATTAAGGTATTACTATCTGATGTCTGAAAATAGATGTAAGAAAAGCCATATGGAAAAAATAAATGTAGTGGAGCAAATAAGTAAGTTACATATAAATTTATATTGTGGTATATAGTCATGTTAGAGGACTAATGCATGGGAAACACACACACACACAAACAAACATAACTACATACTTTACATAAGTTGAAAAGTTTCAGGCTAGAAATTGACTATAAAAAGTTGTAATGGCATCTTAACAGCTATAGGTCACATATGCTTTCTAAGCAAACAAGATCATAATGGTAATATATATCTATAAAATCTCTTAGAGTAAATACTCTTCAAAGTCAAAGTACATTCAGGAAGTGGAAATTACTTTCAATAACATCACCTCTTCTTCCTTCTTGCTACCTAAATAATGGCGCTTCTTATTGGCTGTATATTTGCCTCAGTGAAGTAGCTGGTGTTTTGCATATTTAGTGCTAATACCTCTATGAAACCTACCACTCTCTGTGATTCCTGATGCATAGTCAGTGGTGCTCAACCCAAGAGTGAATGGTGACCTAAATAGAGCAACCAGAATAAGACCAAACTCTCATCTTAGAGGATGCCATTCGTGATGTCAACATTTTCTTTAGTACAAAGATGAACAGTGCTACAATTAAACGACTTAGATTATTTAATCCCACTACAGATTCAGTGCAATACGCATCAGACTTCTGATGTCAAACTTATCATGTCTAGAAAATATACAAAAATTCGTTGCTGAACCACAAGATGACAGATAACCAAATCAATATGCAGAGGATAATATACAGAGAAGAAAGAACACAGCTGAGGTCTCCTAATATCTGACATCATTACACTGTAGCGACACAGTGATAACGACAACCTTAAACAGCACAAGCACACACAGCTACCAGTGGGGCAAAACAGGACATGGCAACAAAGGGAAAAGTCCATGGACAAGTAATCTTTCCCAAAGATGACTGAAATATAGGGAGGAAAAATCCTGTTCTACAAATGGTGCATAGCTGGATATCTGTGCAGAAGAATAAAATTTGTCCTATCTTTCCCTTCACTTTCTATAAAAAAACTCAATTTGAAGAAGTTCAAAAATGTATAAAACGGCATCCTGATGCTGTTGGAGGAGAGCATAGGCGATGTTCTAGAAGGTACTGAAATGTGTGGGAACCTTCTGAGACAAACTTCAATGGCTCAGGAACCAGCCCCAAGAATCAACAGATGGAGCTACAGAAAACGAAACTTTGAGCAGAAGCCATAGAACTGGAGAACATTTTTATGAGCTGTACTTCAGACAGGGGGCTAAAGTCCAGAATTTAGAAATGATTAAAAATAAATGAATATTAGTCAAATAAAGCTGTTAGACAGTATATAGGTAATGTAAAGGACAGTTTGAAAGAAGAAGCACAGATGATTAAGAACTAATATTAAAAGTTTTTAACATCACTTAGACTTCAGAAAATGTATACGAAAACTTGTACGAGACACCATCTCATCTGGTCAGAATGGCTGTTATCAAGAAATATGACAAAATGGCATTAGAATGATACTAGGATGGAGGAATCTTTCTTTACTGCTGATGGCAGTGGAAACTGAGACAGCCATTGTTGAAATCCTAGTTGAGATTCCTCACAAAAGGCAGTTATTGTGAATGCCAGCTTTGATTTTTCTTTGCCCTGATCACTGGTCCATTAAGCATTCAGTCACTGAGTACATTTGTAACTTTGACCAACCTACACAAAGGGAATTCCTTTTTCAAATTTGGGATTTGGTAACCTAATTTTTTTTCTTCTTTTGCTTTGATTTAAAGCTAAATCAAGCAATCCTATTGTAGTGATAAGTAACAAGTAAATTCTCTTGCTATGCATAGAGTATGTCTTTAAAAAACAAAAGTAACCCCCCCAAACACAATTTTTCTTTGGAAAGAATATTTAGTATCAAAAGTGTTTTTCTCAGGAAACAATATGTTCATTAAAATAGTTATATATAAAATGGTTATATTACCAGCATCAGAAGCAATTTAATATTTATGCTGGAAATTATTGAGTTCATCTTTCCTGAATATGTAAAGCAAAATAATAAAACAACTTAGATGTCTACAAGAACAACACTAAGATATGGAAAATAACAGATCACATGAGATCCAGTGAGGTCTCGGATCTCGACAAACTAAAGAATACATGATATTGGGTTTCCTATATGTTTAAAAGATAACTTTTATTTCTTTACTATACAAAGCAGAGAATCATAACTGTGATAACACATAATTAATGATCGTTTAACTCATTTCAAAATAATGCCCAAAACAATGTCCATCTCTGTGATGACAGAAAATTAAAGAAAAAAGAAAGAAAGAAAGAATGAAAAGAAAAGACTAAACAACAAGAAGACTGAAAATCAAAAGACTCCTCTGAGTTTTTATCTTCTTCATATTTACAATCTTAAAAACATTTCAATGTTAAATCAAAATTTTCAGTTGATTATAGCTACGGCATACGTATGTCTGTTTGTTTTAACATCTCAACTTATGCTCTACGGCCTGCCTTTTGTAGTTTTGCACCATGATCCTCAAAGGTCAAAATCAGATAAAATATTCTAAACCATGTCTTTGGGGGAATCTCCCTTAATGTTATAACATTTGGTTAAGAAATAAAGTCAGAATGAGAGGACCTAGTTAAGGGAGATAGGTTATAAGGGTCAAGATATGAAAGGCCTTAATGCAAGAAGAAATAACGTTTATGTCTCAAATTTATTCCTTCAGCTATAAGACTTGTGAGTCAAATGAATGTTTTTAGAAATTAAATGCAAGCATCAATAAGAAGTCCTCCAGCAGTATTAAAAAGTGGGTAAATATATTTAGATTTAGGTTTTAAAATTTTTTTAAACTAAGAGTAATTGAGGAAAATATTCAAAGTCATAGTAGATGCCATAGTTTGTCTCCCTTTGCTGTGGTAAAACACCCCAATAAAATACCAGCACCTTTCCAGAAAAAAGAATAATTTGGCTCACAATCCCTAGTTGCAGTCCACAATTGTGGAAGAAGTAACTGAACTTACTGGAATTGGAGGCAACTTATCACGTTACACACATAGTCAAGAGCATGTAACTGTGAATAAACTGGCTGTCTTCTTTTCATTCAGTCCAGAGTTCAGCCCATGAAATGGTGAATGCAAAAACAAACCAACAAAAAACAAACAAAACTTCAACATCCCAATAATTCATGGTGAGTGATTGGGGTGGCTCAACTGCTCCTCAGTCCTCATGACAAAGATTGAAGGAGTGTATGAGATTACCTTTGAATCAAAGAGGGGCTGGCTTATATTAATATAAGTGGCATCTACGTGTTTGGCAGTTATTGTGTTTGTTATGCTAACAAAACCCTTTGCAATGGAAGAGTGGACTTCATGTTTTACCATGATGAAAAATGAAATAAAGAAAACTAATGGATGATTTTTTTTTTGGCTATATAATGAAAGCTTAGCTTTTTAATTGGTAAAATGTCACAGGTTAGGAAAATAAAATAATAAATAAGTCTTTGATGAGACTCTAATATAATGAAATTATATACCAATTTATCACACTGATATATTTTAACTCCAAGATACCTTAGCAGTATTTTCTTCATCATACAATTTCCTTCCTTCTGTACCTTTGTATATGCATCAGATGTGCTCACACCTCCTTCGGTCTGCCTTACACCCATTTCTTGATATACACACTGTTTTTCTCTTTTCTGGAATTGAACTTTTAGGGGTAAATACTTGGATTATTTTGCATTTAAATGTACTGTAAATCAAAGTAATAATAAAGGCTGGTGTTATTCCCATGGGCACGTATTAAGTATCTCTTCTTCATCTAACAATAAGCTGCAGTATTATGAATTCAGTTCCCAGTCCTGTTTGAGAGTAATTGAGAACTGCTATTCTGTTTGATTTCTCTTTCCAGTTTTTCTCCACATTGAAAAATTTTAAATAGTGTAAGTATGAATATCTGCCATCTAGTTAAGGTAACTAATTCAGTTAGATTATATGTCTATACATGTTCATTACATAGTAAGGAAACTTTGCAGTTGTCTGTAGTGTCAAAAGACGTGGTGTCATCGCATTCCTTGCGTAGCTCTCACTGGAGATATAGTTACTCACTGTACCCAACTCTTTGTTGTTCTTGTTTGAATATCTCTCCCCATATTGAAGCAGAAGACTTTTCAACAATCTTCAGCAGCCCGCAGAGTGGATTGGAAGGCCAGGTTCCATGGAATTCTCATGTTCCTTTATCTGAAGGTTCACATTTTAATTTTTTTTTCTTTTCAATTTCAAATTTTGGAGATATTTTAAAGCATGATAGAACTTTTATTAATTCTTATAAAATATGATGTTTGAAGTATATATGCATCATGCCACACTGACACTGGGTAATTAACAAGGACATGAGTGTATATGTTCAACAGTGTTTGTAGTAGGAACATGTTATCATCTACTATATATTTTTATTTATTTTTTATTTATTTTTTTTTGCTTTATTTTTTTTATTAATTTATTCTTGTTACATCTCAATGTTTATCCCATCCCTTGTATCCTCCCATTCCTACCCCCCCCCCGTTTTCCCATTATTCCCCTCCCCTATGACTGTTCCTGAGGGGGATTACCTCCCCCTATATATTCTCATAGGGTATCAAGTCTCTTCTTGGCTACTTGCTGTCCTTCCTCTGAGTGCCACCAGGTCTCCCCCTCCAGGGGACATGGTCAAATGTGAGGCACCAGAGTACGTGAGAAAGTCGTATCACACTCTCCACTCAACTGTGGAGAATATTCTGACCATTGGCTAGATCTGGGAAGGGGTTTAAAGTTTACCTCCTGTATTGTCCTTGGCTGGTGCCTTAGTTTGAGCGGGACCCCTGGGCCCAAATCTGCCTATCATATTGTTCTACTTGTAGATTTCTAGGACCCTCTGTATCCTTTTATTTTGCTATTCTTCCATGCGTCTCTCATTTAGAGTCCCAATAGGATGCCTTCCCCTCTGTCCCAATTTCCTGGTAAGTGAAGGCTTTCGTGGGACATGCCCCTTGGGCTAGTATGCAGATATAAGTGAGTATATACCATTTGATTCTTTCTGCTTCTGGGTTAACTCACTCATTATGATCATTTCTAGCTCAATCCATTTATCCACAAATTTCGGGAATTCCTTGTTTTTAATAGCTGAGTAGTATTCCATAGTGTATATGTACCACAGTTTCTTTATCCACTCTTCTACTGACGGACACTTAGGCTGTTTCTATGTTCTGGCTATTATGAATAAGGCTGCTATGATCATGGTTGAGCAAATTTTCTTGTTGTGTGCTGGAGCATCTTTAAAGGTAAGATATTGATGTAACTATATTCAATAAAGCAGCACATTGATTTTTATACTTTGTCCTCTTAACTCACTGTAATGATATTATAGCCTTTGATCAAAATCCCCCTTTCCAAGCCTTCCAGGATCCTGGCAACAGGTTTTCTTCACTGCATATGGATGAAATCTAATATTTGAGACTGCCTGTGAATGCAGTCATTCCTTGTCTATATTTCAGTATCTTACATCTTGCATTGAATCTGAAATCTTCCAGTTGTACCCACATTGTCTTAAGATCTTTAATGTACCTATTAGGGAGTTGGTTGGAATAGTGTGACTGTAACTTCTCTTTTAATTTACGAAAGTGGAGAAAGGATAGAAGCCAAGAATTGTGCCCTCCACCTGAGTGGTTTCTATGTTCCTCTTTAGCTACCTTAAGTTTCTTTTGCCTTATCCAGGAAAAGTGTTGTGATTTAGTTTCTGCAGACCTCCCAAGATCGACACATCTTTCTTCGGAAGGAACAACAACTTTAAGACCCCAGTTGGAGCACTCAGTTTTCAAACTCAATGCCAAAGGCAGGTGCTTTTCCAGCTCGATTTTGGTCATCCATTTTTGACCCTTGATAGTTGAGTCTTTGCCCTGTTCCACAAACAACTTGTTTCTGTTTCTTTAACTTGTGGTTGGCATGCTTACGCTTACTGGACAAGATGAAATGTAAGCTCAAAGCTGGGGAAAATAGAGTCTCACAGACTAAATTCACTGTGGTAATAGACAGAAAACTTTCCTTTTTTCCTGTTCTCTTTTCCTGCTGCTCTTGCATTAGAAACACTTAAAGGTCAAAAACTATCCTTGAAGAGTCCAGGAGAAGGGAAGTGGTTAAGAGCTGATCTCCCCGAGGCAGCACAGGAGGAATCTGTGCGGGAGTTGATCAACTCCACTGATAGCAGACCTGAAACACCGAGGCGCCTTTCATTCCCCAAAGCTGTCCTTGTGGGTCACAATTGTTGGCTTCTATCCTTTCTCCACTTTCGTAACTAGTTTCTGAAAGCCTTTTGAAGAAGCCAGTTGAAAATTAGTCCCTGTCTCAGAGCTTGCTTCTAGATAAGATTTTAATCTTAGGACAGAATTTGTTGTCTTTTTAAATTTTTTTAATGTTTATGGGTTTCCAAATAATTTTTTTCTGAGCTTCCATTCATCTGAATTCAAGAAAAATGTTGAATGTATGGATATGATTTATGTTTGACTAGATTCATATTAATGCCTTTTTGAGGACTATCTTGAATATTATGATTTTATAACAGTATCAATTAATGTAGTGCTTGTGTAATCATGATGAAATCGAAGAACAAAGATAATAAAAATAGATTTTCTTCAGGTTAGTATTAATATGAAACAGTAGGTGAGAGAAACCTTTATGGATAAAAAAATCTATTATATATCAAGTTACATGCTATGCTTGTCAAATATCATAAAATACATAAGTATTGCCATATACCTTAAATATAAGCAAAATTAATCTTAACTTAGAAAAACAGCTAAGACTAAAAGAAGAAGAAAAAATAGAGAAAATATGTGTGGAAGTCTTCCCAGGCACTTTATGTGCGTATTCACTCAACTTTTTTATAGTAAAAGAAAATATTTGCTCAGGTTACTTGATATATAACCAGATACAATGGAGCAGAGGAGTTAAAACATTGGAACAACATGCATATGAATTACAGTTTTTTCAAAAAATAGCTAAAATTTTTTTAAACTAAACAAGACATACAAACTTAAAAATTAATAAAGCAGGATAATCCCCAATCTGATATTGAGAGAATAGGAAATATATTATTAATTTATTTAAAACGAGTACTATTATTAAATGGAGAAAATTGACAGCTCATTGTGGGAGATTGAAATATGAAGAAGCCAAATATTAAGGCAAATAAATTATATTGGAGAACACGAGAGGGACACTACGAAAAGAGACAGGAGCCCTGAGGCTCACTGCAGCTGCAGCCCCATCTTTTGGTATTTCTATTAAGCCATTAGACCTCTGCCTTGTTTTTTCCATGTGTAAAGTGTAGATGTTCTAATAATGACTTTCTTTACAAGTCTGTGGGGAGCATTAATTAGGCAGTGTTCTCTATGCGCTTTGAAGATTAAAAGACTCAAATAAGTGCTAAATACAATAAAAAGAAACCAAAGAGATGCAATCAGAAAGTACACAAATCATGGAGATGAAAGCAGAAAAAATATAATAGAGGTGATAAAGTCTAAATGGACAAGGAACAAGGGCCACACGCTGAGGAAAACTGATCCTCCAACAAACACAACAAATTAAATATGTTTAAAGCAGAGCTTATATGGATTAATTTACAAAGGCTATACCATTCGGAAAACAAACATTTTTATGTATGTTTCTATGCAGCTTGTGCTAAAAAGAAACTCAATATTTTGTTTTCAAGGACACAAAGGAGGCCATATGCGTTGTGTCCATCACGTCCCAAGCTGTCTCATCTGTTCTTGTCAAGCCTACTTTTAGGTGTTATGTGCCTATCCAACGTGAGGCCTTTGCTCTGAGATTCCACTTATCCCTACCCAATCCTGTAAATGTGTGAGATTCACAAAGTCAACCCAAAATAAGATGGATGGGACTCAGTGACCACAAAGGGCTCCAGTGAACTGTGAAACAGGGAAATGAACCAGGCTATAGTCAGAAAAGATTGGGTGGACTAAGAAACTAATGCCAGTTACTGTATCAAGCTTTACCCTGTAATCTCCTTGAGACAAATAGAATTTTCAAGGAGAAAGAAAAATCATGACTTTAATCAGAAAGATAATAGTAGTACTTTTGAATCAATTTGGTTTTGCATAAGAATTTAACTTAGGTATGGGTTTGGATTAGAAGGAAGGCATTTAACCAGAGGCATAATATTAACCACAGGTACTTTAGTCTAAATGGAAATCAGAAATTCAACAGCTACCACACAGAAAATGGCCAGTCAGAGCTGGGCTTTACCAACAAATCTGGGGCACCTCCTATGGATGCTGCGCTGACAGAATCAGGTGTAAAGGGAACTATGAGAGTCCATAGCTGAAAGTTTAGGGCCTTCTCATTTCTGGCAGTTTCTCCTAAGATTTACAGTTTAGTCTTTTGACTCCCATTCTACACTTCCATGCTCGCCCATCTTTCAGGTTCTGCATAGATAACTTTATTCACCTGATGTAATTGTCATCTCTGAGGCTTTTCGCTTTTGTCTGCTAACCTAGGTCTAGGCTTGGAAGCTTTTAGCCTCCAAGCAATTTAATCTAGGCCTAGAATGTTTTCAGCCTCTGAGATTTACTGCAGAATAGGCTCTCTCCTTCTTGTTCTTTCTGAACTCTTAACTGGCTGGTTCAATTCAGCTGTCTAGATCAAAACTCCTCTCCTAAGTGACCGATTCAATCTGGCTTCTCCCATGCTCTGACCGAATTGCTCTGCCTGGCTTCATACTAACTTTGGCAATATGTTCTAATCTTCTGACTTCTCATTCTCTGGCTCATTCTGTCTTTGCTTGTGTCTATCTTGTTCTTTCTTCAACACATCTCTGTAAAACTCTCCCAGTACAACTGCCTCTGAATTCCCCAAACTCAACTACCACAAACTCTATTCCATTGACTCAGTGAATTGCCTGAACAGCACTCAGAGATTTGCCTGCGTCAGTTTCCTAAGTTCTGGCATTAAACACATGTACTGCCATGACTGGATCTACGCTTTTCTTTATCTGAAACCTGCTCTATATCAGACTGGCCTTGAACTCAGAGTTTTGCTTCCTGCTTGACTCCTGGGAATAAAGGAATGTTTGTATTTGTGTTGGCTCACAAGGACCAATAAGGTCTTTGAATGTGAGCTCTTGCCAGAGCAGCAATATTCTGAATTAAGATACTGCCACAGGGATCAGGTACTATTGTCTGCCCAGTGGTGATTTAATGATCCACATTGTAACTTGAAACCTCACTGTTACCAAAAACTTGAATTTGTATTTTGTCTCAAATGACTTGCATTGAAAAGATGTGATTTGACAAACCTCTAAGTTAAGGCATTATTTGTGAAAACAAATTGGTGACCAATTTGATATCAATCTCCAGCAACATATAAGAAGAAAACCCTAGGGCATATGAAACAGAGTGGGCGGAGGCAATAGAATTCATAGCTAAAGGACAAAGTAGGACTTTGAAAGTCTATCAGTAGGGTGCTTGTGAGTAGCGGATTAATCTAAGACCTCTCATAAAAATTTAGATATATTCTTAGGATGACCTATAAAATAATATTTGTAATGGCATAACTACCTTCAGTTTATATGCTTAAGGCCACTTTTTTATGACTCTTCTCATACCTTACTTTTAAAAAACTAAGTTTGCTTTGTAGTTATTTCTGGGTTGTGTAATTCTCTCTTGTCTACCGTATTACCTTGTCTGACTCATGTGTCTAAGAAATGGCTAGGAATACACATATCAAGTTGGTATCTGATTCCCTATTACTTATATTCCAGTAGATCACTAATAGTTCAAAGAAATATTTTTAAAATATAGTAAATGAAAGAGTATAAATGAAAAGATATGGATGTCTTAGGGAAGTTTTCTGTTTGCAAATGTCATAAACAAATCAGAATGCTGTTCAAATTGTCTCCTAAATACATAATTGAATTAAGACACTCATGAAGCCCACTAAATGCTAAAAGGCAAACATCTCGTTGAGTGAGTGAAAAAATTTCAAGGTCTGTGGTCAAAGATGGCCTTCCTTTTCATGGTTTATTGTTTAGTCAGACCCGAATCTCAATGTTTTGTCACCATTTCATTGAATTTTTTACATTTACTGCGGTTTGATCGTATTCACAGTATTCTCCTCCTATTTCTGCCCAAATTTATAGTGCTGGGAGCATCTCTGAAGAACATTTTCTTCCTCTTCTAACAGAAGAGTGCATCTAACAGAACTCCGTATGATTTTTGCCACATTTCTTTTATGACAAGAAGTGTGACATATTCACCCTTCATCTTTAGAGGGAGTTCCTGAGGCACAGGCTTCTTTTAGGGTAGCATTATAGAATCCTGATGACAATGTCATTCACCATACACCAAGCAATAAAGAGACTAAACCTACTTTTTCTTTGAATGAATGACTGGTAAGAGCATCATTTTGATTCTCAAAGTCATTGGAAATGCTTCAATGCAAATGTTATAGTGGCTGATGAATTTATAGTAAGCTTGAGAAGAATAAGGTACTTTGTAAACAAGAAAACTACAATTTCAAACACAGGAAATAAAAATGATTGAAGTTTTTTTAACTTGGCTTTCTTTGAAAATAAGGTGTTATGTGACAAGGGATTCTGAATTATATTACAATAAACAGAATCAAACACTCAATTAATATATTTGTCTAAATAGCTAATTTCATCTGTAAAGAAAATGGTACTTAATTAATTAGGCTGAACAAGACTTCTAACTGTGAATTCTCAGCAATGCTGTTAAATGCGGTCAGTTGAACTACCAACTAGAAAGAAAAAACATATTGAAAGAAAGAATTGGAAAATTATGTATATTAAGGACCTTGTAACTAGTATCAATTATTTGATAAAACTCGTTGTCTTTTTATGTTCTTACTTATTTTTGAGGATTTCATATGATAATTTTGAATATATCTTCTTCTGCCTTCAACACCTTTACAGCTTCCACCACCTCCTTTGAAACACAACTTCTTGCTCCTTTTTTTCCTTTAAAATATCAAAACCTCAGAGTCATTTTGAGGTTTTGATATTTTGAAGAAAGAAATGCATGAGACCTGATAGGCTGTGACCATATGGTGGGGGAGGAGGTCCTCTTCTGTCTCAGACCTAGGGGAGGGGGAGAGGGTAAAAGAGGGATGGAGGGGGTAATGGAAAGATACAAGTGAGGGGATAACAAGTAAGATGTAATCTGAGCAAATTATTTAAATAAAATATATCAAAACATAAATCAACAAAAAAGAAAAACAAAACCCCCAAACGAGCAAACAAACAACCAGGGTCCATCTTTCTGTTCCATCCAGGAAACACAAATTAACATCAGTGATAAACATTGCCTCACGGTGAGTAGATGAAAAAAGATATTCCATGAAATGGACCCAGGAAACAAACTGCTATAAACATTTTTATATCTAACAAAATAGGCATCAAAACAAAATTATTTTGAAGAGATAAGGAAAGACATTTCATATTCAACAAAGAAAATTCCACCAAGGAGATGTTAAAGTTCTAAACATTTTTGTACCAAATGCAAGGGTACCCATGTTCAAAAAATAATACTACGGTTACAATCACATATTGAACCCCAAATTCTGGTATTGCGTTACTTCAATTTTTCACTGTTGCTAATAGACAGGTAACCCAAAAAAAGTAAACAGTTCAGCATTGAAGATAAGTGACAATATAAACAAATGACACTAAAGGATATTAAAAATAATTCACACAAACAAAAAAGAATATACCTCTTCACAGCACATCTCATGATCTCTCCAATGTTATGCACATATGTGGATACAAAGCAACTCTCCCCAGAGATTAGAAAATTGAAATAACATACATATGGTCTGACCACAACCAATTAATGCTGTATCAACAACAGAAATCCTAGAAACGTATGGAAACTGAAAAATTAACTACTGTATGAAAAAAAAAATGGGTCAAGACAGGAATTGAAAGAGAGTGAAAACTTTCTAGAGCTCAATAAAAATAAAAACACAATGTGTCCAAACTTATTGGGCACAATTGAATGCAGTTTAAAGATAAAAATTCATAGCACCAGATGCCTATATAAAGAAAAGAGAAAGAATTGGAGAGATCTCATATTAGTAACTTTACAGCATACCCATTATGTCTAGAACAAAAAGAAGAAATAATGCTCCAAGGGAATAGATATCAATAAATAACTAAATGCAGGGCTAAATTCAACAAAGTAAAACAATACAAAAAGTAAATGAAACAAATAATTGGTTCTTTGAGAAAATGAATAGGACTGACAAATCCTTAGCCAAATGAAACAAAAGGCACAAAGCGATGATCCAAATTAGCATGTAGTTGAAAAGGGCGACATAGCAGCAGATGAAGATAATATCTAGGCGATCTTAAGGACACAGTGTAGAAATCTGTAATACACCAACTTGAAAAATAGAACACAAATGGATAATTTTCTTGATATATACAAACTACTGATATTAAGTGATGATCAGATAAGCAATTTAATCAGATCTACAGTTCTTGGTAAAGTAGAAGCATTAATAAAAATCTCCAAACTAAAAGAAAAAAGTTTTTGCACAGAATTCTAACTTTCAAAGAAGAATCAACTCCTCAAATTATGAAATAGAAAGAGAAAAAACATTTTCTAATTCTTCTTATGAGGCCACAGTTAACCTGATACCAAAGCCCAATAAAGGGAATTATAGACCAACTTCCCTTATGAACATAGATGCAAACATTCTCATTGAAATACTGGCAATCCAAATGAAAGAACCCGTGAAAAAGACAAGCCTCAGAGAGGGGAGCCCTCCGCCCATAACATCTGACTTCAGCCTACCAAGTGTCATCTGTACTACCTGTAATTGGAGGTTGTTTAGAATATATAAGTTATACAAGTTAATTATTAGTTGATCAAATCATGATAATATCAATTACTAGTCTATTTTTATCACAAGAATATACGTGTTGTGTACAACAGATAGATATGATTCTATAGAAAGATAAAGTTAGTTACATAAATTCTTCAAAAACCTCAGAGACATACAGAATATGAATGTTTTTATTCTTTTAAGGATTCATTGGCACTAAAACAGGTTAACTCCTGGAAACACCCAGCCTACCTCAAAGAGAATGAGGAGCATCAAAGAACCTCCTTATGGAGATGGATTCAGAGGTGTTAAATAAGGCAATGGGAAAAAATGTTCTCATTTCTACTATAGACAATATTCTGCCTAAAAAAGGCAAGCTTGGATGTATGCAGAGTCAATGGCCAAACTCTGCCAAGACAGGGTAAGCAAGTACCCAATAGTTCCTGCCTAACAAATATGTCTGTCAGATATATGGGGCCAGAAGGCTGAAGATGATGCTCCAACATTACAGAGAGGTTTGGGTGACTGCTCAGATAGAAAACTGTCTCTGTCATCTTCTCATTTGGGAAGCTATTTACCTGCCCTCCTGGTATACTCAAGTAATCAATTTTATTCCTTTTCAAGTCTCTGATGGGTTTGAAGACCAGATAGTTTAGTTTTAACAATTAAGCATAGTTGTTTAGGGGTTAAGATGTTTTTAGGTCTAGATGGATGTTTTAAGTTGATAGTGACAAGATATGATAGATATTGGTTTACATTCAGAATTAATAGGTGCCAAGATAGGAAAGCTGTTTCTTCAAAGGTGCCAAATACAAATAGCCCAAATGTTATGAATGTAACATATGTATAGTTCCTGATTGTTTCATGGTTCTACTTGCTGTAGGTAGTTTATTGTATATATGTGTAATAATATAAACGTATATGTAAAAATAAAACAATATTTATTAAAAAGAGGAAAAATAGGCTTCAGAACAGAAAGAGATGCAGGGTTGGTTCAACATATTTAAATCAATAAATGTAACCCACTATATGAACAAAGTAAAAAGCAGAAGCCAAAATATCATCTCATTAGATGAAGAACAAACCCTTGTGAAAATGAAATAGCCTTCATGATAAAAGTCCTGGAGATATTAAGGATAAAAGGAACACAATTCAATATAAGAAAGGAAACTTAAAACAAGCCCCAGATGATAGCAACCTAAATAGAGACAAATTAAAAGAAATTCCACTACTCTATTCATACCTATTTCGTATAGTACTTGAAATCTTAGCTAGAACAAAAAGAAAAATAAATATCAAGGGGGATACCAATAGGAATTGAATCAGTAAAAGTATTTTATTTGCTGATTTTAAGTTATAATTATATACATAACTGACCCTAAAAATTCCACCAGGAAATTCCTACAGCTTATCAAGCCTTTCAGGAGTACTGCAAGTTACAAAATTAATACACATAAAACAGTAGGCCTCCTATAGCCAGACAACAAATGGACTGAGAAAGCAATAAAAATATTTTGGGATGACTGTAACAAAGAAAGTAAAAGTCTTATATAACAAAATGTTTAAGACATTGAAGAAGATATCAGAAGATGGAAAGTCTCTCATGCTCAGAGATTTGTAGGACTAATATATTAAAATGATCTTACTGAAAAGATCCTACGGATTAAATGCAACATCCACCAAAATTCCAACATAGTGGAAGCTTCTCAGGCAATTGTTGAGCAATGCATTCAGCTATGATTTCTGTAACAAGCCATTTGAAGTTATTACATTGCTATGTTTATCAAGAAAAAATATATTAGCTGGTTTGTAACTAGGGCCTATCTAGTCTCAGGTTTTCATCCTCATTAACATGTCAGATATAGATTTCATCTCCAGGGGGAATGCCTTGAATTAAATTGTAAAAAGTAACCACTCCCACAATATTTCTGTAGCTGTTGTTCCAGTGTGCTTGGTTTGTAGGGAGGTTGCTATTGTAGTTCACAGGGTTCATAGCTGGGTGAGACTGGTGATCATCTTGCTTTTTCATTAGCATGTTTAACAACTTCTAGCACTAGGAGTCCCAGTTTGTAGGATGAACCTTCCAGTTGAGCACTAACTAGATTTATCCGTGTTCTGTGACATAAGTATGTGTTTCAGCAACTGGTTCTTTCTGTCCAGTTAATCTATAACAATGTTTATTCTCCTGCAGTGTTTGCTGGACACCTGTTTGGCCAACAACTCAACAAGATTTAGCCCATTATGGCAGTTTTACTTGGTAGAACATGGTGACTAATCGGGACGCTGTCTCCCTGTTATGTGATAATTACATCTAAATACCTTTTATATACTTGAGGAAGCTTCTAGAGTAGTAAGTTTAGGAAAAAAATCAGAATGGGAATGGCCTAGGTAATGGGAAGGCATGGTAGAAGAGGAACTATGGGAAAGGATAAATAGCATAAAGGCCTTGTCGTAGAACCTTGTCTTAAGAAATACCTTCTATTACTATAATGAGTTGCAATTACCACTGCAATTTATATAAGAAAGAGTGACAGAGTGATTAGGAGCTCACAGTCTCAGACGATGGCGCCATATCCATCATGGCAGAGTACATGGCAGCAGGCAGGCAAGCATGGCACTGGAACTATAGCTGAGAATGAGAATTCATCTACAAACACAAGACAGAGAAGGAGGGAGTAATGGAGGGAGGGGAGGGATAGAAGGAGAGAGAGAAAGAGAAAGAGAGAGAGAAAGAGAGAGGGAGAGAGAGAGATGGAGAGAGAGAGAGATGGAGAGAGAGGGAGAGGGAGGGAGGGAGGGAGGGAGGGAGGGAGAGAGAGAGAGAGAGAGAGAGAGAGAGAGAGAGAGAGAGAGAGAGAGAGAGAACATCCCAGCTGATACAAATGGGAATGGTAGGAGATTTCGAAACTTCATTTCCACCAACTGGGAACAAAATATAACCGATGAGGGGGGGCATTGTCATTCAAACCACCACAACCATTTTGAAAAGGAATTGTGTTTTTTTTTTTTTTAATTATTTTTTTTTTATTAATTTATTCTTGTTACATCTCAATGTTTATCCCATCCCTTGTATCCTCCCATTCCTCCCCCCCCCCATTTTCCCATTATTCCCCTCCCCTATGACTGTTCCTGAGGGGGATTACGTCCCCCTATATATTCTCATAGGGTATCAAGTCTTTCTTGGCTACTTGCTGTCCTTCCTCTGAGTGCACCAGGTCTCCCCCTCCAGGGGACATGGTCAAATGTGAGGCACCAGAGTATGTGAGAAAGTCGTATCACACTCTCCACTCAACTGTGGAGAATATTCTGACCATTGGCTAGATCTGGGAAGGGGTTTAAAGTTTACCTCAGGAAACTGGGACAGAGGGGAAGGCATCCTATTGGGACTCTAAATGAGAGACGCATGGGAGAACAGCAAAATAAAAGGATCCAGAGGGTCCTAGAAATCTACAAGTAGAACAATATGATAGGCAGATTTGGGCCCAGGGGTCCCGCTCAAACTAAGGCACCAGCCAAGGACAATACAGGAGGAATTGTGTTTTTAAGCTCTTTGTTAGATGTTAGAACTCTTTTGGCTTCTTTTTCTGTTTCTATGATGAGATACTGTCACATAAGCAACAAAGGGAGAAAGGGCTTAGTGTAGCTCATCATTCTGTGTTCTGTCCCATCATAGTGAGATGTCAAGGTTTCAGGGAGCTGAAGCATCTGATCGTATACTGTCAGCAGTCGGAAGAAAAAAACAATGATTGTATGAATGCCCACCACGCTCTCTCCATTTGTAGACCTTGTATGTCTCAAAGCCTAATGCTGCCCACAGTGGGTGTGTCCTCTTACATCAATTAACATATGTAAAATAATCCTTCATAATGTCCTTCTCTCAGAAGTATCCATACTGTTTCAAGTTGACAATTAAAAATAATAGTCACATCTACCGAAGGGGAACTGGTTGCAAGGAGTTGGGCCAAATATATAAAGGGGGATTTTCATTGTTTGGAAAGAACATTGTAAGTCATAGCCAATTCCAGCCCATTCACTTTTCAGTATATGTTGAGTGACCTACTATTTAATCTTATCCTTCTTATATAGAGTATAATATATGGATTTGGGTTGAGAGAAACATAAACAGAAAGAAAACCTGTTTGTGTGTTCGGGAGCTAGTGAAGTTGCTTGCCGTTTTAGAAGCTTTAGAAGGATGCTTTCGACAGTGACTGCAAATGCTCTACTTTTATGATAGATTAGAGACACTGAGCTTCACTGGCCAATGCCATTCATTCTCTAGATAAAGCAACATATAATAAGGAAAACACAATATAAATTAAATATAATCCATATACAATGTGGTGCTGTAGTGGTAGATTTGCATTTGGGGATATTTACGCCACAAGCACCTACCAGTTACATATGTCTTCTAGTTTGACGTGCTTTAACTAGTTTTACAAAGGCATGCCTACTTGTTATTCTGACCAAAGAGCCACGCCATCAGGTATTTTCTTTAGGACACTGTTCCATGAATATTGCACATAGTAGATTTTTCTAAATATAGTGAGGGGTTAACAATCTTCAACATAAGTCAGGTCTTCAGCAGTGCAATACAAGGTGAGGTCTGTAACACAGTAAGTTTGCACAAAGGGAAGCTCTGAAACCATAGAATACGATCAACTAGTAATTACGTGGCAAAACTGTCCAATATTGGGTACCATCTGGAGCAGTGAATGGCACTAGAGTGGCCCATCACGTGGGCACATGCTGTTGCTTCCCCATCGCTATCAGGTGAAACTAAGGAGCGTAGGGGCAGAGGAGGAGGAACAGCAGAGAGTCTCAAACTGAAATCTCTGAAGACAATTTTGCTTAGCTGTTTTAGTTGAAAACTAGAGGGTATTCTCAATTTCAACTGTACTTTCTTTAGTACCTGGAAGGAAAAAGAAATAGAAAAAAAGAAAAAGAAAGAAAAATACCTGTGACATACTGCTTACCTAAGGATTCTTTTTTTTCCCCTAAAGTGCTTAACTCTAAACACTTGAGTCAGTATAATCAAAATTTGACCTGAATTTAAAGAGTGTTCTCAAATTTTTCTCAACATTACTGTGTTAAGAACAGACAAACACCGCAGTGGGGACAGGGTTTTCTAAGTGTTTCTGTGATAATCGTGCAAGCTTACCAGCTAAGAGGCCCAGTTAAAGATGTAAATGAACGTGAAATACTATGCATGACATTTTAACCACAGGTGATGCACAGTTTAGTTAATATCCATCCATTGACAGTGAAAGTACCTGTAGTAGTACTTGTGCTCAAATTTAAGCAAATATTTGTTTAATATGCATTATTCTCTTAAGTACGAGTGAGTAGGCCAAAGTGTTCTTAAGCTGAGTACTCACTGTGCTAGGCAGTGTGCTGCGATGATAATCTCTTGAGAGTCGTTTATTTTCACAAAACACACACCTGAGGAAAATCATTGTTATTTTTCCTGCTTTTCAATTATGTGGTTTTAACCCAGACGATTTAAGAATTTTCCTCCCTAGAAAGCTAGGTAGTTGGTTACTAATTTTTTCCTATGCCTGTTGAAATGATGTGGTTTCAACAATGGCTTTTTAACAATGGCTTTTGAGCATTCCCGGGAGGAGCAGAGTGTCCTTTATTTTGTTTGTTTGTTTGTTTTGTTGGTTTATCTGGGGATGTGGGAGCACTTCCTGATTGTGAATTTGTCATGTGAAAGGTTGTGGGTATTTTAGAATTGATACATGTTACAAAAATTCTCTAACAAATCCTGTATCCATTCTGGTGATCTTAGGACATTTCGCCCATGTGTGGTGAACTATCACCCTAGAAGGACTGTGAGCATAAACTCTCTCATCTGTTCTAGCTAGACCTAACGGACATCTTTGCTTACAACTTGTTTGCTGAGTTAAGCGTTTTAAATATATCCTTTGTAACCTGGGTCCTTATGTTGTCATTTCAAATTCTTTCCTCCCTGCATCTCTCTGCTGAACATAGCAATCCCATTCCTTATGTATGCACCGATCTTCCTTACTAAAGAATACAAGAGTGCTTTTGTTTCATGCACATTTATTTTCCCTTCAGCTCCTAGTACAATGTTTTAAGAATTCTAACTACTTAGCAAAGGTTTGCAATATTAAAATTAGCCAGGGAAAATATATGCTAATGCACTGAAATATGTATTAATATACATGGAGACACATACATTGATACATTATTTTATGTATTTATATGTACATATGTAATTTAATACAGGAAAATGTTATTTACTTCTTCTGCCCCAGCCGGAATATTAGCGTTTCAATACTGAATTTCCAGTTGAGAAAGCCTAAACTATGACCACCTTTGGAGTCACTTTTGTTCTAGATCTGCACAGACAGGCAACACCACTTGGCTTATGTATCTCTTGCAAGGAGTCTCATTTAGATAGATTAATGTGTGGAAGCCAAAAAGGATTATATCATTAAAATATACCGAGTTTGGTTGTAATCACTCACTTTCTGCAGACCTTACTTGATACCGACCAATACAGGATTCACGTTCTTATAAGGTTTGCTGGCTCTCCACAGGAAAGCAGACCCTGATAGTGCCTCTTTGGCATTGTCCTCATCCAGCTCAGAGTAGAGCTGTGATTTCTGGAGTATTACAATTGATGGGTGACAGCTAATCCTAATAGGAAGCAATGCCACGTTTGCTAATCCTGACACCGGGGCTGAACCACTTTTCAATCTGAAAATCCAAAATCTGATGAGCTTTTTTTTTTTTTTTTTTTTTTTTTTTTTTTTTTTTTTTTTTAAGAGAGATGCCACTCTGAATTCTGTCCAAGTTGACACAAGATAAATTTAGCTGTAGCCAAAATATTACAAGTCCTGTGCTACATTTGAGTGTACTTGCAGTTACTTAACACATTTTGAAAAAAAGTTTTTCTTAGTTCTACTTATAGGTACTGACATATATATCACAAACTAAGAAAAACGAACAACTATTTTCCTACTATAGATTATTTCTTTTTTCTTCTTTCTTTAAGCTTTCATATTAAATTCTGTTTCGGTAAATACAGTTCAATTGTTGCTTTTCAGTGTAAAGCAGAATGATTAGCCCACCATATAACCATTTTCCAAATTTATCCATAAAATACATTTCCCAAAATTATCCATAAACAAGTAGCAACTAAGATGTGGAAATTTCATGTTATAAAAACTTTTAAAAATATATTATAGAGAAATCTAGCAGTGAGAGATTATTTTATTGTGAAGTAAATTTTGACATCATATATGAAATTACATGCATTGTAGACATTGTGGACTCCCACTTTACTGGGGCTGAATCATGCAACAAGGTATAGCTATTGTATTTTCTAAAACTTGACAACCTTTTGAAACATGTTTGTGGTGTAAAGTAGAAAAGATGGAAATATTTGCACTCTTGAAGTGGTAAAATAGCAAAAATTCCACCAAAACTAATCAATGTGATTTTAAGCATTTTCCGGCACACCACTGATGTGCACAATTTTCTGACGTCCTTACGGTATAAAAACTATGCAGTCAATTTAATTCCTGGTTCTTTAGATAAAACACGATGTGGCAGTTTTTATGTTCAACTCTACAGAGTATGTTCAATGCTGAAAAGTGCTTTATATACATCTTAAGCTTTTGTTTTTTTTTCTAATTATTTTATGTTAAATTATCATATTAAATCACGTTCGTCTTATGAAACCATCCTAACGTTGACAACTCTCAGCATAGTATCTGCTTTATATACAGTTAATTTTCCTCTTGCTGTTGGCCTGGGATGGCTGGCTGGAGCCTGCTTCCTGACCACCTCTGCCAACCTGCAGCATGCTTGCACTGTTTACACAAATGCTCAGCCCAAAGTCACAGCAAGCGTGATTTGCATTTTTTTTCAGCAATAGTTCTCTATTTTTCAAGTGGTACATATTTACTTGTATTTGCTTATAAATTATATAACTCTAATCGAGCTCTTCCTGCGTTTTTTGATCATCAGCCCCTTTTGGTATCAAGAGACTGACAGGGTTCATTTTGCATTTCCATAGAAAGAAATAGAAAAGCCACTGATATAATCTATTTTTTCTCCTAAACTTTTATGGGTTTATGTATGGTGCAGGTGCCTATATGTGTGTGCACATGTTCCTGTGTGTGAGTGGGATGACATGACCTGCCTTATTTGTTGTTCATCATCACTGGGTATGCTAGGCAGCCTGGGTTATGACCTGTGAGGACGCCCCTGTCTCTACCTCTGATATCATTGTAAAAACACTAAGATTATAGGTCTGCCATTGTTGACTTACGTGAGTTCTGGGGTTATGAACTGATATTTTACACTTTCTGTGGGGGGAACACTGTCCACTGAGCCATTCTTCCCAACATATTTTATTTCCTAAAGGAAGCTGGATTATTCACTTGTGACAGTTAACCAAGCATATGTTTGCTTTTCAGATAGTGTTTGGTTTGTTGTGATTAAAGTTTGGGTTAAGGACCATTCTGGGCTCTTTGGGTATTTGTAGTGAAATGAATAGCTCAAAAATGTCCTCGAGCTGATAAAGCAATGGCTAAGGTCTCAAGAGTTTGCTGCTTTGACATAAGGCTTGTTTTTAGTTGTCAGCACCCATATTAGGCAGTTTACAAGTGTCTGTAACTCCAATTACAGGGGCATCTGATAAGGCTGGCCCTGGCCCTTGTGGTCCCTTGCACCCACATGATCATAATTGCCAATACACATACATAAACACATTCTAAAAATCTCCCTCAAAATGCTCAACATGGTATTTTTGAGGACTATTCTAGATTAACATGAACATATATTCAAATTAGACAATCAACTGGGAATAAATTTTAGTTAATTTTTTATAATGCTGAAATGTAATGCCACTATTAGTTTGGTTATGTTGAGAAACATCTAAAAGCATAATGTCTAAAAATTATGTGTGAGATGAGCAAAGCAATTATAGCAAAACCAAAACCAAGGATGCAGAATTGATTAAGAAGTGTAAGCATTCACTTGATAGATCCATTAAACATATCGCATAACCACCATATGTCATTTGCACAAGGAAATGATGATGACACTAAAATATATAATTTTATATATTTAATTATATGTACAATATATAATTGTTACATGATGTGAGATAATCTTACTTATAAAAATAATATTTTTATTTCAAGTAATGTTTAATTTAAAAATTGAATGAACTGTGCTAGTTAAAACAGATGTTGCATAGGAACATGCCAAAGAAATTATCACTTATTCTGAAAGGCACATAGGCTGCTTATGGCAAGTATTATTTCTGCATTAATGTTGACTAATTGTAAATCTTCAAATATATATTTCATATCTATGTGCTGTTGCAGCTCAACTCTTTCTTGTTATAACATTTAACCAAAAGATTCATAAGTCAATATTTACTGAGGTCATAATAGTTAACTGTTCCTTTAGATTAACAAAAGGAAGTTAATCATATTCTAAATATTCATATGTAAAAGTACTTCATAATGCCTTTCATTGGAAAAAGAAGATAATCCTTAAATTAAAAAAAATCTTGTCAGTATCTCTCACTTGTCAAAATGTCAGAAATGTTCCTTTATTTGCCCAAGTATTTATATTTGAACAACTAGGAAAAACATTTTGTTATTGTAGTCTCTTGGAAAAAATTTTAAATGACTTTGATTTATGAACAATTGAGAAAATCTATTAATTGAAATTCTGTTGATAAATGGTCATAATAAATGACCTATGAGGCCTATATATTAAGTCATGTTTAAAGCAACGTTTTTCGTTGTTTGTTTGCTTGTTACTTGTGTGTGTGTGTGTGTGTGTGTGTGTGTGTGTGTGTGTGTGTGTAGATTTGTATGTATGTGAGGAGGAGGTCAAGTTTGAGATTTAACTTAGGGCGTATCTGTCTCTGAGCTACAGTCCTGGCTTTCTTTCTAGGCATCCATCCATCCATCCAGCTACCTACCTCTCTAACTGTTTACTTCTCTACCTCCCTGTTTTCTTATTATTTGTTGAGACAGGATCTCACTAAGTTGTGTAGCTTATCTTGTATTCACTGTATAGCCCAAGCTGGCATTGAGATCAAGATAATCCTGCCCTAGCCTTCCAAATAGTTAGGATTATAGGCTATGTAGTCGGATACAGCTTTTATTGTCTTTATTTCCTTCTCTAGCCCCTCACATCCTCCTCACTGCAACCTTTCCTATGTCCCCAACACTATCAAATTGATAGCTTCTTTTACTTGAGTCAGTATAGTTAATATATATATTATATGTACATATATACACATGTATCACACACACACACACACACACATATATTTTTTCTCAAATATTTTAGTGGAGCCTGATGAATACATTTTTACTTTTTATGTATTCTTTGTTTCGGGTATGACTACTTTATACAAAGTTAGCTGCTGTCAATAGAGTAAATGACATTTCCAAATTTTAATGTTCCTAAAAATCATACTAACAAAATTTCCAATAGCCCACAAGAACCTAACATCTAGATATTAGTTGGTGAGTCATCCTATGTGATTAAGGTGACTTGTACAGAAATGGTTTCTAGATCATATTGACTATATAAGGTTCAAATAATATGATATTAATTTTAGAACCAAAAGCAAATACGAAACCTATTCATATTAAATCTCACAAAGCCCTCTAGCTACTGGTTTTAGTCAATACCCTTCTATCCTTGGTGCTTTGTTATAATGGGTGTGACAGTATTCAACCATAGGGTTCCTGTAATCTGCATTAGAAGTAGATTTGAGTGCTCTTAATCACAAAGAAATGATGAATCTGTTAGAAGACAGGTACACTAATTACACGTGTCAGTCATCATACATTGCGCATATATCTCAAAAGAGCACTTTTTAACCTATAAACATCTACAGTTATCATTTGAAAGAAAACATTTTACAAGACCAGTTTTAAAAAGTCTCTTAGAGATGTCTAGTTTGTCCTGTGGAACAGGATAAACTTCACCCTCCTTCTTTCCACAGTCCTTGTATGGTTTCATTTTATGTTCAGTGAAAGAATTACGTTATTTAAGCAACTACGATAATACCTTTTGAGTTTTTCATCTCTGTCTAAGTAAATCCGGTAGCAAAAATGAAACACAGAGTCAAGTGAGAGGAGAGCAGGTGAAATCTCATTTTTGAATCAAGATTGGTTCAAGCTGACTTGGAATATTCTGAGTGCAGGTCACATCTCCTGCTGTTCAGGTTACAAAAACACTGACTTTTCCATCTCTTTGAGTTTCCGGACTCTCTCAGACTCTCAGATGTTTAGATTGCAGGCCACAGGCAGCGAGAACCTCACCGTTACCTCTGCTGGCATACTGGTAAACTCATGATGAGGCTTATCTTTTTCTTATAAGATTTTTCTAGAAGTCACAAGGAACAGAATTATCTTTGTTTTTCTAGCTTTGTCCCCTACAGCTACATGTTCAAAGGTATTTGGTGTGACTCCCAACTACCCCTGGTCACTACATATTTTTTTAGGACTAAATAATAATGGAATTCTATCTACTAGGAGACTTGTATAGTTAGAGTGTGTCCTCTTCAGTCTCTTTGGCCCCTGCTACTAGGAGTCTCTGCTGGAGTTCCTCCCATATCCCCCCTGGGAGCTTACCCAGGCTTAGGTCTTCAGCTTTCACAGAAATGCCCCCCCCCCCAAAAATGCTCACAGTTTCTCTTTTCTCTACAGGCCTTTTGTCCTCCAGCACCAACTCTCTCCAGGTCTGATTTTCCTCCTCATATCTCTCTGTACTCTCTGCCTTCCTTCTTCCCTGTCTTCCACCACAGCCTCCGTCTGTTCTATTTCCTCTTCTAAGTGAGATTTAAGCATCCTTTCATGGGTAGTCCTTGAAACTTATCTTCTTTGGGTCCCTGCATTGTAGTATGTTTATACTTTAGTATGGCTAAGATCTACTTATAAGTGAGTATATATCATGTGTGTCTTTCTAGGTCTGGGTTACCTCACTAAGGATGATCTTTTCTAGTTCCACCCATTTGCCTTCAAATTTCAAGATTTCCTTGTTTTTAATAGCTGAGTAGTATTCCATTGTGTAAAGGTAACACATTTTCTTTATCCATTTTTCAGTTGAGGGGCATCTAGGTTGTTTCCAGGTTCTGGCTATTACAAATAAAGCTGCTATGAAAATAGTTGAGAAAATGTCGTTGTTGTATGTTGGAACATCTTTTGAGTATATTACCAGGAGTGGTATGGCTGAGTCTTGAGATAGAATTATTCCCAATTTCCTGAGAAAGCTCCAGATTGATTTCCAAAGTTGTTGTCCAAATTTGCACTCTCACCAGCAATGGAGGAGTGTTCCTCTTTCTCCATATTCTCACCAGCATGTGCTGTCACTTGAGTTTTTTTTTTTTTTTTATCTTAGACATTCTGATGGTTGTAAGATAGAATTTCAGAGTCATTTTGATTTGGAGGGGAACACCAATCCACGCACAAAAAACTCAACTCACAATTAACCCTGCCTACAAGATATACAGGGATAAAGATAGAGCAGATAAAACGGAGATTGAGGGAATGTCCAACCAATGTCAGGCCCAACCCAAGACCCACTACATGGGAGGGATCCAACCCCTGACACTATTAATAATAGTCTGCTGTGCTTGCAGACAGGAGAGTAGCATAGTTGTCCTCTGAGAGGATCTACCCAGCAGCAACTTGAAACAGATGCTGAGACACACAGCCACACTTTGGGCGATGTGTAGGGAGCCTTGTGGAAAAGTTGGAAGGGGAAGATGGCCTGGAGATGACAGGGGCTTCACAAGGAGACCAACAGAGCAAACTAACTGTGGCCCAAAGGACCTGTCGAGACTGAAACACCAGCCACAGAGCTTGCGTAGACTGGATCTAGGCCCCTTACAAAGATGTAGCCAATGGGCAGCATAGGCTCCATGTGTTTCCTCTAATGAGGGGAGAAGGGATTCTCTCTGACATGGACTCTCTTGCTGGCTTTTCTATTACTTTCCCTTGGTGGGACTACCTTGCCAGACTACAGGGGAAGAGGATGTGCTCGGTCCTGATGCAACCGATGAGCTGGGGTGGATGGAAAACAGGGGCTACCCTTTTTTGAGGAATAAGGAAGGGGTATGGGAGAGAGGGAGGTGAGGAGGGATGGGGCTATGACCAGGACCAGGATGTAAGCTGAATAAATAAACAAGTAAATGTATTTTTAAAATAACAAAATAAAGTGGGAAAGATAGAATTACAGCATGGAATTCACATGTTTTTTCCTTCCTGATATGCATGTCCCCAGAGAGTTCTGAGTTTTCATTGCTGAACACTCTACATTGAAGCACAAAGCTCTATCTTAATCAGTGTTCATATAATACTTCTGGAACAATGGCAACAAAACCAAGTGATGAGTCTTGTGTGAGCAGGTGTGTTCTCTGTTCCTTGTTAGTACAGGATAGTGTTTATGTGATGCAAATATTCAGACTTCCAGATTCCTTTCAGTGTTCTTCAGCACTCCTCACTATTTCATCTTGGAGACTATCACAATGTACCTTTTTTGCCATGTCCACCAGAAGAATGTTAATGGGGAAATGCAGGGCAAGAATTTTTCTCACACTTGAGTGTTTGCAAAAACCACTGTCCTAGAATAAGTGCATGGTGCATCTGCATTGCAACAGACAATAAAATGCATATAGTTTTAGCGTATGCATTCACAGTAAATTTGAGAGTTCCATTGCTAAAGCGATTAAATATGAAATAAACAAAAGAAAGCAATTAACCCTGCCTTCTAAGACCATGATAATCATGAAAGAGAATTAGAAAAACTAATGAAAAAATGCAATCTGACAGGCAAATATCAAGATCCTTTAAAAGTTTAATAGTATCAGTTACGGCTAAAACAAACCTTTAAGGATCCACGTTTTTTCCTGAGTGTGTAGTATTTCTTCTAGAAATACATTGGTTTCACTTTGCCACTTCTATTTTGTGAGATAAAAGCTATCTTTGTCCCCTTATAGTACCTGCCTTACCCCTTACAAAGTGAATCTCTGAGGTTGTTATACTCCACTATTTCTCTGCGGTGCTTTTAACAAAGGAATATTTCCAACATCCTTTCAGCGCATCTTTATTCTCTATAAAACATTACTTAAAATTTGTTGGCACAAATATCTGATTATTCCTGCATAAATTCTATTTAAATGAACAATAAGAGTTTTAATAGTTAATATATATTTAAGACAACAATTTTTATAGTACTAACAGTTTTAAATCCCTATGGTATTTGCCTCTAGACCAAACGCTCTTCTGACAGAGAAGGAGAATAGTTGCTTTTAGAAAATACAAATAAAAACAAAGATTTGATACAAATATTCACTGTTTAATTGTTTTATACCTGTTATGTAAGAAGTGGCCAATTGTTGAACAGAAAAAACAAGTCCAGGATGGCCAAGGCTACACAGAGAAACCCTGTCTCGAAAAACAACAACAACAACAACAAAAAAAAAAACACAAAAACAAAAACAAAAAACAAAATGAAAAATTAGTGTTGGGATGGGAGAATGCCTTCTTAAGTCTGTCTGTTGTTTCATATTCAGCTGGCCAAATTATCGTGGAAAACAATACTTTTTTGGGTTGCTCTTTTTTGATATTTTTAACTGTGAGGTCCAGTAATTCTGTTGACAAGGTATTTTAGTCTGATGACCATGTCAATTTTGTTACTTAGTTTTGCCAAATACATGACAGTATCCTACTGCTACATAAAATTCATATTAATAAACATCAGACACACATTTTGTTTTTGCCTTTAGACAGTGCCACAAACATCGAGGGTTATTGACATCTGTAGGGTAAGCTAACATGTAAAGATAATGGTTAGCTAGATTTGCTGTGGTTTTCTAGAGCAGTGTAAAAAGCAAACTCGTATATTAATTATATTAATGAGTATGTTTTCTATTTCTCCTTACTAAATGAGAAATCATGTGATTAAGCTAACAGAGCGTAAATTGTGATCTACAGCTCCATAATCTCAGAATTTGTGAAATCAAAGGGGAAACAATTCTACACATAGTTCATACTAACTCAGCATTTTCCCACAGAAAAATTAATGTAAATGGTATGTGAGGGTTATTAATCCCTCATTTTCATTTCAGCAATAATGTTCAATGATTCATAGCATTAATTTCAAGATTTTTATACTTCTAAATATTAGTATTACACAGTCTCATTTTAATTTTTCCCATGTTAACTTATCACAAAATAGGAACATACTTTAATTCAACTTATTTTAGAACAGTGGCATGGGATTCAAGACACCATTCATTTAGAAAAATAACAAGTATTTTCCATATTTGGTGTATACTCTGCTCTCTCTTTCTATATATGTCACCATGTGGCCAACCATTTTAATTTTCACTTGAACTGTGTAAATACACACGAATATTCTTTAAATTTTTGAGTCCCTGAGTTTTGAGTGAGAATACATGAGATCAGGTGTCCTTTTAATTGAGCATACTTTTATTTTCTTTTGACAGTTAAGTGAAAATTGGCAATAAATATTAGAGTATATATACTCATGTTGGAAAGGGTGAAGAAATATATAGATATTTTATGACACTCTTTTCCTCAATACTAACTTGTGAAACGCTAACTCTTAGGCTGCAATGATCCTTCACGAAGATGTGTTCTGATTTAGGCAGAGCACAGCTGGTAGCACTTTTTCTCTGAATGGTAGATAAAATAGTACCATGTAACGAAAGCTTCCAAGGATGCTTGGAAGATGATGTTCACTATTCCGCGAAACACATGGAACCTCTCAGTCTACATTTCCTTCTTGAATCATAATCTATTTAAATATTCTAAGCCTCTTTAAGCTACATCTATGCTTGAAATATATGTGAGGCAGATACTTCTTCTGTTATCTAGTTGAGTAAATTTAACTTACATGAGCTCAAGACTATCTATTTCAGCTCACAACAAAGCCTGTGTCCTTTTTTTTCTTCCTTGCTTGCTCTAAATTGAATAATTTAACCCAAGTGTCTTGTTTTTTTTTCTGCTGTATCCAAATACTTGACCACAGCAAATTAAGAAAGAATAAATTAGTCATGTGGTGGTGCACAACTGTAACCACAGCCTTCAGGGAGGCAGAGGCAGGGGGATCTCTGTGAGTCCAGCCTGACCTACAAAGGTCAGTCTAGGACATCCAACGCTACAGAGAAACCATATCTATTTACAAAAGATGAAACAAAACAACAACAAAGAAAGGGGAGAGAGGAAGGAAGGAAGGAAGGAAGAAAGGAAGGAAGGAGGGAAAGAAGGAAGGAAGAGAATAGAAGGTTGGTTTTGTGTTTGTCTCACATTCCCCGTGTACATCATGGAGAGGACAGAAGTGGAACTTTGAAGAAGCACGTCGTAATCTTTAGTCAAGAAAAGCTTCTTTAGTTATTTTCCTCCTTTCTTTGCCTCCCAGAATGGTGTTACGCTTCTTTAAGGTTTGCTCTTCCTACGTTAATTAACCCCATCATGATAATACCTCAAAACTCTACTCAGAGACTAACAATCTAAGCAATTTCAGGAGAACAGACGTGCCCGGAGATTTGTCTCCTAAATGATGCCATAAAGTGGACAGTCTTTAGGAATCAACACACAAGACACACTGTGTGTATTTTTTAGTAATGTTGAGTGAGCTATCTACCAAATATCATGTGACACTTGGATTCAAATCTGAGGAATTCATACTAAACATGCACTGAGCATCTGACTGAATCTTAACATTGATCAAAATTAAAGTAACACCCTATTCTGTTAACAATGCAAACAGTGATGATAGGAATATGATGTGAATTTTCAAATGTGACTTGGCTTTTAAATTATGCACCAATAGATTCATTTCTCCTAAGGACACTTGAGGACTCACAAATGAGCAAACCCAAGGGGATTGACAGAAAACCCCTGAGTGTTACACTCTGGGACTGGTGGACTCACCTTTGCTACCCTGTTTTGTCCTCGTGTCTTTATTTTCCTGCAGGTACTATTTCAAATATATTTGTTTCAGAAAAGAAAAAAAATATTTCTTACAATCTTAAAAATTGGTCCATAAATACTTTCACTGCTGTCTGTAATTTATATTTATTTTTTATTTTTCGGTTTATTTCTGATTATTGTTTTGGCATTTGTGTCCCTCATAGTCATAGCATAGGTGTCCCAGAGTTGTCATCAGCGATGCATTGCAATATGTGTCTCCAGGCTATCAAGTACACCATGGTTGAGGCTAAAGAGATCAGCTTAACAGTGGCTGTTAACAGTCAACTCTCTCAATACTCTCAACACCGCATGAGGCACATTTTAAAAATAAAAATGCTTTCTTTACATCCTGAAATGTTTCCAGTTTCTGTCATATTTTGATTCCAGGAAGATTTGTGATCTTACGTTTCTTACCTCTGATAATGTGAGCAAGAACATCTTTCCTACCACTATCTTTGTTTCATCATTAATGAATTGCATAATGTCAGATATATATGCTTTTATGTGTGTTCAAACATCTGTTTGAGAAATCTCATCTTTTACATCCGAAGGTAAAATATTTTTGCACATCCGACCTCCTGAGACCCCGTTCGTTTTATCTAAACGCTGACAAGGTATCATACTGAAACTTAATTTTATATCTTCCAAATAATTCTAAATCAGGCACTTTTTTATTCATCTCACGGTTTTATATGAGATGCTCCAGAAAAAAAGGGGAGATAAGTTAAGGGCATTGCTCCATTGCGTACCTTGTTGGTGAGATTTCATCTTGTAATTTTCGTGCCATCGCAATGATTACTGTAATAAGGCAGTATTTGGAATAGCAAATTGGCTTCACTTCCACTGCCTGTATACATATCTTAGTTTTACCCCCTTATAACTATGTGACCTTGAACAATTTAAGGAATCTGAAATTTTGGCTTCCTCGTGTATAATACAAGTACTAATTATGTCTATCTTTGTTGTGGGAATGAAAAATTAAAATATATATCTGGAAGTACAGGGCCATGATAGATATTCTAGTATATGTTCAGAGTTCAGGAAAATTTAGCCATGATAATAATTATTATATTTGTGCAGCTATTCTTCTTGTTGTAATCCAAGTACTCAGTGTTCAGGTGCCATGAATTGATGCGAAGCATGTTGTGGTTAACTTACCAGTATGGCATAATAATGTTTCTATTATCCCAATAGTTATTTTTACTGCAGTATTTTCTAACATGCTAGCAATCAGTCAGGACACAGACACCTGTTATATTTTAAAATAACCTCGGTTAACCTGGGGCAGGGCAGATATTAATCCCCTAAACCACTTCTTGTGCCATCTGCTTATAGTAATTTTTATCAAGCTATCTTCCATCCATAATCCCAAATACTTGCTAATTGTTATCGTCTGGACCAAGTGTCCTTCTCCTCCACCTAACCCATAGTGGAGCCTTTTTCTTCTTTACTATCCTCCAGTCTCTTCTCTCTCAAGTTTATATCTGCCAAAGCCCAGGAACCTTAGCCATGCCATTCACATTTGCCCTGACCAATAATGGCCTTTTACTGGTCAAAGATATTAGGCTCTTAGGAAAGGTACAAGATAGGGCACAGAAACAGCAAGCAGTAATTAGCATCAACATACATCAGACAAACCTCCAACAAGGCGCCCAAGAATATTATAGAAAATTACTTTAGTTATATAGTAAATTATTCATCATATTAATCAACAATTAGAGATACCCTCGCATAAGCATTTACTTCCCGTTATATTTTCAATTTAATACAAAGCCTTTGTTTTCGATATTTTCTATAATTCCACTTCCAAATGTTCATGGGACTATTGAAGCCTCCTTGTGTAAGATTTTACTCTGTGCATTTAAGAAACATCAGGTACAAAGAAGGTGAGAGGTCAGGACTGGGAGAAGAGGAGGGAGGGACTCTGCGATCAGGATGTAGGGAAAATATATAATATGATTAATAATAACAAAAAAAGAAAAATCTCAACATTGTGTTTTAAAGTTTCATGATCCCAACTTAAATGAGATGTGAGCACCTTGTGGATGGAAGATCTTCTTCTAGTGGTATTTATTCTCTTTGATGAGCCTGGAGGCAGATAACAGTATAAGTGTGATAATATGCATTTCAAAGATGTCTACTTTTACATATTATAGTATTTAGTACCTATATTTTTATAAGTGTTATCAGCACCCTTTCTTTAGAGATGAATGTGTATTGCCTCAAAAGAAGTATACATCACAGTATGGTTCACTGAGTGAGGGTTTGAAGGGATGCCCAGTTCAATATGGCTCACCTAGAAAACTTATATCCGCATACTAGCCCAAGGGGCATGTCCCACAAAAGCCTTCACTTACCAGGAAACTGGGACAGAGGGGAAGGCATCCTATTGGGACTCTAAATGAGAGACGCATGGGAGAACAGCAAAATAAAAGGATCCAGAGGGTCCTAGAAATCTACAAGTAGAACAATATGATAGGCAGATTTGGGCCCAGGGGTCCCGCTCAAACTAAGGCACCAGCCAAGGACAATACAGGAGGTAAACTTTAAACCCCTTCCCAGATCTAGCCAATGGTCAGAATATTCTCCACAGTTGAGTGGAGAGTGTGATACGACTTTCTCAAGTACTCTGGTACCTCACATTTGACCATGTCCCCTGGAGGGGGAGACCTGGTGGCACTCAGAGGAAGGACAGCAAGTAGCCAAGAAGAGACTTGATACCCTATGAGAATATATAGGGGGAGGTAATCCCCCTCAGGAACAGTCATAGGGGAGGGGAATAATGGGAAATTGGCGGGGGGGGGGGAGGAATGGGAGGATACAAGGGATGGGATAAACATTGAGATGTAACAAGAATAAATTAATAAAAAAAAATAATGTAAAAAAAAAAAGATAGCATCCAAAAAATGAGAGAGAAAAAAAAATAAATTTTCATTTAACAACCAAAAAAAAAAAAAGAAAACTGGTACTCACCATGGCGTGGCTCACTGCTTGAAGAAAACTGGTACTCACCATGGCGTGGCTCACTGCTTGAAGCGACAATAGAGTTGGTGTATACTTCAGAGTATCTTTGTGACACTAAAATATATGCTGTGAGGGGATAGATAACATGTCATTAATTAGCCATTACTGCACTACAGGTGTGCATAGAAGCAAAGGATAGACTTACGCAAATGATTAAAATTCTTTCTATTTTAATACACAAAT
Source organism: Acomys russatus (assembly GCF_903995435.1). Classification (NCBI taxonomy): domain Eukaryota; kingdom Metazoa; phylum Chordata; class Mammalia; order Rodentia; family Muridae; genus Acomys; species Acomys russatus. The sequence goes on along the minus strand of NC_067167.1, from coordinate 34,199,028 downwards.
ATTCCCATTGTGCCAATATATTTAGAAAAACAATGCAGTATATTTAGCCCGCTTATCAAAGGTTTTGACTTTTTTAGATAAGTACAGGTAATCTGAGAATTACATAGCCATTTGACAGATCACTGGCCTGTGGAGACTTAGCTAAAAGAAACTAGGATTCTGGGCTTGCTGTTTGGTTGGTTTTAGATTCCCAAAGCAGGAACCCTTGGTTTGACCTTTAACTTGGGTCAGAAATATTGTTACTCTGAATTATAACTGAATTATTTTAAAAAGTAGACGAGATACACTATTTTTATTTTGCTGTTTTCAACGAGGAAAGGGAAGATATCTTCTCAGCCCAGGGCTTCTCCACCATCCGCTAATTAGGCAGAAGTAGACTGAAGACAGGATAAGGGAAATTTCTGCATGTTGTCACATAATTCTTGATATTATGTGTACCTTTAGTGTCTAATTACAGTATGAGTTTATTCAATTATGAAGCTTTAAGAATAAGTCATGTATACCCAGTATAAGCAGACCCCATCAGGACTGTGGAGGAAGTGTGGCTTGACAGGGAGAGGGAGAAACACTTGTTTAAATCACTGAGACAGGAATATATATATATATAGTAAATAACAGGCATTGTGAAGTTAGCAGCCGTGCTGAAAGCCCAGAACCAGAACTTGGAAATTTATATAAAATACACATCTCAGAGATTTGTTATAGAGAGTGAGGAAATGAAATGTCATTAATTTCTACCTGGTTATACGATTGCTTTGGTTTATATCAGGAAGATGGTGAACCTGATGTTAATTCTCTCTCTCTCTCTGTCTCTCTCTCTGTCTCTCTCTCTCTGTCTCTCTCTCTCTCTCTCTCTCTCTCTGTCTCTCTCTGTCTCTCTCTCTCTCTCTCTCTCTCTCTCTCTCTCTCTCTCTCTCTCTCTCTCTCTGTCTCTCTCTCTCTCTCTCTCTCTCTCTCTCTCTCTGCCAAGCTCCCCTCCTTTTATACCCTTCACACATGATTTCCTTCATCTGAGGAGAATGTGCTCTGGCAAAGTGATTCATTTATGATAAGTTGTAAGTGCAGTAACAGAGGCCAAATTAAAATAAAAATGTCATACACATAGAGGAGCAAATGCATCTCTTACAAATGCCTGACTATGTGTTTTAAAAAAAACAAACACAGTTTTGATTCTTTGTGTTCCTCTTGTAAAAGACGGATTCTATGGTTTCTTTTAATATGAGACAGTCTTAGATTCTGACAGACATAGAGGAGGTTTGGGGAAGATGCCTGCGTGTCCTACTACCCTGAAAGGAAGAAAGTTACAGGTGCCTTGTAGTGTCTGAGCATAGAATTCCAAAGAGGAAAATGGGTAATCTCCAACCCCAAATTGTCCATCAGATGAGGCTTTGTATCCTAGATCAATGAGATGGGCAGCATAGGAGAGAGAAAAGCCTGGTGTATAGATGAAGGGACAGGAATTTCAGGAAATTCTCAGGAGACAGATTTAAAAGTACAGAGTCAGAAAGATAGCTACTCCCATCATTAGGAGCCATTTTCCTACTTTTGAGTTGCCTTGTTCAACATCAGTATAAGGACGCTTGCCTTGTCTTATTAAGTATTTAGTTTGTTGTGTTTGATTCTCCTGGATGCAGCCGCTCTTCTGAAGGAAACTGGACTAGGCGTCAGTCTGGTAGAGAGGGGAGTCGAGTAGCTAGGAGGAGCAGAGGTAGCAGAAACTGTGGCAGAGATTGTATTGTATGAGAGAAGACTGTTTTCAATAAGAAAAGAGAACAAACGATGCTGAGAAATAACATGTAATAAATACACACTGAGAATGTCAGAAACAAACAATAAAATCACAGTTGTCTGAGCCAAATGTGCACCATGACCATTTTGTCTTTTTTTCCCCTATGCCAGCTTCCATTTCTATATGACTGTGTAGTAAAGTCTGCCACATTTTTACTATTCTGTGAAATTTATAATCTTATTTCCATCATACCTATTAACTCTCAGTTCAAATTGTGTTTCTTACCTATTTTCTCATTGCCTTACAGTCAATTTTTGCCTATCTGCTCTTGCTTCCCTAGGTAACTGCATTGTACAGCCCAGAACTTGCTTAGTGAATATTTGTAGAGTAAATGAAGCAAAAATGCTCTCATTTTAATTATGTAATGTTTATCAAAGTTCAAGAATAGATTGGTTTTCTTATCTAATGGGCCCTCGATTGGGTATTACTGAATTACTGTGCTTTTACACTACTGCCTGGTTACCTATACATAGAAAGACTTTTTCTGTCAACCTGTGGCCTGACCTCATTGCAATTTTATCAGAAATTGAACGAGGAAAACAAAACACTAGTGATATGTATGGACACACCCAGAAGTTGAGGGAAAGTGCATTAAACTAGATGTGACGTGAAACATTTGCTTAAGTAAATATGAATTGTCAGACAAGTGTTTTTACAGGAATGTTATAAAATTTTCCAGAGATTGTCTCCTCAGAGAAAAGGAAACACTAGGCCTGAGGTAAGATTTTAAAAGAGAAAGAGTTACTCTGGACCATTTGAGTATGCTCGCAAAACACGATTTCTATGCTGCCCAGATGGAGCGGTTCACAAGGAGAAAGACATGCTTCCGCCAGCTTCGTGTTCTTTCTCTCAGTGCTCACAATGCCACACACTGATAAAGTAATTACACATTATTCAAGGTTTCGATAGTGCTTCCAATAGGCTTATGTTTATAGTTTTTTACTTTTAATCTTCATTCTGCATATTAGTGTTAAGGTTGGTGGTTTCAAAAAATATAAGCCACAGATTTTGCAAAACTTATTTCAATCTTTTTTAAAAAATTTTTATTAGTTTATTCATATTACATCTCAATGGTTATCCCCTCCCTTGTATCCTCCCATTCCTCCCTCCATCCCATTTTCCCCTTACTCCCCTCCCCTATGACTGTGACTGAGGGGGACTTCCTCCCCCTGTATATGCTCATAGGGTATCAAGTCTCTTCTTGGTAGCCTGCTATCCTTCCTCTGAGTGCCACCATCTGCATACTAGCCCAAGGGGTATTTCAGTCTTTTGAGTGCAAAGTGCTTAAACGTTTTAACATTTCTGTCTTAAAATGTAGTTGACTGCTCTGCAAATGCACATGCCTGGAGGAGCACACACACACACACACACACACACACACACACACATGTGCATGCGTGCACACACATGTACACACCCACACATACTACTTTTTTCTTAAATAGATAACTTTATTTTTGATAATTCCATGTATCTTTAATGCATTGTATTAGCCAAGCTCAACCCTTATCATCATCTCTTCCTCACTATAGGTCCCTTGCCAAGTTCATGCCACCATGTCTTGTTGCTTACTGAGTTTAACCTTGGCCATGGGTATGGGAAGTGCATGCTATAGAATGTTGTTCAGACATAACCAAAAATGGCACCTCACTGTCATGTGAATGGATCTATAGGGCATTACTCTTCATATAAGTGCCATCACACAGAACATGTCATTGGTCATTCCACCTATGTAAGGGGCCAGAACAGTAAGAGGCAGATTAGGGACTGGCATTGTCCAGAAGATGTGGGTGTGGGACAGTGATTGGTTGAGCATAATTCTATAAATTTTTACCCAAGGCTGTTTAACTGTGGCAATCTGCCTGGGTTTCAGTGGGGTCAATCGTGTAATTCTGTGTTACATTGTGGTAAGGTGAGGGCTTGTCTCTATCAGCACAGACTTGAAGCTCGGTCCATTTCCTTATCTGTATGTGTTCTTATCACTCATAGCACCTTTCAGTGCTAAAAAAAATACTGTTGACTTGCCTCTATTGTTTTACAGTGAACCAAAATACAACTTGAAATATATTAAAAGTGTCAATTCTCTTCAAGAACAAATTTATAGTTCCCTTTGGATTAATGAGTCAAATCACCAAAAGATTAGACCATAAATACACAGAAACAAGAGGCTGAAACCAATGGCCCTTTTATTCTGGTTGTTGAAGGTCAACACAAACCTGAAAACACTTAGCACATGGTAACACTAGGGGATGGATGAATATAGCTCTTAATTAGGTTTTACCTGGTTTGACCTAGATTAGTCATGGTTGAAAATGACAGAATGTGTCTTTAACCTTTTTCCTGCCTTTTCATCATAATTACATACTAAAACTATGCAGACTTTGGAGACCAATAACCATAATTAGGGCTCTTTCCTCTGTTCCAATTTGCTTTTATAATGCACATTTAAGGGTAATTTCTACGATTAAGATCTTACAGATCTTTGTTTTGTTGAGACAAGGTTGACTACTTAGTTCTGGCCAGCATGGAAATCACTACGTAGACTTGTCTGGTCACCAGTGATGCTCCTGGCTTTGCCTCAAAAGTGCTAAGTTTATAACAATACTCCAAGACACCCTGGTTGGCTGAATATGCAAATATGAAAGCCAAGCTTCCACTAAAGTTATCATTCTGCATGTAAATCTTGACTGAAATGAACCAAAAGTCCACCATTAATAAGTATCATCCAGCAACTCCAGAATAATAGAACATTCTGAATTTGATTGGGGGTAAGTGCATAAAAAAACAATTTGTACAATTATTAAAGAACAATCCCAGGGACTTAAGTTTATTAGTCTCTGTGGTCAATACATTCTGCCACACCTGCAGATAAAATGTACACGTGGAGGATTGGCAGACACACTCCACTGATATTCTTTGTCATGTCGTCGTTTGAGGCTAGCCCATAGTAACTTGGCTGACTTATCATCGTTCTGCCTCCCATTTTCCAAAATGCTCAAGATTCATAGCCATGGAAGTTAGTTTTCCTATTCATTATTATTGGTGATAAAACTTCCAGAATGCATTTTAAGATAATGTAAATATGCAAACAGGTTTAATGAGTGGGCCTCAAGTTGTGATATGGAAAAGCTACTTTGAGATTGCATTAGTGTTCACAGTGTGGTTCCCATCTACTTCTTTTTTTTAATCTTTCCAACCTCTGTAAGACCCAAGTGGACTCTCCTCACCCCTCACTTTTGTAAATCCTCTATGCAGAATTTCTCTGGAATAGATATACGAAGAAATAATGAAATTTCACAATCTGATTGAGTCTTTGCTCATGTAGCGTGTTGAGGTGGAAAGACCATGTCAGAATATAAGCATTTGATATTGTACTTATTTGAATTTAAATAACCTATTGTCAATGCTGATGGTTTTTCTCAAACTACTTCTTAACTTCTCCCATGACTTTCCTCAGCACTTTTTTCTGTAAGCACACAGGTAACTTTCCAAATGTTTTATGCCACAGCTAATGTAAATGTTGTTTATTCCTCAACAGACAGGATTTGCCTCAGCCTGCCATTTAAGTTTATGCCACCATCCAAAATAGACTTTCAGGTGAAATTACTGGAAGTGCTGACTTCAAGTCAAAGGCAATTTCTTTATACAAATTCTGGTTCATGACAGTCAAGTCCACTGTGATTGGCCGTTGAAGGAACACAGACATTCAGCAATGTTACTTGAATAGATTACCTCCTAGGAAACAACCTTCTTAACAAATCATTCAGTCTGCTTCCAAGGTCAGGGCTTTCACAGTGTCAGCCCTCTTTCGTAAGGGGCTTTTTATATCAGACAGTTTTCGATGACAACAAAAATCTTTTAAGTATTTTGAGCTCTGTGTCACTCTCCCTCTATCTGATAATCAGATATTAGATATTTATGCAATCATATGTCTGGGAGGGACGTGAAATTACTTTTCTACTTCTTTGCCCTGAATGCTTGAAAACTAAAGCACTCTCTGAAGTGAGAATTTATGTTATAGGTTGTGATTTACATGGTTCTTGAAATGAGAGAAAAATTATTAATCTTGCTCTTCCATTTTTATCAGTCAAAATGCCGTCTTAAATGAAATGATTGATTTAATTTATTCTGTGGATAGAAGTGTGTGTGGGTTGAGGTTCTTTTGTAGCAAAGGAGCAAGATAGCATTCACTAATGTCTTATATATAAGACAATTTAAAGACTGTATTTCTATTTGATAAGTAATCAAATATTACTAACCTAGGAGTTATTGACCAAGGCAAAAACATTTAAATAATATGTCAGCAGCTGAATACTTTAGAGACAATTCATTACAATAAGACTTTACTTTGAGACTAACTGTAATGATCTAATTCTTATTTTTGCCAATGATAAAAGACTGTGGACTGGGCTTACATATAACAGAGAGATAAAACCCAAACTGTACTGCAATGATCCTATACTGTGTTGGATAAAAGTATAGGTTATGGTGTTCTATATTATATAAGGATAAAATATAAATTTAATAATGAAAATTTGGAGGAATTAACTTATCTTGGAGCCATCTTGATGACATAATAAATGTAAAATTAAAGTATTTTACTCATCTTGATTGAACATGTTATATTTCATTTAAGTAACAGTGCTTAAGTGCCAAGAGCGTCAAATACAACGTTATTCATTTAGACACAAGTTACTTTAAATTACTCAATAGTAAAACATATTAAGAAATAAGTGCATAAAACTTATAAGGAAATAAGGATATAAACATGATAGCAAATGTCTATTTTTTGGTAACATAGTTCTTTGTTTATAAAATTATAATTTTTTGTTGTTATTTAAGTCAGATTACATGTAGTTAGTCACATGAACACCTTTACATTCCTTTTTCATGGAGATGATTTTTGTACCTCCCATAATGGTCTTTTTTGAAGGTTGACTCTCCCAAGTGCTAGAACAACGATGCCTGTCAGAGTTGTAGAGGACTCTTAGCTTACAACCCACTTGCTTGGCTCAGTAGCACCAGGCTAAAATGATAACATGGATACCTTTTTATCTCTTTCATGACCTTATTTTTTTCATTTAAAATTCCTAGAAAACTAAAATTCTGTTGTTCTGATGAATGTGATATAAGGAGGTTGGATGTCCCTACCCTGCAGAAAACCAACTAGCAGCGTAAAACGGTTGTGTGATGTAATCATTTGAGAAAAGTAGAATTCAAGCAAGACTAACATAACACTTAGTTTTCAAGGTGAGAACGTTGGCTGCTTCGTCTTCCACATCAGGTTAATCACAAAACTGTACCTTTAATTGTAACTGACAACAAGAAAAGTTCCGTTATAACAAGAGACTGTGGACAGTGTTGCTGGTTAAATGTTACTAACTAGGTGTATGATAAATGGGAACATTTTTCTAATCTTGAGAGAAAAGTCAATATAGATTGGCTAGGACTTCAGGAAGAATTAAGTTGGTAGTTCCAGGCGGTATAAATGTAGACTTGACTTGAGCATCGAGCTGCTTTTTACATTGTTCAAGTGTGGAGAAGTCAAGGAAGTCTCATGGGGGATGGAATTCTCTGGCTATATTTGAGAACTAACTTTCACTTTGAAGATGTTTTCTCAAACAGATGCATATATGTCTACAAACCCACCCAAATCATGGGATAACCATAAATTGTGAATAAAATCTGCCTGTCCACAAAAAGAAAGAAAGAAAGAAAGAAAGAAAGAAAGAAAGAAAGAAAGAAAGAAAGAAAGAAATGGAGTGGTTAGGGAGGAAAATAAAATAAATCAACAAAAAAAGGAAAAGACGCAAAACAAGTCTGCAGCATCTATATAATAAGAGGCATAACAACTAGTCCCAGGCAGGACAATGAAGCACAAAAATTCTCAGAATAAAAATGTATAAACAGTGAGATCCATACTTCTTCTGATGTATCACCAAAAGATAGTATTCTATATACAGATGCAAATGGAAATGCAGCAATTGTTGAATATATTCCTTCAAATGTAAATTCGTGGGGATCTAATGTTTCATAGATGGAGATCTAAGTAAATCCCTGAATGTATTAACTTATATGTTTATATAGCCACTGTAAACAAACAAAATAACATAAAGATAACTATGACAATGAAATTACAAATAATGAGTCTCTAAAGTGAGTGTAAAATGTAGGAAAAGAATCAAATGCTAATCCTAGAGGTAAAAAATTAAAAGAATTGAAACTTTTAAGGAGTTGCGAGAGTAAAAACTTTAATCTGAATATAATGTATGAAAAAATATGTTTTTAGTAAAATAAAAAAGTACAATTGATCTTGTTTTCCCTTTACTGAAAATATCTTTTTCTCACATAATATATGCTAATTACAGTTTCACCTTCCCTTACTCCTCCTGTTCCTCCCTACCCTCTCTCCTATCCAGATACACTCTTCTTCTGTCTCTGAAAAAACAAACAGGAACTCTGAGGGATAATATAATAAAATAAAACAAAATGTAATAGATAAAAAAAATAACCTCAAAATTTGGCAAAAACAAAAAACACAAAAGGATAACAACCCCATGAGAAGGAACAAGAACATGACCAAGACCAATTCGTTCATGCACTCGGGACTACCATAAAATCCTTAAACTTGAGGCCATAATAAATAAGCAAATGATCTGAAGGGTAAAAAAGGGAGACATAGATAGATATAGATATAAATCACAGATAGATAGAGAGAGATGGATATACAGATGGATAGATAGATAGAAATGAAAGTCTCAGACACACATTATGAAACAAGGAACCTATAAATACATCATTGAGTACTGTTCTGCTGGCGATGTACTGCTGGGCATGCAACCTACCCTTAAGAGCACTATATTTCCAGCCTGGCACCACACAGCCCTGGTGGGGAGCCAGCTTCAGACAACACCCACTCTGGTGCCAGAGGATCCAGGTGGACAGGAAGCCTGAGATGGCCCCTAGTCCAGCCTCATACAGATTTTTGTGTAGACAACACCTGAGACGACCCCTGTCCGGTTCCACATGTCCCGTGTTGAACATAACACTCTTGAGAAGGCTCCAGGCACCCAGTGGCTCAGGGAGCCACTAAGATGAGCAGGTGGGTTGTGCAGAGATAGATGAGGAAGAAAAGCTGGAGGATGTGAGATATGAAGAGAGGCAGAATGGGAGACTTGAGAGTAATGAGGAACAGCCTGATGTAAGTGGATGGTGAAGACACTTAAGGCCATGTGTGCTTGTGGTCCATACTGCCACCTAGGGCCAGCTCTTGTTCCATGGCACAGCAGCAGTGGTGGAGGGAGGTCTGTCACCACCACAGGCCAGGTGGATTTGCCTGGTCTTGTCTGCAGCGGTGGCCATGTTGCGTCTGAGGGCCTGTGCACAGCTAGCTCTACCCCTTGTCTGGGCATCATGGGATAGCTCTCCCCAATGGTTTGAGGATAGCGTATGGAGAACAGGCCTGCTACCTCTCCCATGAGCACAGTCAACCTGGCCCTGGTGGCAGGAGTTGTAGGCACTCTGACATCTGCAATGTGGTAGTGTGGGTGAGGGAAAGATGCCCTTCCCGCCCCTCACTCCTGTGGCAAGCAGGCGAGCTGCCCCTACTCGTCCTCAGCTGTAGCACTCAAGATAGTGGGCCCTGCACCTTTCCTGGGTAGCAAAGTAGAGCTGGCCCTGTTTGTGGAGGTTGCAGATGAGTGGGGCCCCAAGGGTATGAATGTGGGAGGACAAAACAGAAGCCTACAGAAGTGGAAAAGATCTTCATCCTACCTACATATTTTTCAATCTTTATTATTATAATGAAAAATTAGAACAAAATAATTATGAATTTTTGCTACTTTAGTTTTATGAATCAAATAAAATCCTGGCAAACATTATCTATAATTTCTTCCAAGCTTTTATTTATATCCTTTTATTAATAACAAAGATCTTTTTTTTTATTTTTTTATTTTTTGGTGTTTTTAGACAGTCCTTCTCTGTATAGCCTTGGCTGTCCTAGAACTCACTTTGTAGACCAGGCAGGCCTAGAACTCAGACATCTGCCTGCCTCCACCTCTCAAGTGCTAGAATTAAAGTTGTGAGCCAGCACACCTGGTCCTAATTGAAATCTGTTTCAACTAAGAAATTTCCATCATTTACCTACCTTTGGTACTATGTTTTCCTACTAATCATCATTAAATGCTCATCAAAAAGTACTAAAACTTTAACAAGACTAAAATTTACTCATTTTTAAGTGAGATTACTATTTTGCTGTTAAGATTATGCTAGTATTGAGTTTTCAAGACAGGGTTTCTTTTGTATTCCTGGATGAGCTGGACTTGCTTTGTAGACTAGGCTGGCCTTGAACTCACAGAGATACACCTACGTCTCCCCCCAAGTTCTGGGAATACAGGGTCGGGCTGCCATGCCCGGATTCATTAACAATTCTTTTTTAAAATATATTTTATTAATTTATTCCTATTACATCTAAATTGTTATCCCCTCCCTTGTATTCTCTCACTCCTCCTTCCCTCCCATTTTCCCCTTACTCCCTTCCCCTCTGACTGTGACTGAGGGTGACCTCTTCCCCCTGTATATGCTCATAGGGTATCAAGTCTCTTCTTGGTAGCCTGCTATCCTTTCTCTGGGTGCCACCAGGTCTCTCCATTCAGGGTACATGGTCAACTATGGGGCACCAGAGTTCATGTGAAAGTCAGACCCCACTCTCCACTCAACTGTGGAGAATGTCCTGTCCATTGGCTAGATCTGGGTAGGGGTTGAAAGTTTACCTAATTAACAATTCTTATATGTATATATTATGAAGGAATTGAGATCAGTGATCATCAAAGTACTCTAGGAAGGTAAGGAATTAAATAAGCCATGACTACTGTGATGTAATCGTTCTATGCAGAGGTATACTTAGAGAAGGTTTGTGGTAGTTAGACAGTGCTAGAAACATTACATGGGGACTCATACGATCCATATGAAGGTTTGTGGTAGTTAGACAGTGCTAGAAACATTACATGGGGACTCATACGATCCATATGAAATGACAGCTACATTTAAAATTAAAACAGTAAAAACAAAATCATAGGATAAGGAGAGAACGGCATATAAAATATCTCAAATGGCATATTAAGAAGACCAGGCATGTCAATGAGAAATACTTTTACTTGGGGATGGCATGACATCCTATAAGTATGGAGGACACAAACAGAAGTCAAAGTAATGAATAATATTCAAGAAAAAAGGCTAGAGTAGCCTGAGGATTCATAAACTAGATTCAAAACTTGCTCCATTTATATATGTATTTTTTATTAATAAGTCTGCCTATTATCAACAATCTATATATTTTATATCTATCTATCACCTATCAATCTATCTATCTACTTATCTATGTCTTTAACTCATGTGTAAATCATTCGTCATCACATGTATAATTATCTATAGTTTGTCTATTAGTTTCTTTTAGTCATATGCTAGTTCTGTATAATAATGGGCCCCATTATGGGATTTTCATATTTATAATGTATTTTGATCATATTCATCTCCACTACATCTCTTGTTCCCTTGCTGATTCCCTCTCTTTCTAATGCATCCCATTTCTACTTGCAAGCCTCTTTTATGCTAGCTGTGTAACTTGATAAATGTGTTACTTCTCCATAGCTCCGTAAAATAAAAATGATAATAGCATTCTCTAGACTTTAGGAATTAATGTCGTCACCACCCACAGGTCTTACAAAACAGTGACTTCATACAGTGGATTGAGTTAACTAACCCAGGAAGATTGTAGTTCTGTGGCACAGAAAGCTGATTACCCACAATAGGGTGTCATTAAGTTGTTTCCTGCATTAATATTTGATTTTTTTGTTCAATCAAACTGTGTCTAATAAACACTGGTCTCTCTAAAGTCCTTGTGGCTATAGGCTGCTTTCAGTTGTGATTGCCATTGTTTAATTTTTCATCCCCTTGTCATTATGTGGAACCACACATCATTGCTGTCAGACTAGTTTCAAAGCAAACTAGTGATTTTTTTTTTACTAAAATCTCTATAATTTAATATTGTATAAAGTATAAAAGCTAGTGATACATGGCAGGGACCTTTGTGGTATTTTATAATTTAATTGACCTTTCCTTGTCTTTCCTTTTTTTAGAATTTGCCTGCAGATTAAAGTAGGCATTGTGGTTTGATGGAACAAAAGAGTTATCTTTAAAACATGTCACAACTGCCTGAGCCAGCTAGTAATAAGGACCTGCTAATAAGCAGCTCAAAAGTACTTCACAATAACCCTACCATGAGCATCTTCATCTCCTATCCCAGCCTACACACATCAAAGAGAATGATACAGAGGAGAATTGCATATTGATTATTACCTGCACTTTTATTGTTGGGATCTTTTGTTGTGTACTGTTTGAGAAGCTTAATATGTATGAAAGAAGGGGAATAGCTTAAGTGTAATGAAATGTGTAATGGCATCCCATTATGAATAGTGTGAATCTGTCTTTATCTCACAGGCTGTGGAGGCTGAGGGAATGCTTTCATCCTATTCTTCTTCTTTGTTCTTACCAACATAAACCTGAATTTGATTAGATCTGGGTAGACCTGCGGAATCCACAACATAGAAATGCCTCCCAATAAAATTACATCTGTAATAGACAAATCAGGACCTTAAATTGAACAACACTAACTGAATTGAGAACATAGTGGATTTTAGTTATACTGTGTGACTCTGCAACAATGATTCATCTCCCCATTTTATTAAAAAAAAAAAACAAAACAAACAGTTACATATATTTCAGCTTCTTTCAAAGCCAAGGTGGGGAGGGCAGTAGCATTTGTAGTTTGAGTCCTGTCAAGTTAGAATATTTTCCTGAAAACCTTGGACCCTGGATTCAACCACAGACAAACAAATGCATGTTCAGGGTAAAAAGACAATTTAAATTATCTGAGAAGATAAAAAAATAAAGGAGACAATATACTCTACAATATGCTACCTAAAATGATCAGAGTACAACTAAGCAAAGCTAAATGTGTTAATAACTAAGATATTAGGACCACACTTTGGAAAAACAAGGCATTGAGGAAAATACTACAGAAAAACTCAGATGTAGAAATTGTAGACAACTTTTATAAAGTACTTATTCAATCTATGTCAGTGACAAAGGAAAACAGTTACCTACCTCTTTGTACCTGCTACCCCCATGAGCTAGTATGTAGAGGACTATAGTCATCCCATATTCTTCAGCGCAGGCACTTGTTGGCCTGAGAGCAGGTGGATAAACACAGGTTTCCCTGGAACTCAGTGCTGCACCTATGCAAACCAGCACTGTGCAGATGTCAACACTTCCTGCCCCCCTCCAAACCAGTGGAGAAAACAAAGCTTCTATAACTGTCTAATGTTGATTAAATTTCTTTATCTTGATTTACAATATGTCTGTTCCAAACAGCACTATCCTGGCTTGCTACAGTGAATCCAGGGCCTTTCTATACTACAGCGGCAAGCTGTCTATTGCAGCATAGGCTCTGTACTGCCCATATGATGCATGGCACGGTGAGCTGGGACTAGAGCACTGGTGGCCAAGGGGTTTCTTACATTATCCTTCTTCCAATCCCAAGCAACACAGAATACAGAAATAATTTTCTGCTTTCCAGGGAAGAAAAAGTAAGTAGATGCCAAGTTGGTGTATTGAACTCTCAGTCCATTTCCCCAAATGGTAAATCCTGGACCTGAAAAATGAAAACAATTGCCACAGTGCCTTACCAGACATTGACGCTTACTGGGGAGTGACTGGAGCAAACCAAGACTCAGGAGAATTTGTCCTAGAGACCCTTACCATCAATAACCACACATTGGCTAAAGTCTTATACTGGAAGCTCTATCTATTGCTGAAATAGGGAAAACAAACTAGCTGTAGATTTGTAGCAAATATGAACTTGGTGTGTCAGCTGGGATTAAGCCTGTGGATGTGAATTCAGATTCAGAAAAAAGGAAGCAACCTACTTAGAATTTCTGGAAGGAGATGTACACAGAAACTCATATCAGAAAGATTGAGAGTAAATGCCAAATCCTACAGATTATAAAAATTTTACTAAATCAAATGTAGAATATTTTCAGACATTACAGCTCTAACAAACAAAGTAACATGTCAATAATCATTCATAAATTGATATGTTTAAACTATTTCATAGGGATATAAAATATTTAAATAAATAATATCGTCAATAAGATATGAAAAATAATTCAATATTTTATCTGAAAATGATAACAGGGATATTGAACTAACAGAAGAAAGCAAGTGGAAATCCCAAACCTAAAAAGTATGCTAGGAGCGAGGAAAATGAAGAGGGGGTGATGTAACTATGTTATAATCTCAAAAACTAAAAGAAATAATAAAGAAAAGAATGAAAGAAAAAAAGCACTTACAATGTGATAAAAGGAATAACTAGAAGACTAGACCAAACAGCAGAATCAATACCTGTACCACAGATTATGAGAAATAATCAGGACAAAATACTGAAAAATTATCTCAGATGATATTTGTGACCACGATAAAATAGTGTGTGTGTGTGTGTGTGTGTGTGTGTGTGTGTGTGTGTATGTGTGAGAGTGTGTGCGCATGCACACACACATGTGTGAAGGTGAAAGGACACCAGTCAGACCAGTCAGGTTTAAATCAACCATGTTTTATAATAAATTTTTAAAAATATTTTTTAAAATACCCAAAAGGGTTATCATGGCAACAGAAAAATAATGGTAAGTATGTTCAGTTTTCAGCTAATTTCTCATAGAAATATACAAACCACAGGGAGTGAGAGGAAAGCTTGCAGAGTTCAAGGAAAAAAGTACTGACAAACTGAATCCAGACTCAACTCAGCTATCTTTTAGCAATGCCAAAGCAACACAAAATTAATGACAGACAGAAGCTGTGAAAAATGTTATGCTTCCACCAAATCTGACCTACATGAATTGTTTTGGAGGATAGCGGTATGAAAACATGGTTGGGCTGAAATGATTCTGATCCCATGATAATAAACAAGAAGACCATCTTTGGTGGATCCTTCCTGGTGGCTCTGCCTGCATCCTATACTAAGGTATAAGACAAGATACCTGTCTCAGAACAATGTTCTATGAAAAAAGGAGATTTAAAAATGTGTTATTTAGGATTGATGGCTTGTATTTATAGACACAAAATCCATGATTCTTATCAAAGGTAAAAGAGGAAAAGAGCCTGAATAATGGAAGGAAGAAGAATGACCTGTGGGTAATTTTTTATCCTTACTGATTTCTGAGCCCAAATATTAATTAGAAATTATATTATGAAGGAGTGTTCCTCTCTCTCCACATCCTTGCCAGCATCCTTGACAGTGGTGTCACTTGAATTTTTGATCTTAGCCATTTTGATGGGTATAAGATGGAATCTCAGAGTTGTTCTGATTTGCATTTCCCTGATGACTAAGGAGGTCGAGCATTTCTTTAAATGTTTCTCAGCCATTTGATATTCCTCTGTTGAGAATTATCTGTTTAGTTCCAAGCCCCATTTCTCAATTGGGTTATTTGGTTTGGTGGTGTTTAATTTCTTGAGTTCTTTATGTATTTTGGATATTAGACTTTTGTCAGACGTAGGGTTGGTGAAGATCTTTTCCCAGTCTGTAGACTGTTGCTTTGTTCTCTTGACAGTGTCTCCTAGTACAGCCACTTTGGAAATCTATCTGGTGCTATCTCAGAAAACTGGGAATAGGGCTTCTTCAGGACCCAGTTATTCCACTCCTTAGAATATACCCAGAAGATGCTCCAGCACACAACAAAAAAATTTGCTCAACCATGTTCATAGCAGCCTTATTCATAATAGCCAGAACATGGAAACAGCCTAAGTGTCTCTCAGTAGAAGAATGGATAAAGAAACTGTGGTACATATACGCTGTGGAATACTACTCAGCTATTAAAAATAAGGAATTTCCAAAATTTGTGGACAAATGGATTGAGCTAGAAATGATCATAATGAGTGAGTTAACCCAGAAGCAGAAAGACTCAAATGGTATATACTCACTTATATCTGCATACTAGCCAAAGGGGCATGTCCCATGAAAGTCTTCACTTACCAGGAAACTGGGAAAGAGGGGAGAACATCCTATTGGGACTCTAGATGAGAGAAGCATGGGAGAATAGCAAAGTAGAAGGATCCAGAGGGTCCTAGAAACCTAAAGAACATTATGATAGGCATATTTGGGCCCAGGGGTCCCGCTCAAACTATGGCACCAGCCAAGGACAATACAGGCCGTAAACTTCAAACTCCTACCCAGATCTAGCCAATGGACAGGAGATTCTTCACAGTTGAGTGGAGAGTGGGGTCTGACTTTCACACATACTCTGGTGCCTCATATTTGACCATGTCCCCTGGAGGGGAAGACCTGGTGGCACTCAGAGGAAGGATAGCAGGTTACCAAGAAGAGACTTGATACCCTATGAGCATATACAGGGGCAGGAAGTTCCCCTCAGTCACAGTCATAGGGGAGGGGAGTAAGGGGAAAATGGGAGGGAGGGAGGGTTGGGAGGATACAAGGGATGGGATAACCATTGAGATGTAACAAGAATAAATTAATAATAAAAAAAAGAAATAAGATTATTTGGTTTGTTGGTGTTTATTCCTTGAGTTCTTTATATATTTGGATATTAGACCTCAGTCAGATGTAGGGCTGCTGAAGATATTCTCCCAGTCTGTGGGCCTTACAGAAGCTTTTCGTTTCATGAGGTCCCATTCATTAATTGTTGACCTTAGAGCCTGAACTACTTGTGTTCTGTTCATGAAGTTGTCTCCTGTGCTGATGGGCTTAGGCTCTTCTCCAATTTTTCTTGTAGCAGAGTTAGTGTGTCTGGTTTTATGTTGATGTCTTTGATCCACTTGGACTTTGGTTTCTTGCAGGGTGATAAATAAGGGTTTATTTGCATTTTCTACAAGTAAACATCACCATTTGTTGAAGATTCCCTCAACCGGAAAAAAAAAAAAAAAAGATAAAGAAACGGTGGTACATGTACCACGGAATACTACTTCATCATTAAAAACAAATATCAAATGGCCGAGAAACACTTAAAGAAATACTCGTCCTCGTTATTCATCAGAGAAATGCAAATCAAAACGACACTGAGATTCCATCTTACACCCATCAGAATGGCTAAGATCAAAAACTCAAATGACACCACATGTTGGCGAGGATGTGGAGAGGATGGATGGCTGGATATCTGCCGTTAGGTTCCCACAGCAACCCTGCCCTTGACCTAGATGTTGCCTATATAAACCCCATAAGAAATTTCAATAAACGGGGCTTGATCAGTTTTCAGACTTGCCCTCAATTCTTCGTGTCTCCTGTCCTTTACTTTCACTTCGGCACCCCCTCCCAGGTTCCGTTTGAAGACCCCGCGGGCCGGGGCAGGGTGTGGCAGAGACTCATGCACCAACCAAGGACCAGACACAGTGAGGACTTACACCCTCTGCTCAGATGTAGTAGATATGCAGCACTGTCTTCTTGCGGATCACATAAAATGGGGAGTAGGGACTAACTACTTCTGATAGAGACTCTGGTCCTCATAGGTTGGGCAGCCTTGCCAGCCCACAAATGAAGAGGATGCAGGCAGTCCAGATGAGACTTGATAGGGGAAGTTAGGGGAGGAGCTCTTCCCCTTTCTGAGGACTAGGGGAGGAGAGAATGGGTGTGAGGGAGGGAGGGTGGTACCAGGAGGTGAACAGGGAGGGTGATATAATCAGGGTGTAAAGTGAATGAATTTTTTTTTGAAAATTTAAAAACAAGTGAGAAATATATCTTTAAATATAGTAATCAATGTGTGTTTTATGTTATTAAATATTGGCTACTATCTATTTAAATCAATGCCAAAACATTAAAAATAAATCTTAATATTAGCATACACCTATATAGAAATCTGTAGAAATCAGAGTGGCATTTATAAAAAGTGTTGCTGTCTTTTCAGGCATTAGTACTAATAAGATATTTAAGTATCTCTTTATATTATTATTATTAATTAGGTGATATATTTTTTCTTATAAATTGCCTTTTACTTTCTTTCTTTTCTTTCTTTTTTTTTTTTTTTTTTTTTTTTTTTTTTTTTTTTTTTTTTTTTGGTGTTTTGCTTGGCTAGGACTTCTTGTGACATATGGTTTCTAATGGGAACATATTAGAACTTGGAATGATAACCAGAAATAACCCATTTTGTTTCATGACCTATATAGCATGCATTCAGCATTCCAAATATTTGGAAGCCAAACAGAAACAACAGCTTTAGCTTGTCCATCATCCTTGTCCCTTAGTCATTCATTTTTGAACTTATTTTCCAGATTCAAATTCAGAAGGACAGAAGAAGATTAATTTAATGGTGTCAAATTATTTCCCCATGGAGCATAGTATAATGTGATTAACTAATAAGTAATCAATAGTCATCATGTGCTTTATTGAGTGCTTTGCCAAATTTATAATTGCGATTAAAGCTCATGAAATATTTTATATCCATAATATATTAATCATGTATGCTTAGAAATACCTGTGATAGAAAATAATATAGGAGGTAATGTAAGGTTTTATCATTGTGCAAAGAAAATTATGTGATTCGTCTAGTATCCCATACCCAAATCAATTTTAGCATAGATGAGCATTTTGTTTTGTGCAGGAGTGTAGCACAGAATAATTAAGAATAACTTTTCACTCCATTTTAAAATTTGTTATAATTTATTCATTATTATAGCCCTGTTGTAACCCCCTCACTCTTATCCTCAGGTTCCTACCCTCCCTCTCTCCCTCCCTCCCTCCCTCCCTCTTCCCCCCATTCCCATGCCCAGACCTCTGACAGGTGGGGCCCTCCTCCTTCCCCACCATCTGACCACAGCCTATCAAGTTTCATCTGGATAGCCTGCATCCACTTCCTCTGTGTTCCCATAGGACCTCTCTGCCAAGGGGCAGTGATCAAATCCTGGGCACCAGAATTCATGTCAGAGGCAGTCCCCTGCTCTCTACCCGCTTCCCCATGTGGAAAATGAACTGTCCATGGCTACATTTGAACAGGGGGACTAGGTCCTCTGCTTGTAATGTCCTTGATTGGTGCATCAGCTTTTGCAGTTCTGCTCCCCCTCTCCCCTGCCACCTCAAGCCCCCATTCAGATTTGCCAGCCTTGATAATCTAATTGTGGAGTTCCTGACCCCACCCCACCCTCACATCCCACCCTGTCCTTCCATCCTTTAACTTTTCCATAAGCCTTACAGCACTTCACTTTGCCCAGAGTCAGCCAAGTCCCAGTATCTGTCCCGATTGCCTTGCTGGGTGAAATCTCTCAGAGGACATCTGTATTTGGCTAATATCCCCTGACTCTGGGCTATCTAGTCTCTGGCTCCTGGTCACCCAAACAGACTTAGGTGTGGGTTCCACGTTCTGATAGACCTTAGGTTAATTCAGGTATTGCTTGATGACTCCCACAAGCTATGTACCACAGTTTCCCTAGAATATTTTGTAGACAGAGAGCATTTTAAATCACAGGTATTGTGGCTTGATTGATGTATGTTTTTGTTTCGGTAGCCTGCAGAGTACCTGCCCATACCAAAGAACATAGACAATAGAACATAGGGGAAAGAGATCTATGTAAGCTCCAGTTTGACCTCTCTATGCTCAAAAAGTTGTGTGTGTATTGTTTTTGGCAATGGAGGTGTGTTGTCATGTTGTATTGAACAACCTATTGTCTTGACAAAAGCCTGTGTTGTTTGATGGCTTCTTTGGCCAAGTACTCCATTGGATATTGCCCAGTACCAGTATTTGAAGCATTCTTTGGTGTTAGGTGACCAGTTGGTAGTGCCATCTTCCTAATTATTTGACGGCTTCGTTAGGATTGCCTTCAAATGTATTAGGAAGTTCCCACTACAGCTGGTTTCCTTACTACCCCTCTACTGCCTCTTACTTCTCTGGGTGCTGTTCCCTGCATTCTCCTCTCTCCCCACCAGATTCCCCCATTCCAGTCCCGCCGTGTATGAGTCTGCCCCATGTCTTCTGTGTATTTATTACTGTTTTCATTTTAGTGGTATTATGAGTCATTTGAGTGTGTATGACTTGAGTGAGTATGTCTCTGATTCTTATGCCTTCCCTTGGATTCTTTTTCTTCTGCTCATTTGTCTTCTCCAACTTTAATGTGATGGCTTTTGTTTTCTCTTATATTTTGTTGTGATATATTTTGTTGTTATTTCTTAGAAGCC
The DNA here is from genome assembly GCF_903995435.1 of Acomys russatus. NCBI lineage: Eukaryota > Metazoa > Chordata > Mammalia > Rodentia > Muridae > Acomys > Acomys russatus. Next base: position 34,179,013 of record NC_067167.1, on the reverse strand, counting down.
TGTCCTTTTCTAATGAGAGACAGAAAGAGAATAGATCAAGATGGGAAGAGAGGTGACGAGGACCTGGGAGGTCTAGAGGGAGGCCAAAGAGTCATCAAGATACATTATATGATAAAAGAATGCATTTCTAATAAAATGGAAAATATGTAGGAAACTATTCCTAGCAGTTATAGACTTTAAAACAATTCGTATTAATATACTATCTCTATCAAAACATTTATGTAACAAACCAAATACAAAATTCCAGTGTTTGGTTTTGCTACATAACATTTGTAATGAATTTATTTTCCAATTGTTTCTTTGATTTATGAACTCAGGTTTGCAAAGTATCATTTTGATGTTCCATTTTGGTATTTATATTTTGCAAGTATACAACATGCATAGTGAATCACTGTATTTCAAATGTTAATAACTGATCTAAATTCTCCCATCTATTTAATTTGAATTAGAAGGACTCCAAATTTTCATGGGTGTTATGTGCTATGTTTAAGAGATTAGAGCTTCGTACTGGAAAAGTAACTGAGTAAACATAAGCCTCTACTGAGGAGTAAATTATTCTCCAAGTCTAAAGCAAACATCAATATAGAATATCCACAGGGCTTGTGATAACTCACATGCACATAAATTAGACTGGTCACAGATATGCTTACAAAGATCGTAGATGGATTTTTTTAAATAAGAAAAATGTAGTTTTTAAATCATTAATATTTCCCACAAAATAAGAAAAATGAATATACCTTGTCACAGTAATAACAGCCAAAATATATTATAGGTATTTTATAGGTTACAAAATTTGATGTATTTCTGCATAGTTTGAGTAACAGTGCAGCCACTTGTACATTACACATTTTTGAAAGAAAGAAAAATGAGAGATTTTTTTTAGTTATCCTCTTCCATATCTTACTAGGATCCTACTTATCTCTGACTGGACACTAAGCATTTATAAACATACAATATGTAATTAGCTTGGAAATTTTTTTAAAATGGTTGACGTTTACAAATATTTCCACAGTGTCAACTTTGAGTAAGTTGATTATAAGCTTTTCACATGTTTTAAATTATACATTATTCACATTTTAAATAATTTCTGTAGTGCCACAGTGATAACACAAGTATGAAAATTTGTGTTTGGATCCCAATTTCCCACTCAACGTCACATGTGTGTCTTTTGTTCCTGTACTGGGAGGCATACACAGTGGGTTCCAGGGGATTCACTAGTTGGCTTGTCTAGTCAGGCAGTGAGTCCAGCATCAGCGAGAGACTCTGTCTCAAAAAATTAAATGGAGATTTTCATGGGCCATGCCCCTTGGGCTAGTATGCAGATATAATTGAGTATATACCATATGACTCTTTCTGCTTCTGGGTTAACTCACTCATTATGATAATTTCTAGTTCCATCCATTTGTCCACAAATTTTGGGGATTCCTTGTTTTTAATATCTGAGTAGTATTCCATAGTGTAAATGTACCACAGTTTCTTTATCCATTCTTCTACTGAGGGACACTTAGGCTGTTTCCATGATCTGGCTATTATGATCTAGCCAATGGATAGGACATTCTCCACAGATGAATGGAGAGTAGGGTCTGACTTTCACACATACTCTGATGCCTCATATTTGACCAAGTCCCCTGAATGGGGAGACCTGGTGGCACTCAGAGGAAGGATAGCAGGCTACCAAGAAGAGAATTGATACCCTATGAGCATATACAGGGGGAGGAGGTCCCCCTCAGTCACAGTCATAGGGGAGGGGAGTAAGGGGAAAATGGGAGGGAGGGAGGAATGGGAGAATACAAGGGATGGGATAACCATTGAGATGTAATAAGAATAAATTAATAAAATAAAATTTAAAGATTAAAAAAATTAAATAGAGAGGGGTGTGTGCATCAGTACACAGAACACACAGCCAGACATCAATCTGTGTTCCAGATATGAACGCATATGTGGATGCATACACTATACACACAAACACAAACAGAAATCTTAATTTGTTCCTTTTATACTTGCCAAGTTTAACTCTCTGTGCATCCTGACTATGGAGTGTTCATTCCTGTTGCTGTTTATGTTAGTGGTTCCAGACCATGAAATAGCAATTCCACATCTTTAATGTTGGTAATAACTGCTCTTCCGGTGCCAGTTTGCCCCCACAGTCTGACAGCTGCTAGTCTTCTCATTACTACCGTTTTCATAGTTTCATGATATAAGAGCTGGCATACAAACCTATAAGAATCTATTTTTTCATTACATTCTTTGTTGGATACTTGCCAGACACTGTGGCTGTGTTCATGGGCTCAAATAGCTATGATGTGTTCTATTTAATACATTCTGGCAAAGGTTATTGGAACTAGCTATGTAATCATCTTTCAGCAACACTCCATTCTCCATTGTGAAAGATGCCCTGATGTTCCCATATGTCCAGAAGGATATTTTAGTTTCTTTTACGTCTTGTGCCAACCTACTCATAATAAAATTAATATATTAACATCAGGTTGTTGGCTATTTCCTATGTAATCCATCTGGACTTGTCTTCTATAATAGGCAAGATTTTATGAATTGTTACAATCTGTTTTTAGCAAGCCTAAAATACTCCAAAAAACATCCTTAATGTTAAATGTATTTTCAAAGAATTGAGCATATTGTTAAACTTGATGTTTAATATCATAATTACATTACAGATGAAATGTTATAAAGTACATAGATAAATCTAGTATTTGATTATCTTTCCATTGTATAACCCTACAATTACAACAGGAGCATATGACAGCTCCTGCTGTTATTACACCCCTTTGTTTCCCTGGAACCAGAGAGGACACATGTGCAAGGTGTTGGCTGAGGAGAGCTTCAAGAGAAAAGGAATAAGAGAAATGTAAACCATGGGGAAAAGCATATGAAGAATGCAAGTGTTGACTTATTCTTCAGTAAGCTGTCCCAGAGATGTCTCTAGACTAACTGAACCGTGGTTACGTACATGCATTCAAGTATAAAGTATGTGTACATTTGATGTACATAAGGAGAGATATAGCAAGGCCATGTTTACAGCAGCTTTGCTTTTACTGAGTGCGATTTTTGTTATCATATGTTTATCATTTATCCATAAGTGATAACATATGTCAAAAGGACAAACAACCATGCGTTCTAGAAAACCTTCTTTAACTTTTAAAGCTGTAATAGTATATGAGAGGGTCTATGTCAGCAAAGAAAGAATCTGATGGTGTTTTTTGTGGACTTCATGTGTACACACCTGCCTGACATTTGACCAATGTGTATGTGGGGGGAACTTTTGATTGTTATCATGTCAAGTGTATTCTAGAGTTTGATATATTTATAAATAAATAGATACATTAACAGTAATAAAATGCATTTTCTGGGTTAACTCACTTATTATGATCATTTCTAGTTCAATCTATTTGTCCACAGATTTTGGGAATTCCTTGTTTTTAATAGCTAAGTAGTATTCCATAGTGTAACTGGACCATGGTTTCTTTATCCATTCTTCTACTGAGGGACACTTGGGCTGTTTCCAGGTTCTGGCTATTATGAATAAGGCTACTATGAACATGGTTGAGCAAATCTTCTTGTTGTGTGCTGGAGCATCTTCTGGGTATATTCCAAGGAGTCAAATAACTGCGTCTTGAGGAAGCCCTATTCCCAATTTTCTGATATAGCACCAGGTAGATTTCCAAAGTGGCTGTACTAGTTTGCATTCCCACCAGGAATGAAGGAGTGTTTCTCTCTCTCTACATCCATGCCAGCATGTGGTGTCACTTGAATTTTTGATCTTTGCCATTCAGACTAACCCAGAAACAGAAAGAGTCAAATGGTATAAACTCACTTATATCTGGACATTAGCCGAAGGGGCATGTCCCATGAATGTCTTCACTTATCAGGAAAGTGGGACAGAGGAGAGGACATCCTATTGGGACTCTAGGTGAGAGAAGCATGGGAGAATGGGGAAATAGAAGGATCCAGAGGGTCCTAGAAACCTACAAGAAGAACATTATGATGGGCAGATCTGGGCCCAGGGGTCCTGCTCAAACTATGGCACCAGCCAAGGAAATTATATGCAGTAAACTTTGAACCTCTATCCAGATCTACCCAATAAACAGGACATTCTTCACAGTTGAGTGGAGAGTGGGGTCTGACTTTCATACGAACTCTGGTGCCCCATATTTGACTACGTCCCGTGGATGTGGAGGCCTGATGGCACTCAGAGGAAGGATAGCAGGCTACTGAAAAGAGACTTGATACCCTATGAGCATATACAGGGGGAAGAGGTCCCCCTCAGTCACAGTCATAGGGGAAGGGAGTAGGAAGAAAATGGGAGGGAGCGAGGAAAGGGAGGATACAACGGATGAGAAAACAATTGAGAAGTAATATGAAGAAATTAATAAAAATATATTTAAAAAATGAAAAAAAGATAATGCCTTTTCCTTTAGGTTTTGTTGTGCAGCAAAGAAAATAATGGTGGTGAATTGAGATCATCCAAGTGTTGACACCACTTTTAATATGAATATCATTAACAAAGCAATCAAGGAATTTTTAACATATATCTTAATTAGCAATCATCTGACCCTTTTTATGCCCTCTTAATCATTCAGATTTTAATATAAAAGGATTGGAAAAACAACATTGTAATCATAGGAAAACCAAACTAATGATAAAAACATCACATCATTAGTTTCATTTTATAATCAAATTCAAATTACCAATTTGAAATATATTTGCTTGTTTTTTTTTTTATTTCTTATTGAATTGTGCAGCTTTTCATGGATACTCTTTAGGCAGCACATTCTCTCATCACCAAGAGTTATTAATTTAGATTAATTGCAGAAAATAGATGCTCAGTGTTGTACCGAAACTAGACAAGTGTTCTTCTAATCCCTATAAATGTTGAGTGCAATGCTTAAACATGACTTATAAACCCCTTAGTATGCTGAGTGCTGTCAGGCTCCTACAGTGTTTGAACTTGCTCAAAGCCTCATTGCACTACCATCTGTGCAACGTTGCTTATGCATTTTACTGTTTGCCGAAGATTTGAGAATTTCTTTCTGATTACCTGTCATAATCAGTCATTGGCAAATACAGTGTGTTGTGCATTGATTCAAGAGAGAAAGACTTCTCGTAGCCTAGCCCCAGTGCAGACATCTATTCCTCCTATAGATGAATGAAATTTGGTTCAGGCAAAACTCAGTCTAGCAGGGTTCATAGACTTAGAATAAATGCTGCAGTAAATAAAGGGAATTTAGAGACAGACTAGGGTGAATTGTTTTATATCTAGTAGCCTGTAGAAGTTGCCAGATATTTAGCCTCTACACAAAGGACTATAGGCAATTGAGGAAAGCAGGAACAAGAGAGGTAGTCTTCCTCAGAGAAGAATATTCCAATTGATTGTCCAGTGCCAAATAACTAGGTGTGCAAATATACAGGTAACATTATATGTGCTTATAAAGTTATATTTATGTTATATGTGCATATACATGGTTATATGCCCATGCAGTAACTATTTATGTGAAAAGATAGCAGGAATAGGAAGAAGAGTGGGGTGAGGCACTTTTGAGGAGTCAAAGGACTATTTTACAGTGTTCATGTATCAGAAATTCTGCATTTGTGGTATTTATATTATTATTCATAATAGTATCAAAATTACAGTTATGAAGTATCAATGAAATTACTTTTATGGTTGCAGGTGTCACCATAACATGAGGCACTTTATTAAAGGGTTATGACATTAAGAAAGTTGAGAAACGTGGTTTAGAGGCAGAAAAATGGAGGCAAAGTTGTTGCAATTAAATTATAATATCAAAAATAAAGATAGAAAAAGGAAACACTTCAGACTTCATGGATTTCAAAAGCAGTATGGAAATTTCAATTCTGACAAAAGATGCCCCCTTTTTTTCCCTCTTTTTTATATTATTTCTTTGAGCAACAATAGTTTAATTCTAAATAACTTCTTGGAAATGCCAATATATTTAAATTTCACTTCACATTTGTAATATATTTTTAATTTTTAAAAAATTTGTAAAACTCATTCCAACATTGTGATATTCAATTCTGTGCTGGTTAGGTTTTGTCAAGTAGACACAGTGTAGAGTCCATCATAGACTATGCTCAAAAGGCAATGCACAGTTGAAGAAATGACCCATCAGGTTGTCAGGCAGACATCTGGGTGGGATAGTTCCTTGACTGACAATTGACATGAGAGGGCATAGACCAATGTGGGCAAGTCGTCCTGAGTAATAGTAGAAAGCAAACTGAGCCAGCGATAGAAAGCCAGCCGGAGAGGCTCATTTCTCTGTGACTTTACTTTAGTTCAGGTTCCTGCTTTGCTCTCATGGCCTGACTTCTCTGCGTGACAAACTCCTCCCAAAATTGATTTTGTTCAGTGTCTTAGTCTCTGTTTTATTTCTGCACAAGGCACCATGATCATGGCAACTCTTATAAAAGAAAGTATTTACTGGGCAGGGGGTTGCTCAAAGTTACAGAGCGTTAGTCTACTATCATTATGGCAGGAAACAGATGGGCATGGTGATGGGGTAGGAGTTACAGGCAGCAGGCACAAAGTGAGAGACACACAGAGAGATAACAAAGAAAGATAGGAGAGGCTGGGATGGAGGGAAGAAGAGAGGGAGTGAGGGAGGGACTAAGTCAGGGAGGGAGGGAGGGAGGGAGAGAGGAAGAGAAAAAGAGAGAGAGAACTCTTCCAGCAAGATCAAACCACCTTATAACTTTCAACTCCTCCTAATAACTCTCAAGCATTCTCCTTCAAATCAACCCTAGTGATGGTGCTTTGAAAACAATTGAAGGACAAATCTTGAAATATCTCATGGAGTTTGCTACAGCAAATATTAGTCTTGCACTGTGCACTTAATAACACAGTTTGTATAAGTGTGTGTTCTATAGTTTAATTGTTTTTATTTATTTAGTAAAAGCATGGCATTTTAAGTTTTTCATTTGTTAGTAGACAGAACGTTTTATGAGATGATATTATGAATATTTTGTATAAAATTAATAATTACAAATCTGAGTTATTTTACTTTGACACATTTAATTATTGCTGTTCACAGCTATTAAAATTAATCTTTATTAGGGATTGATTATTATTGAAGGAGGTTTTATAAATCTTAAGATCTATAAAATATTGTTGAAATAACTGGTAAACTATTTGCTACTTATATTAGCTTTTTTTAAAGGTACTTTTATCAGTTTCATTTAAATTGTGTGTTTGTGCACACACGTGTGTTCATGAATGTGTGTGCACTCAATTGTGTATATGTGTGTGTGTGCATGCATGACGAATGGGAAGGCCAGAAGGCAACTTTTAGTGCTTGGTCCTCTCTACAAGAATTCTTAGGACTGAGTTTAGATTATCAGAACTGTAGCAAGTGCTTTTACCCACGAGCAGTATTATCTATCTGCTACAAAGCTTTTAAAACTATAAAATATGTCTTAGATGCAGAAGATGTTGTATTAAGCAATTAAATGTTACTTTTCAAACAGGGATAATGTGTTGTCACCTACACTGATGACTTCAATGTTCCAATACTGAGTGAGGCCATAATCTAAAATACATTAGTAGGCTCAGTACGATTTTATCTTCTTTCTTTCATATGTTAATGTACTCTATAGCAGAAGAGAACATTATAATTATCTTTTGGAAATGAACTACCTTATATTTCCTTGGACTTCTTGGAACATCAGCTTACACTTGGTTTCTCAAACTATTACATTTTCATCTACTCTGTATCCTCTGATAATTAGATTAATTAACCTTTCTTTCTTTGCCTTTGTTTTTATTCAGCTTACAAATGACCTGCTATTTCTCAAAATAAACAACCTACAGTAGGGTCAATGCTTTCCTCTCACAATAGATGAATTGTGTGGTTTTCTTTTATTCACTAAAATTATATTTTTTTGCCTTTGAAGATGATACTCAGTTATAAGAAAGTCTTATACTGTGCTCATCATCTGATATTTTCTGTTTATGTTTTGAGAGCTGACCTTGGATGGACAGCAAAGGATTCAGGCTGAGGTTAGAGGTCAGTGGTAGAATAGTTGGCATGCATATCTGAAACCCTCTATTCCATTCTCAGTAATTCAAATCACAAAACAGGCAAAATACACTGGTACCTGAATCCCAAGCATCTTCATTTGATTAAATTTTATTTGTAATAGTGCCAATATTAATTTAGTCATGCAATCAAGAACATTGCTTCTTATGACTCCTCCATCTTATTCACTAGTTTTACCCATTAGATGTCAAATGTTATGTATTTTGTTCTCCAAATGTTTGTTGTGCTCAGTTTATTCTATTTTTATTCATTCCACAGATCCCCCTGTTAGCTTTAAAATAAGTTGGCATTCAATTAGAGAGACAGGTAAATCTGGACGTTCCACTCTTAAGTTTACAAAATAGAAAGGTAGGCAAGAAATAGCCATATATGAATTATTCCCTTCTCTCTCGCTACAGAAAAAACAGTGTCATTAAATGAGCTCCTTATCAGTGATGCCAGCATGTGCATAACTGTGAATGCAGTGGAGAATTTAGACATGGAGGCTTCTTGTTTCACATGATATAGCATGAATAGCTGGGGAGGTTTAAGACACAGTTCTTCAAGACTTCACTTGCCAATAACGAGACGTTTAAGACACTTTTTTTTTTTTTCATCTTATCTGGACTGCTTAGCTTCAATATCTCAATGCATCGTTACAATATAAACAGATTTGATCTTCTTAAAGTCACGTTATCCTCAAAGGATTCAGACTTCCTCTTTTATAGTGAATTTATGCCTGTGTAATATTTGCGGGCATGCAGTGTAAGTCACTGATTCTCTTTTTTTTTTTTTTTTTTTTTTGTCTTTTTTTTTTATTAATTTATTCTTGTTACATCTCAATGTTTATCCCATCCCTTGTATCCTCCCATTCCTCCCCCCCCCATTTTCCCATTATTCCCCTCCCCTATGACTGTTTCTGAGGGGGATTACCTCCCCCTATATATTCTCATAGGGTATCAAGTCTCTTCTTGGCTACCTGCTGTCCTTCCTCTGAGTGCCACCAGGTCTCCCCCTCCAGGGGACATGGTCAAATGTGAGGCACCATAGTTAGAAATCTACAAGAAGAACAATATGATAGGCAAATTTGGGCCCAGGGGTCCCGCTCAAACTAAGGCACCAGTCAAGGACAATACAGGAGGTAAACTTTAAACCCCTTCCCAGATCTAGCCATTGATTCTCTTAAAGGCAGGGCAGAATGGTGTCATTATTATTTTTATCATTATTTTCTCAAACACTATTAGCCAGAGCAACTACAAGTAAAGACGTCTCTTGGAGACGTCTACTCCCCTTAGGCTGGCTCAGAGCTCTGTATATGCTATATTTTTAGCATGTCACATTGAATTCTGTAGGAATAATGCCTTTGTTCAGCCTCACTGCTTTCTCATGTTAAATTAGCCCAATAGCCAGATAACACGTATATTAGTCTTCAACTACTGCTTCCTTCCCTTTATGCTTCGCACTGTTCATAATAAAATCTTTGAAGTTGAAAATGTTCTATCATTAGATTCTTAAAATTAAACTACTCAAGGATTCTGCAAAAGCTTTTATGATAAAGGTAAAATATCAGATCCTTTATTATTTAGTACACAAAGTGCTGAGCATGTTTTATGGAGAACTCTTTCTTTATTCTTAACCTCTAATCACACACAACCTATTATCACTTTCTGAGTGAGTCATGTTGACTTATACTGAGGGAAAATAAAAATTCTTTTCTTCACTACAATCTCATCTCATCCCATTTTGCTTCACCTAGACACTTTTTGCTTGCAAATTACAAAATGCACTTTTATGTCTACTAAGTAAAACACAAACATAAGGATATCAACCTTCCCAGATTAGAGCTGATTTTGTTGTTGTTGTTGTTGTTGTTGTTTTAAATTATGATTTATTCAGATTACATCCTGATTGTTATCCCTTCACTTGTTTCTTCCTGTTCATACTCTCCCTTTCTCTTTCATCCTGTTCCCCTCCCCTAGACCTCTGATAGAAGGGGATCTCCTCCCCCACCATGACCACAGCCTATCAGGCCTCATCAGAATAGCCTGCTTCCCATTCTTCTGTGTGCTACTGTCCTACCAACCAAGGGGAAGTGATCAAATTGGGTGCACCAGAGTACAAGTCAGAGGCAGTCCTGGCTCTCCTTACCGCAGTATAGAATTGGCTGTCCGTTATCTAGATATCAACATCGGGTCTAAATTTACTGCATGCATTGTCCTTGGTTGGTAAAACAGATAGTGCACGTCCCCCTGGGTCCAGATCTGCCAGCCTTGATGATCTCCTTGTAGACCTCTTGAAAGCTTCTGGGTCCTTGAGCTGTTTTTGACTCATAATGTCTGCTCTTTGCCAGACAAGCTTGTATGGCAAACTCCTGGAATTGTCAGATGGGTGGGAGGATGCTACCATGAAAATATGCTCTTTTTTTTAATGCGGTATGAGTTACCTCCTTGCAGACATATTTCTATCATACATACATACTGTACGGAATTATCATTTTTTTTCTTTAAAGTTACTACTCTATTTGCACATGTGTGCCCTTATTCACACACTAGTCTTATTATTTTGCTAATTATGTCTTATCCGACCTGTAAAGACTAATTTTAATGAGAAAGCCTTTTTTCTTCACCTCTATATCCCTAAAATCTAATGACATTCTAGGAATCTAGGCTACTCTAGGGACAGCTAACACATATCGCTTATAATGTGTTAATTGCTCAAATAATGCTTTGTAAATGTCAGTTCATTTAACCATTACCAAGTGTTATAAGCATTTTAAGTAACATTATTCTTCCTCCTCTCTCTTTCTCTTCACCTCATCTCATCCTTCCTCTCTCTCTCTCTCTCTCTCTCTCTCTCTCTCTCTCTCTCTCTCTCTCTCTCTCTCTCTCCTCTCCCTCCAACACACACACACACACACACACACACACACACACACACACACATTCACAAAGGACAAGGTATTTGCTAGATGTGTAATAAGAAATGGTTATGCTTTAACTCAGGCTATTTGATATCAGACCTTGGGCTGATAATGTGGCCCAGTGGTTCATCACTTTCCTAGAATGTATAAGTCTCTTGATTTGGTCTATTGTACTCTCAAAAGGAAAACAAAACAAAACAATTAACTCAGGCTATTTGATATCAGACCTTGGGCTGATAATGTGGCCCAGTGGTTCATCACTTTCCTAGAATGTATAAGTCTCTTGATTTGGTCTATTGTACTCTCAAAAGGAAAACAAAACAAAACAAGAAAGAAAATAGGAGTATAATACACCTTAGTGTGTGCACATCTTTACATACATGCTTTCATGTGTGGTTATCAAGTGTGCATAATTTTTAAAAAATGTAATTACAGTGACTACTTAGAATGCCAACAAAGTGTCTCTATTCAAGATTATTTTTCACTGGTGATAATTAAAATCACAAGGAAATAGTGTCACGAGTCTATATTTGTTAGTTTTAGTACTGATTTTGAGACTTCGGTAGACTGTGGGATCTTAGCTAACACAGTTTCCACAGGACAAAGGGAAGATAAGAATAAAGGATATGGATTCTTCTTTCTCAGATTGCTACTTGACAACGTATTATTTCCAAAGGGCCACAATATTATGAAGGAGCCAGTGTTATTCAAAACATTCATAAATTACCTTAGAATTTACAGGTGACTATGGGAATAGTAGGCAGAAGGAACAGAAGTGATGCAGCTCATGGACATAAGAAAACAGAGAACAGTACATATAGGCTGTGGTACAGTTAGGTCAACAGAGCATTTCTACTAGTGGAATGTCAAGGAAAATATTATTAGCATCATTATCAAGGATTTTCTTTCAATTTCTATAACGGATGATGATACCACTGATGTCTTTATTTCAGATAAAGCCTAATTTCACCCAATTCTCACTTTTAATCATAGCCCTATGCCATTTCATCTATCATTGTGACTGACTGTTAGCCATTACATAAACCTCAAATTTGAGTACCCAGATCTCTGTGTGCTGTTTCTTGTAACTCCAGCATTTCTCCCACGCAGTACTTCCTAAACCCTTCAACTGTTCTAGCGCCCCCTAATGGCTTCTCAGTTTTCAATTGCACTATGCACATCTCCATCTTCTTTGGTAGAACATTGTAGTTTGCAGATAGACTGGATGAAAGAAATGATTCTCATTATAATTCCTTTTGCTTTTAATTAAACCAGTGCCCTGAACCAGTGAATTCTTGGCTGTACCAAAATATAAACAAGGGCCACATAAGTCCTTTTTATTTATTTGTATTTACTTTATAGCCCTTGCAGTTCTGCATGGTTTCTATTCTATTAATGATAATGTGTATACATTTAATTGAGGTGAAGTGTCAGCTAGCTCAGCTCCCTGCTTCTAAATTCTTAAAGCACATTTTCTAAACTAATATGTTCCAATGACAAAGCTGATACATCCATTTACAGTTGTCCGATTTCCACATCTCTCATTTAATTAGTTCTTAATTCCTGAAGACAACAGGAGTTTATACTGGGACCCCTCAAAATGTAGACATAACCAATTTCTTTCAAGGGCACTTTGGGAAATCCATTTTTTTCTTTTTAATTAGGGTAGTCATATGATTTACTTTGCTAAAACTTAGATATGCAATTGAATTGGAGCAGTGTCAATAATTAAGTACTTTACATCTATCATAGAATACTAGTGGGCCACAGAGGAGTCTCACAGAGTAAAGGAAGTCTTAAATAAATGTCTGATGTCAACATGGTTACAGCCATGTATAGAACTCCAGTACCTCTGTCCAATATGAGTGACAATGCTTCTTTTGGTGAGGTTCAGGGTGTCTGGCAAAGTCTTCTTTATGATCCATGTGTGCGTGTTGACAGTGTATGCAGAAAATGTCACCATAAATTTCTCCTCTCCAGATATTTACAGCCTAAAGAGCTGTACTTACAGCTCCTACTGAGATTACCTAACCTCCTTCCTTGCTTCAGCTGTATTGAATAGCCCTGCCTCTCTTTTCAACTGTACAAAATCAGTATGCTGAAATTTTGTGCTCTCAGTCTTCTCCCATCAGAGTCCAACCCATTTGATCCCAGCCTTTCTGTTTCTGTGTGTCTGCACATCTGTCATTTATTTGTTTGTTTGCCATCTCAGTTGGGTTAGTCTCGGGAGCCGTGCAAGGACACAGCAAAACTGGCATCAAGTAACTTTGGAAAATTAAAACCTGTTTCCAAATACCATAGCTTGAGACAACAATCTTGTATTATCTCATAATCAGTGAAGTAGGTAGATGATTGTATACTATCAGTAGTTTTCAATTATGAGACATGTAAGATTTATTAGTCTGGAAGAAAACTAAGATGGGTGATATGTAGTACTCTCTTGTGTCAGGTCTGCACACCTCTGTTGTGCCAGCACAGTGTCATGTTCACCATTAGGGTGTCCTCGCCATTTTTAGAGGTCTATGTCCAAAGAGGAACAAGTTAGGACACAGATAAAGGACAGACAGGTTTTAGATCTGCGTTTTCCCCAGATTGTTAGGTCTAATTAGATAAAAACAAGTCCGAGAGAAAACAAAGTTTAAGAGGGACTCCTCTGAGAAGGGTATAGAGGGTGAGGCCATTAAAACAAAACTAACTGGGAACAATCATCCACAGCTATCATAATTTCCTGCAACTCTATGCCCAGCATATGAAAAACACAGCCACTTTTTAAAATATTACCGTGTTCAACTGAATATAGGCAGAATAATTTCACTTGATCAGGAATACAACTAAATGTTTTAAGCTTGTAATAATTACGATCAATTCAATTTATCTTCTAGAAAAGTATACATTTTATTTTGTTTTCTTTTCGATATCAAACAACTTTTTATTCAGAGTCTCCATCAATAAAAGCAGAGAGGAATTTGAAGCACATGGGTTACTTTAGGATCCTGGAATTTTATCTAGCACAGAGGTGTATGGATCAAGGCCTCCATCTCTCCTCAGTGTGCCCACCCCAGTATCATCTCAGAAGTCCTGGCTGGACTCTGAGTTCTTCTGGGATATGCCGATGGCTTGTGTGAATATAACCTCTTTTCTGTTGTTGTTTTTTCTTTTTTCTTTTTCAAATATGTTTTATTAATTTATTCATATTACATCTCAATTGCTTTCCAATCCCTTGTATCCTCCCATTCCTCCCTCCCTTCCATTTTCCCCTTACTCCCCTCCCCTATGACTGTGACTGAGGGGAACCTCTTCCCCCTGTATATGTTCATAAGGTTCTGTTGTTTTAAATAAAATCTCAATTGTTCGATTATTCCAATAAAGACTTGGGAGCCAGATTTGTGGCTCCCTTTTTTTTGCCTCTGTACCATACAGGTGGATCTTCTGATAGGAGACAAAGATTTTTGGATGTTCCTTTAAAAAGTAGGTGTGGGTTTAGAGAAAGTGGGAGCCACACTGCAACGCCCAAATCAGCTTTTGTTTTTATATACATATGTGTTTATTACAATATATATTTATACATACATAAAGATAGATAAAATATTTTCATAGTTTAGTATTCCGTCACTATTTAAATCTAAAAATATAACAACTTAAATGTCACATAGGCAAACATGATATTCTTTTTTAATTAATTTATTTATGTATTCACTTTACATACTAGTTGTGCCCTATCCCTCATCACCACCAAGTCCCACCCTCCCACCCTTTCTCTTCTCTTATTCCTCATAAAAGGGGAGCCCTCTTTCCTATCCACCCCAGCTCACTCAATTTTATCAGGGCTAAACACGTCATCTGTTCCTGTGCCACCACAAGACAGTCCCATCAGGGGAAGTAATTGAAATGCTGGCAAGAGAATCCATGTCAGAGACAACCTCTGCTTTCCTTACTAGAGAGCCCATGTGAAGCCAGAGCCGCTGATCAGCTACATCTTTGTTGGAGCCCAGGTCTAGTCCATGCAAGGTCCTTATTGAGGCTTCCATCTCATCAGGCCTCGCTGGGCTCTGTTGGTCTTCTTGTGAAGGTCCTATCACCTCCAGGTCCTTTTCTCCTTCCACCCATTTTTCCACAAGGCTCCCTATACATTGCCCAAAGTTTGGCTGTAAGTATCACAGTCTGTTTTTAGACACTGCTAGGTGGAGTCTCTCAGAGGACAACTCTGCTTGGCTCCTGTCTGCAAGCATCACAGACTATCATTAACAGTGTCCGGGGTTGGGACTCTCCCAAGGGGAGGGTCTTGAGTTGGGCCAGGTATTTGTTGGACCTTCCCTCACTCTCTACTCTATCTGCTCTATCTTTATCCCTGAACATCTTGTAGGCATGGTGAAGTTTGACTTGAAGTTTTTGTGGTAGGACTGGTATTCCCCTCCCTCTACTAGGAGACTTGTCTAGTTAGAGGGTGTCCTCTTTAGTCTGTATGGCCCCCTGCTTCTAGTCTCAGCTAGAGTCCTTCTCATATCCCCCTGGGAGCTTACCCTGACTTAGGTTCCAGCTTGTTGCAAAGATGCCCCTGATCACAGTTTTCTCTTGTATCTGCAGGACTTTTGTGTCTGTGCCCTGTACCAGTCTTGCTCTCTCCAAGTCTGATGTCTGATCTCCACCCTCATACCTCTCTGTGTTCCCTTGTCTGTCTTGTTCCCTCTCTTCAACCACTGCCTCTCTCTATTCTATTTTCCCTTCTGAATGAGATTTAAGCATCCTTTCTTGGATCCTCCTTGTTACGTATCTTCTTTGGGTCTGTGCATTGTAGTATGTTTATCCTGTGCTATATGACTAAAATCTACTCATGAGTAAATACCATGTGTGTCTTTCTGGGTCTGGGTTACCTCACTCAAGATGATCTTTTCTAGTTTCACCCATTTTCCTGCAAAGTTCATGATTTCTTTGTTTTTAATAGCTGAATAATATTCTAACAGCTTTAATTTTTAATTGAATTGGGATCCATTAAAACCATTTGCCACATATGTGTGTAGAGACAGGAATACCATTGGCCAAATTACTCTTTTTCTTGGGCCATTGTCTCTTGATGACCTGTCCTTTTGCTTCAGATGTTTCACTTGTCCAGTGGTTTTTGGATTCTTTTGGATGCCTTTATTCACCAAGAAAGATAAAAATAAAACCCTGCCACAACCCTAACTCAGCTGAGCATGGGGTGATGGAGGAAGGGCATTGGTTTCTTTTTGGCAGTCTAAATCTTTCCTAAGACAAATTGATTTGGGGCAAGAGAAAGACTATTATCATCTTAGTATGTGTGGATACATATATCTGTATTCTTTCTCTTTATATATAAATTCAAGGCTTAAGTGTATTTATTTTGAGATCACAAAGGGCATTCACTTTTAATTTCAGCCAGTCTTTTGCAAGTAGCTTTTAAATTTAAATCACTGTAATTTTTATGTGCCTGCCTGTCTCCCAAGTGTTGGGATTAAAGGCCTGTGCCTCCCTAATGCTGGGATTAAAGGTTAAACCACCACCTGCCTATGAGTTCCTTATAATAGTTATTCTGATAGGAACGTCCGGTTTAATTTGGTTCTCCATTTCCCCTTATTTTTAGTGTTAAGGATAAACATTCAAGTTTTATCATTCTTGCTGATTTTTTTCTGGATTTGTTCCCTGGCAAAATTTAATACTGTACTTTTAATAAAACATGAAGCCACTTTGTCCACTATTTCATTATTTTCAGATGTTTTATCGGTCTTGCCTGTATGAGGTACATAAAATTGCTGTCTTTGGTAAATTTTGCTGTTTTGCCATTTTCATTTATGCCTCCCATGACCACATATCTTTGCCATCTGTCTTCCAGTTAGTTGTTTTCCATTTTGATGACCATATAACTTATGTCATTGTCATGGAGAAGATAGAGATTTTGCTTTTGATTTCCTAGTTGCTTGTCTAAGAGACAATAGTGCTGCAGTGATTTTGTGGTTTCTGCCCCAGTATTAGATATCCAACACCTTGGTCCATAGGCTGCCATTTTTTTTTATTAGTTTTAGTTCCATCAGTGCTTGAGGAACTATTAGCAAACCATGCATTAGGCAAATGTTATGACTATTCTGTTGGTCCCCAGGGTTCACTAGGGGCCTTGTCTGGGTGATGGATGAGCAGTTTAGAGATGTGGATTATAGGCAACTGAGCTATTTCCCCAGTACAGAAAGGCAAAGACCCCTTTGCTACCATATCTTGGCCATGGAGAAATTCAGTTAGGTACCAGTTCCACTGTAGCACTTTGCCTTCCATGCCTGAACCTGCAAAGAACTCTGCCTTCAAATGGATCTAATCCATGGCAGCAGTTCTTAACCTGCTTTTACTGCAATCCTTTTAATACAGTTCCTCTTGTTGTGGTGACCCCAAAACATAAAACTATTTTGTTGCTAACTCATAATGTAATGTTGATACTGTTATAACTCAAAATGTAAGAATCTGATATGTAGGTTATCTACTATGTGAACCCTGTGAGAGGCTTATTCATTCCCCCAAAGGGGTCACAGACTGAGAACTGCTAACCTACAGTCAAGAAAGAAACTCTCATTTCTCCAGGAATTCTTGATTCTTTGCCCCTTCCAACTTGAGATATTTAAGATATATTTCTATTCACGAGACAGTGTCTCTTCAACTTCAGTCTTTTCAACAAGTTAGCAATATACTAGCAGATATGATAATCTGAAAGACTAGTTCTAATTAAACTCTAGATACACACACACACACACACACACACACACACACACACACACACACAAGAATAGGACTTTCTGCTTGATAGAAAGGTAAAAAGTATAAGAAGGAAATTCTCAAAGGAGCAAGTTTAAATCATATTTTCTTTATATGGTTATTTCAAAATAGCCTTTTAAGGTACAGAAGTTACTTTCCTCTAATCTTTTTTTAATTATTATTTTAACATGGTAAATTCTTTGGTAGCACCCCTAAATGTTTAATTAATATATTAGCTATAGTTCCAGCTGCAAATAACATGTTCAAGAAGACAAGAAACAAAGGCAGAAGTACAATGAGAGTTCTGGAATATTGGTTTCTTTAAAAACATAGACATATTATAAGAATGTGCTTTTGTTTTAATCCCAGGTGTAGAGATGTGTGGCTGCCTAGGACTACCCACTGCAACTGATTATAAAAAGAACCCACAAAGTAGCAATGATTGGCTGTACAGGAGAGTATGTCCTATATTCAATGATATTAAGTTAAAATGTTTAATGATAATGATAATCTCTGCAAAAAGAGCATATGTGATTTGTAAGTTTAACTGCTTTGAGAAAATGAATTGCATAGTGTTCTAGCAGAAGTGTGGTTTGGCAGATACTTTCTGCGATTGTGTGACTATTGGAATTCTGGGAAATTTTTAGGAGTTACATAAATGTGAGGGCCTCAAGACGTGGGGTCAGTGGTTGTTGGTCATTTAGGGGGGCTTGTTGCAGTTTGTTAATACCCATGGTCAAAGAAGAAACAAAAGAAATGTAATTAGATTCAGGAATTTTCCTTTTTCCTCTCTCTATCCTTGTTTCTCTCTTAACTAGTGATAGAGGGTAAGCTATGGGAATGAAGTATGGGGGGAAAGTGCCCACAAGGTAGCAAAGACCAGTTACACAGAAGAGAGCACATTCTGTTTTCATCGATTATCATAAGGTAAAAGATTCCTGAACATTTGAAAAAAAAAAACCACATGTAATTTGTAAGTCAAATTGCTCTGAGAAAATGATACAGTGCAGAAGGAAGTAAATACATAGAGACTAAGAGTGTTCTCTGTGGGTCACAGGGAGGAAATACCTTAAAATCAGGTGAAAACCTGAAAAAAAAGTAAGACTGTACTGTGATAAAAACCAATGACCAAGTAGAAAAGGACGACTGATGGGCTTCAGTTAACCAGCGGTGAGCCCGGGGGGAAACAGACTATGTCCCTGGACACTAGGAAACCCAGTGATCTGTCACGCAGTCACAGAGAAGACTTTAAGTTCCCGACAGCTCAGAGTAAGGCAAAGATCCATTGCCTCTGGCATTTATATCTTTCAGAGTACTAGTAATTCTGGGCCATTAAGTTAAATGACTTTGGGGGAGTGTGCAAACTTGATTCCATTTTAGCATGCTTAAGATGTTTTGTAGGATTGTGTAAGTCTTATGACCTGAATTATCTCAATTTAAACAATTATTTAGAACACTTAGCATACATAAACAAATCTAAGGAGATTATAATATTTTGACTACTTTTTCCCTAAATTTAAAGTGAATGTATAACCCAAACACAGAAAGATAAATGTATGTATTCACTAATACATATATATTAGCCACTAAATAACTGATAACCATGCTATAATCTATATACCAAGAAAGGTTAGGAATAGAGGAATGATTGAGCAGCGACCCATGGATCTACCTGGGAGGGGCAAATACAATAGATCTTCATGGTCAGAATGGTAGTTGGTGAACTAGAAAAAGAGGATCAGACAGGGATGTGGAACGAATGAGCCAAGGGACAGATGAAATTGAGGGATAGTTACAGGGTAATATGGAAACTAAATGCAGGGAAAAACATCCTGAAATATATGAAGACCAACTTAATTAAGTCTTCAAATAATTCAGGAGATTTGTCACCGAACAAAACTTCCAGTAGTAGGCCTGGGTTACATCCAATTGCGTTATTGGCCAAAGGGCTCCAATGGAAACCTCCAAACCATCCATCCTATTGTCAAGACAAACCGACAGCAAGGCTCCATTGCTGAAGACAACACCCACACATCTCACGGAACATCGGGATGCCAAGCTAGTGCCGACCTAGAACTTTTACTCCTTTGTACTAATGTCTTTGGTCCAGGAAGGTACTTTGTACGCTACCAAAAGAGAAGCCACAAAGCCTCTGATGTATAGTGCTATGCTGCACTATGCTGCCTGCAAACTATACTAGAGCAAAGGCGGCACCATGTTTGTGGGAGTAACCAATCAATGTCTTACTTGTTTTAAGTGCATGAGATGGATGGAATGCATATCCAACACCGCATGGGTGACCAGGAATCAGAAACTAGAAGCCCAGAGACCTAAGGTAAATCTGAATACTATTGCTCTTAAAAAAAAAAAAAAAGTAGTGGTAATTCGATTCCCAATGACATTCTGCTATGCTCATAGATCATTTTCAGCCATCAGCCATCATCAGAGAAGCTTTCCCCCCACAGCAGAGGGGAACAAATCCTGAAAACCACAGTCAGAACTTCTGTACAGTCTCAAATCTCTCTTACACACACACACACACACACACACACAGAGAGAGGTGGGGGGCGGGAACCTTGGAATCATGAGCACTAAATGGGATGTCTCCATCAAATTCCTCCCCTCAGAGCTTAGGGGAGCCCAGTGAAGAGACGGTGGAATGAATATAATATCCCAAGGGTAGGGAGGGCACCAGGAGAACAAGGCACTCTTCTGTCAGCGAAGTAAAGTCCATATAAACACACAGATATTGGAACGGAAGCACAGGCCTTGCCTGGCTCCTCACCAGGTTCCTGGTGTAGATATTATGATTTATAGTTTTATGGGAATCCTGTAGATGTGAATGAGTGCATCTTTGATTCTTTCCCCCACTCTTGTGTGTTCTGTACCTTCTCTCGGTTTGCCTTACAACCTTGGTGTAATGGTGTTTGTTCTAATTTATTGTATTTTACTTTGTTATGTCTTGTTGTTATCTCTTAGAAGCTGGGTCTTTTCTGATGTCAAGTGGAAAAAGAGTGGAGTTGGGTGAGAAGGAAAATCACGAGGAACTGGGAGAAGAAGAAGGAGAGCAAATTATAATCAGAATATATATTGAGAAAATATCTATTTTATATAAAGTACAGAAAAAACAAGAGATCATCAGAAACATTATTATGTCCTCTAGTTACAAATACAGAGATATATAGGTGAGCTATTAATTTACAATAGTTGATGAGAATTTTGTGTTGGTGAAAATTCTGCAGTTTCTCTCATATTTTTCTATTAGTGAGCTCTTTTCCCACGCAAGTATGAGGTGATTTTGTTTTACTTTGGTGCTATATTCTCTCTGTCTCTCTGTCTCTGTCTCTGTCTCTGTCTCTGTCTCTCTCTCTCTCTCTCTTTGCCCCCCTCTCCCTCTCTCTCTCTCTCCTGTTCCTCCCTCCTTACTCTTTCTTGTATAAGTCAAATGTCATAGTATATAGCATAAGGAGTTTTAAATATTCTAGTATTTTTTATAATTATAAATTTCAGTCTTCATCTATGATTTATGTGATTTTAACATAAATTAATTTTATAGAATTTTTAGAGTTTACAATTTTTTAATATTTCCACATTTATGAAAATACTTTGAATTTTAATTTTTTATAAAATTTAAAGCCATTTAGATATTATAATGTTGTAAATATATGTGTGTCTGCTCTCACATATACTTCATAGACATAGCCGAAAAGGTTCACATTATTAAAGAAAGTGCATTTTAGAGACCAAGTAGTCATCTCATTATCCCAGAAGTCCCATCTTAATGAGCTGTGAGCATAATATCAGCTCACTTATAATTCATCATAAAATTAATTTAGATTAATTGCAGATTGAAATATTAACTCATTGTAAGGAATTAAAAAAGAATGATTCATCCAAAACAAAACCAAAAAGAATGAATATATTTGAAGAATAAAGGACACAAGTCTCTACAATTATTTCTTCGGTTACACTGGACATTGAACACTACCAAATAACCTCAGGGAGGGAGAACTGAAAGTAAAGTAAGAATGTTGGTGAATAATTTTATGAAAATGTTTGTGACTAAATCTCTTAATTTTATCTATTTCTGTAATAGATAGCATGCTAGAAAAACCTGGGTCTCAGCATCAACTCTGTGAAACAAATAATAAATTAATAAGTAAACAACCTAAATTTAGTCCTAAATTATTTTATTAAGATTACATATACAAACATATTAAAAACCATGGGATAAGAAGATACTTATTATTTTACATTAAATGAAAACTACTACCAATGGCTTTGTTTTTATCCAGTCATTTTCAATATACTTCACTCTTATCAAGCATAATGTTATTCATGGAATGTCATTCAAATTGCTTCAGGGTATTAAAATAGCTTTTCAGCTTCAGGTCTAGTAGACAGATGTATTATTTTTGTCAACTTTGAGATTTTCATTCTTTGACTGAAGTTCCTTGCCAGTGTAATGCTTTGGCACATACCATCAAAATATTCTAAAGTAGGCAAAAGTAGACAGACTTTCTTGAAGGAGGAAATCTACGGTTGCTTTTTAGGATTTATTTTATTTTTGTTTATGCGTATGCATGCCTGGCTGTTTTGGAGGTCAGAAGAGGGTGTCAGACCCTCTGAAGCTGGTGGTATTGACTGTGGTAAGCTGCCTGGCACATATGCTGAGCATGAAATGGGGATTCTCCTGAAGAGCACTATGTACTGTTCGTCAATGTGCATTCTCACCCAATCTCTTTAGGGACATTTTAACAAAGATATGGGTCTGATAACTATTGAAAACATTCATTCACCTAAAGATTAATACAAAAATGTTACATTGAGTTTAATAAAACTTGATAGCAGACATTGTATTGTATACTGCCAAAAAATTAGAATGAAATGGTCAATAGATGTGTGTGACCTACATGATAATTTTATAATATTTTAATTAAAAGATTCATTTGGATTTATTACTTATTTAGAAATGGCTTTCTAACCTAGTTAGCCATGCTCCATATCTATGTTCACCAGGACTTTTATTATTATAGAAAATGAATCACACTCATGAAACGGTGTTATATCATTACCAGTGAATTGATTGTGCTTTCTATGTCTTGAAATTTTAATTGAATTTGTTGATTTATTTCTAACAGTATGTGGGGAATCTTCCTTGTCCATGTTCACTTTTTGTAAGCAATGAGAAATGGACATCTCAATGATTTAACACACACTAAACTCGTGCAGATTTGATATGCTTTAAATAAATTCTGAGAGTTTAAAACCTTGATTATACAGATTAAGCAAAAATTAGTAGGCTTACTATCAGATCAAGGGACAATAGACTTTGCTCTTTCACATTGACAATTAATATAGATAAACTATTAACTTAGTTTGCTTGATACTGACATTTTAATTTTACCAACTGTCAAATTACCAATGCATGTGCTCCATGCATATTTGAATTCTGAGTTATTTTCTGGAAAGTTCTTATGGGTCAACCAACATTTCTCTTTCTACATCTCAAATATATCCCTCTTCATTTGATAACACCTAAGTTCTACAAGTAGCATAGTCCTTTTTCTCTTTGAAAATGCAATAAATTCTAGCTTGTTGCTTTCAGTCATATAGCTACCTAAAATAGAATAATTAGTAATCATATCATTGCTTATTTTCCTTACATTAACAAGTTTTTTAGGTATTACTATTTATGTGGTTAATGAATAAATGAAATTAGAAAATAATTATATATGGAAGGGCTACTACCTAATTGTATAAAACAGTAGAAACCACAGTTTTATTACACTATATATAGAACTATACTTGCAAAAGTGATCGAGAGATTAGAGAAGTCATTTAATAGGGAACAATGTGAGAGCACTTCTCTAAGCAAATTAAGATTAAAGATAAAATCAGTTTCCAAGAGAGGAGGATGCAGAATTTATATATTTTCAATTCAGTACATGACCATTTATTTTGAAAGACAGGAACATGGTACATTTCATACTAAGGACTCTGGTCCATTCGAAAGGCTTTTCAGTACTCCTAGGAGAAGGTCCATTTCCAAGTATATACATATACATATGTAATGTATATGTATATATATATACATATGTATATATTTTATTTCTTTATGAGAACTTCATATGTATATAGAATTTGCTTTGTTCATGTTCACTCATATTTTCTCCCTTCAACTCCGTCCAGATCTACTGCTATAATTTTTGGCTTTGTTGTTTCATTTTGTTTTTCAAGCAACTATTTTTCTCTGTAGCCTTGGTTCTTCTAGACTTATTTTGTAGATCAGGCTGGCCTGGCACTTACAGAGATCTGCCTGTTCTGGCATCCCTGAATTCTAAGATTACAACCGTGCTCCACTGAGCCAGGCTCCTCTGTAACTTTTAACCTCTTTCCTACTTCATTTTCTACTCTAGTGCCACTGATATCTCTAGTTCCTTATGTTATGTATTTCCTGTCAAAACATTTTTAATTTTTTTCTTTTATGCTCTAAATTTCTATCACATATCTCTTTGGTGAACTTTTAGCTCACATGGCATGTCCACAAGAAAGCTGAGAAGAACTCAGGATGACATATCAAAACACCATTAATACAAGCCATGCTTGTAGAACCCAGTCTAAGATATATTTCCGTAATTAGTTTGTTCCTTCTTTTCCCTATTTATTTCCCTCTTATATTTCCAACACCAAGCACACTACTCGGCAGGTAGTAGAAAGTTATTTTGTATTTTCAGTGAATAATTAACATAGGTGATATCTATCTATACATCAAATAGACAAAGATGACACATGGGTTCGTGCACACGATGAGATGATGATGGGAGCAGGTGGAGCAGTGAATGGAACAGGCAACAATCTATTCGCCTTCAGCTTCTACTTAGTGTTCAAGCCAGATCTATGGGGCCAATTTTCCCTGAGTATTTTTGCTAATTATTTGCTTGAGCAGTTCATGCTACAAAGTACTAGCATTTGAGAAATGCAAATGTCTAGTAATAGGCTGTCTAGTTTTTGTGTCAAAGTGCAACTTGCTGGGGTGATTTTATTAATTTATTTTTAATTTGGTCACTTTACATCCCTCCACAATGCCCTATCCCACGCTCCTCTGTCCTAGCTCTCACCTTCCTCTAGTCCTCAGAAAGGGGGAGCCCTCCTCCTCTATCATCTGATCTCAGCCTATCAAACTCATCTGGACTGGCTGTATCCTTTTCTTCTGTGGCCTGGCAAGGTTGCCACACCAGAGGGAAGAGATCAACAAGAGGGCACCAGAGTCCATGTCAGAGGTAGCCCGTACAACCCCAAATTATGGGACCCACAAGGAGACTGTGCTGTCTATAGAATATATCTCAGCAGAGGGTCTAGGTCCTTGGTTGGTTCATCAGTCTCGGCCACACCCCACCCCACCCTGATTTGTTGTCTCCATTCATCTCCTAGGGGACTTTCAATTTCCTTTAGGTCCTTTTATGCCCCGACTCCTCCATAAGACTCCCTGAGCTCCACCCTGAAGTTTCACTGAGTCTCAGCATCTAAAATAAGAAAAACAGAGTCCATCAAATTTTAATGCATTAAAAAAAATGTGGTGTATGTACACACAAAATACTATTGACACTTAAAAGGTGAGACTCTGCTACTAGCAGTGGTACAGAATTCAAGATCACTACAGTAACTGAGTTAGCCAAGCGTAGAAAAACAATAGCAATACCATCCTACCTGCAGATGGAATCTAAAAATGTTGACTTCATAGAAGTCGGGAGTATATAGTGATTTCTAGCTGTCAAGAGAGCAAATAAGATGTATAAATGAAAAAGAATCATTTGCTTAATGACACTTACAAAATAGTCAAAAAGCTCTGATGTGCTATTGTAAAACAGGGTGAAGATTTTTCAATACAATGTTCTAGATATTTCTAAAAGCTGTAATATAGGAATGTTGAGTCTTCCTTATGTCAAAATGATTACTCTTCAGAGAGACAAACTTTGTGTAAACTTATTTAAATATTATAAAATACAAACATCTACTCAAATGTATCAGAACTTCCAAGTAATAAGTTCATTTTAGCTATTTTAATACATCATATGCACTATATTTTACCAAGGTTTTCTCTTCCTGTAATTGCATATGGACTGATCTAACCAGCAATGGAGTGATGACACAGATGTGTTGGCTGCCCTTTGCCTCTCACTGTGCTTCTTTCTCTTTGTTTTTATTTTCTTGATTTTTTATTTTTACAGCTGGTAGAAATGGAGGATAGAGAAGAAGGGTCCAGAGCTCTGTACCTGACCTGCCACTTAGTGTTCAGCCTTCTCTCTGAGTTTAGGATAGTTGAAATCCACTTACTTTCTGAATATTTTAAGGAAATATATATATATATATATATATATATATATATATATATATATATATATGAATGAAAGAAGGTGCTATATAATGTTCTGATAATGATTTCTGTTTTTGCTCCTTCTTTCTTTAAAAAGTATTTTGCCTTCTGTTATTTGCTTGTGGGGACTCTTCTTGAAATTTCTTCCTAAATTGTTACTCCTTCCCAGGATTTATTGGGGAAAATTTCATTTGGAGGACGCCAGGCTAAGTCTTTCCTACAGGCTCCAGTTCTGATTCATGCCAAACATTCACCTTTGGCACATTGTTAACAAAAATGCAGTAATTTATGAAATTTTAGCTATCTGTACTGTTGGAGAGCCTCTGGGCATTTATTTATCTCAGAAGCTAAGTGTAGTCTGCCTCTCTCTGAGCCTCTTGGGGTACATGTAAAAGTCTTTGAACAGTCTGCTCAAAGCCTTTTCAAGTTGTGAGGAAATTGCATACTCTCCTCCATCATTTCAGCTGTGAAAGTCTCTAATTTTTCACTTCAGTCTTTTTTATAGTTCTCTTATTCATGCCTTCTTCAGTCAGTTTAAGGTGGCAGTCAGCTCATAATTTTGTACCTAATTCTATACTGTCAGTGCTAGCTTATTGTCTCCTTCAAAATTCAGACAGAATTGCCTCACAACCTCGTTTTAACGTATACATATAGATACATATGCATATTCACTTATAACAATATACATAGACAAACATGCTCATATATAGATACATATGAAAATATAGTTATAGAAATATATATAGCAAATATTTAATGATAATGCTGTTGATATTATGTTTGTTTCAAAACGTTCAAAACATTGACTCTGTGCTCTTCCATCACTCTGATGTCATAATAAATGACCAGTGTAGTGATAAAATTACAATGCAAATTATACTGGCAAGTCAAAATATATAGTTAAAAGATAGCTCAATGGGAAATAGTGACTTAATTGAAATTAACCTCAAATCAATCAATATTACTGAATATGATAAATTGCAGCTTACTAAATCAATTCAATATTCCATGTCCTGTATAATGTTGGAGATAAATACTCTTTTAACAACCTTCCAATGACAGATTTCATACAGATTTATTTACTGATTAATAAAAGCCTTGGTAGAGCTTGTGGAACTGAGTGCTTTTCACTAGAGAATCAATGCAGAAAACACCTGAAACTTTGTTTCAGATAATATAGAAGATAATCAATTTTAATAGAAAGGATAAATGCTGCTACCATTGAAAATCGTTTTTCATTGGAGGTGTGAATTTTCCTTTTAGAACACAAATTTTTCATTTATTTCTCTAAGCTACTGTCGAAAGCCAGGCTGTGTTGAGTCTCTCCTTAGTGGTTATGTTTGCTTCTAATTCCTACTTGTGCAGTAGAGTCTGGTTCTCTGTCATTTTTTGGTTCGCCCCATTACTAAAAAAGAGGAAATTATCACTATTTTTCTGAATAATTTCTTTCAAAGACAAGGTAAGTTATAAAGAACCTTTCCCTTCAATTTTCTCTCTGCATTTTTAACAGAAGCACTAATAGTGAAATCTTTCATCTCCATCTGTCTGTCTGTCTGTCTATCTCTATCTATCTATCTATCTATCTATCTATCTATCTGTCTATCATCTGTGTATTTGTGGCTATCTATCATCTATTAATATATATCATATTTCTATCTATCTATCTATCTATCATATATCCTTATCCATCAATCTACATATCATTTGTCTATAGCAATCTATCACCTATCAATTTATGTATCATCTATGTATCTATATCTATCAACTATCACCAATTTATTTACCTATCTATCATCTACCAATCTATTTATCATCTCTATCTATCATCCATCTATCTTCCCTCTATTTAATGTATCAGGTGTACCACATATCCACCTATCTATTATCAAATATATCTAAATTATTCTATCATTGATTTTCCTTTATTTGAGACTACAGTGCTTTAAGCATAGGCACTGTATCAAGAAGCTCTATGGGTGATGGATCTTTCAGGGGATGGAAAATAAAACACAGTGATAAAAAGTAGGGAAGAGAAATAATAGAAGAAAACGGTTAAACGGGTTGGTAATGGGGAGGCAGAATGAAAGAGAGAACATGGGAAGGATAACTAATGGTAAAGTCTTCCTGAAATAATTATGTGAAAATCTCCAACTACAGAAGTTCCACATTATAAGCATATACATATTTTTGAAAAGTTAAATTATATTCCTCCTCCAAAATGGTAACAACCTCTACTAGCCACCACAATCTAACAAATTAAAAGCCTAATGTTAGGAACAGATCATTTCAATTGGAGTTGTCAGACCGTAAGATCTCCCCAAATAGTACAGTCTGTTGCCACTGCGTTTGTTTACTCTCCAGAACTCATTGGCAAGAACCTACGGTGGAAGAACCCCACACTAGAGAGCAGCTCTCATTTTGACCAGCTCCACATATTACTGGGGGTTAAAAGTAATCATCAATATTACCAAACTTATTCCTTTGAGCTGTAATAACAACTATCCTATCTAGTTATTTCCATTGACACAGTAGTGGCATGAAGGTAGGTAGGGAGTTAGAAGTAGGAGTTTGAGGATGGCTTGATAGTACATATAAAATATATATATATATAATGAAATTCTCAAAGAATAATAAAATGCTATTTTAAAAATTAATAGCAACTATAAGAATATCTCTATATGAACATTTACTGCCTGATATGGAATTTATAACACATATTACAAACTGCCTATTTTGAACCATAAGATATCATTAGCAGAAATGGCATGCTATAGCTATAGACATATATATTTATGTGCATGTATAACAATATTTTCAGAGAATGATGTCAGAAGACAATATAAATTGCAAATGAAAAGCGAATATACATATATAAATTGCCTCTCATAATCCTCATTTTGTTTTTAGGTGACTAAATTAGGAACACAATTTTAAATCAATAGTATCATCCCCTAGCGAAAATATAAAGTGCTTAAAACCCAACAACATTGTGACTATCTTCCAGGAAGAATAACACACAGAAAATATTGCAGCGTTAACTCTAGCGCTCAAAGACACAAAACTGAGCTCTGGTTAGATAAGCCGCAGTGAGAGCTCATACTGTATGAACTTATTGTTTGAATACCACACTTCATGGTAAAATCGATAGCCTTGAAGATGCCAATACTTGGGACCAAGAGACAAAAATCATACAAATCACTGTTGCCTATGTGTACCATGTTTTCTTGGGTTTGGCTTCAATAATTAACACCAGATTGACAGTTTGTGATAAAAAAAAAGATGCGGTATGGCTGTGATGGGAAAGGAAGAAGGAACATTAAAAGCTTTCCCTATATCATATTTTATTTTTAAATTTTTTGGTTCTTTGTGTTTTTATTTTTTACATATACATTTATATTATTACATGTATATACAATAAACTACCTATAGTAAGAAGAACCATGACACAATCAGGAATTATATATGTGTTACATTCTTAGTGTTTTGGCTATTTGTATTTGACAGCCTTGAAGAAGGCATTTTTCCTATCTTGGTGTGTTGCTCCAAAATAATAGAGAGCTTTGGGTGGCTATTCAGGTGGAAAACTGTCTTTGTCATCTTCTCATTTGGAAAGCTACTAGCCTGTATTCCCGGAATACTCAGGTAATCAAGTTTATTCCTTCTCAAGTCTCTGATGGGGTTGAAGACCGGATAGTCTAGTTTTACAATGAAGCTTAGTTGTTTAGGGGTTAAGATGTCTTTAGGTCTTGATATGTGTTTTAAATTGATAATGACGATATGTGATGGAGATTGATCTACATTCTGTATCATTTCTTATTGACCACATAAAAATACAGTACTCTGTCATCACCTTTTCCAGTTGCAATTCCTCTCCAATTCCTTAACAACGCCTTCTCTCTCATGAAAGTGCACAGTTAGTCAATATAGGTAAGCCTAGGCTGTAGATTGGCTACCATTTGGAGAGCATATATACTATACAGTAAGAAATACATGTAAATCCTAATAAAGCACTGCCACTATGAATGGACTCAGAACTTAAAGAGAAGTACTTCAAATTAAAGCAAAAAAAGAAAAAAGGTACATAAAGGAAATATTCCATGATATTGGAATAAAGAATTACTAGAAAAAGATAAAGTTAAAAAAAAGTAAGGATTATATCAAATGGATTTTTTTCTGCACAAAAATAGGATAATGATCACCTGAGTAAAAAGCCAAACCATAAGTTACACAAGTGGAGAAGGGTCAATATCTCAAATATACACGAATCTCAAAACTCCATGGCTAATCTTAGCAATATGATTAAAAATGGAAAATAGTTATATATAGATATTAGTCATAAGAAGACACAAGCTAAACCAACACTTAGGTACAGAAACAATTTCTATCCAGAGAAATTCAAATCTGTGTCAAAATGAGATGCCAGCTTAACTGTTATACAAACCAATATTAATATAACAAAATACACCGAACATTACCCTGCAAGATAAATCCCACAATATTTATACTTATATGTACTTTAAAAAGTAGAGCTCATAGAAATTGATAGAAGAATGGTGCCTATCAGATGCTAAGAGAGGACAAAATGTAGAGGACTAAGAAAAAGTTGCCCAGAGTTGGGACTGGTGGCCCATGCCATTAATCCCAATACTTAAGGAGGCAGAGGCAGCTGGATTTTTATGAGTTCAAGGCTAGCTTGGTCTACAAACTGAGTTCAGGACAGCCAAATCTAAAAAGAGAACCCTAATCCAAGCAAAACAAAACAAGCAAGCAACAAACAAACAAACAAAGAAACACAAATAAGGAAGGGTTGCTGAGAATGTACAAAATTATACTTAGGTGTATGTAAGAATTGCTGTTTTACTATTACATAATAAGATAGTTCATGTACAGTGTCCTTAAGTAAGCTAGAAGGCGTATTTTGTAAATATGTTTCTAAAATAAATGAGCACAATTTTGCAGAATTGAATACATTTAATCTGATTTAAGTGTTCTTTCATATATACTTCGAATTGTACCTCAATGAGATTACAGTAAGATTGTATTTTTAATATACTCCACACCTCAACTCTGTGATACGACACATGAGAAAACACATTAGGACTGAGCTGAAACTCCATTCTTGGTGGCTACTTTCAAATCCCAAAGGGCATTACAGAAGCTGCTGTGAGACAAAAATGCATCACAAATCTTACCTAGCTGTGAATGTACGTAGAAGGGAGTTGGAAATTTTATCTATTTAGTTATCTTACTTTGGACTACAACCCATCTAATCATTTGTTTTTAACAAGATTTAGGGTAGCAAGCATAGGTTTTCTTCTGTGCATCTCACATCCAGTCCTATCAGATGGCAGTTAATTACCTCTAAAAGTCATGCCTTCATTGCACAGATGGGCACACCTTTCCAGGTAAATTGCTGTTTGGTTTATAAGGTTGAAAACAGATGGAGACTATGCTGGATAGTCTTATGTCATCTTGATATATAAACGAGAGTTATCTGAAAGGAGGGAGCCTCAGTTGAGAAAATGCCTCTATAAGACCTGGTGGGAGAGGGTCTAGGCCATTGTGGGTAGTTCTGTCTCTGGCCTTGTGGTCATGGCTTCTGTAGGAAAGCAGGCTGAGTAAGCCATGGGAAGCAAGCCAGTAAGCATTCCTGCTCCCTGATCACGTATCAGTTTCTTCTTCCTGGTACCTTAATTGATTGAGTTTCCTTCCCTACTTTCTTCTATGAAAAGGAATAATAAGGAAGTGAAAGCCAAATAACTCTTTCCTCCCAAATGTGCTTTGTAGAAGAATTTTAAGCCAGCAACATGATTTCTTTTGCAAGGGATTATATCTGCAAAGATCTAGGCCTGTGTGATCCAGCTGGAATACACATATATATTTAATCCCTCTGGGTGGAATACACACTTTTAATCCCAAAATATGAAGCCTAATGAGGGGCAGACTAAGTGACTAATCATAGAAAGATTTGACAGAATGAATCAGAGACCAGAAAAGAAGAGATGAGAAAGAGAAGCTACTTAAGAGCAGCATACACACACACACACACACACACACACACACACACCATATAGAGAGGGAGAGGAGGGAGAGAGAGAGAGAGAGAGAGAGAGAGAGAGAGAGAGAGAGAGAGAGAGAGAGAGAGAGAGAGAGAGTTTATGGAGAGAGAAGGGTAGAGTTCTGGAAAACAGTACAGTTTGGTGCAGTTTGGTTGAGTGTATTGGGTTCATGCAGTTCATCTTGTGGAGATCAGAGGCATGTTTTTTCCAAACAGAAACTTAGTGAGAAGCAGCGAAAACATCAGTTTGATTGAAAAAGCTTGAAGAAGCCAGTCAGAGTTCAAAAAGAACTGGAAAGGGTGAACGTATTCAGCAGCCAGTCTCTGAGACTGAAAACATGCTAAGCTCAGGTTGGCAGATGAAGACTGGAAGCTGAAGTCTTCAAAGTCTGAGCTTGCAGATTAGATTGTACTAAGACCTAGGGTTAGTTAGAAAGAAATATTCTGGCTCAGGGCAAGCCATGTTTTAGTAAAGACTGAATATGGCTCTCATCTCATCCCAGCACCTGAATAAATAAAGACAACCATTACAGTACTTGGTTATGGTGGTTTTGATATATTATAGATGTGTAATAGATATATACAACTAGTAAAAAAAAAAAAAAAAAAAAAAAAAAAAAAAACGAGTAAATGCAACAGGGTTGCCTGACTTCAACAGACACATCTGCAATGCAATCGCTAAACCTATGACTAAAGAAATTTGTAGATGAGAGAATAGAATATAAGAGCCAAGGGAAAGGAGGTCAGATGTATGATAATGCTTTGTAGACATAAGCGGGTGTTTTACATACTAAATATGAACAGGATGGTTTTGTAAAGAAGCTCTGCATACTATACTTGTGTACATGCTAATGTGGGTAGGGATAATGTGTGATCCCTGTCATACTCACAGTTCTTATTCTGTGATGAGACATGATGATTGAGAATTCTAGACAGAGCATTTAATTTGAGGTTTGCTTAAAATTTCAGAGATTTAGTCTATTATTTTTCATCATTTCAGGAAGGCCACACCATGTAGGCAGGTGCTCGAGCAGTAACTAAAAGCTGCATTCTGAGACTATGGGCTTTACATGAGCCCTGCTCAGTGACACACTTCTCCAACAAAGCCACTCCCTGATGACCATTCATCCAAAATATGTGCCTATGGGGGACACTCTTATTCAAATCCCCATATGCCATTTCTCTAGGTGAATAGCTCTTTGCAATCAGATGTACATATTCAGTCTAAAGATCATGGCAAATTATGGAGAGGCTGTCTCAAAGAATAAACAAATCACACACACGCACATGCACATGCACACACACACACATGTACATGTACATGCACAGACATGCAGAATAATAGGTTAATTTTTAATTTATATAATATTTGGAAAGGTCAGGTGAAAGCTATTTTGTGAGTATATGTGCATTCCATCCCCAAATATTTTCCTCAAACAATGCTATAAGTCATGAAAAAAATTAAATAGAGGTACTAATCAGCCGTTTCTCAGCTGAGCGATTAACTAACAACAACACATCTCAAACTGGAGTGTCTGTAGGTGGACTTTGGCTTTCCGAGGAAGTGCTATCAGCCAAAGTGAGAAAAGTTTACTAAAACCACATATGCATATTTTACACTGAATTATGGGGATTATAGATTTTTAAGTTAATAGTGTAGTAATTTGATTCTTTACAGGTTTTTCAGCCTTCGACATTGTTAATTTACCTCCCTCTTGCTTCTTTGTTTACAGCACTCCCTCTTCCCTAAGGATTTCCCTCTTTCCCCATTTCCGCATCAGACCAACTGGATCCTTCCACACCTCTTTACCTTTCTCCCGCCATCTTCTCCTTTAACCCCCCTCCATCCCTGAGAAGCCTCCTTTTACCACTTCCCTGATTATATACCTTTTTACCCTGCTCTTTCCCTATTGATTCTGAAGCCTGTCAATGGCCCCATTTTCCTTTCTTTGTTTCTGTAGTTGCTACAGGCTATACACTCACATATGGAGATTTAGAACTATGAACCTCCAATAAACTGAGAATATGTGAAGTTTGTTGGGTCTAGGTCACCTGACCCAATATGATCTTATCTAGATCCATCCATTTACCTGCAAATGGTAAATGGATTTTCTCTACCACTGAATACTATTCTATAGTGTATATGCACCGGATATTCATAGTGTGGCAACTTTCTATGCATACTGCTCAAGGACAAAAATAAATGAATCTTACCAAACTGGGAACACAGTGGACTGCATTAACAACTGATCTGGCAAAATATGTCCACTGGTACAATAGTCACATGATATAATGGGAGGAACTAACTACTTTGAGATTGGATTTAAAACCCATTTCAGGAGGTGGAACTCATGTTTGGTTCTACCAACCAAACCAAATTTTGTGGATGACTAGATAATAGGTCCTAGAGGATAAAAGTGTTTTAGCCTTTCAATTGGACATAGTAATAAACTTAATCTGAATTTCTTCCCTTATTACCAAGTATTAGTGCACTCCTCAACCATCATCAGTGAAGCTCCTTTCGATAGTACATTTCAATCAACCAAAGACTCACAATAGGTCAACAGGAAGAAAATTAGAGACTGTGGAATAGCTGGACCTAAATGGGACATGTATATCACATCCCCTCTTCCTAAGGCTCAGGTATCATTACAGGTGCATAAAGATGGTAGAAGCCAGAGAGTATCTATCTGCAGTGAAATGATGTGTGCGAGGCACAGAAATAAGTTACCTTATATCACAACTTACAGTGTCTGGGACTACATACAAAAGACCTGAACAAATCAAGCCAGACAAAATCTCAACATGATCTGAAGCAGACAAAAATGAAATCATGATTAAGGAGGGGCTTGTGAAGTTCCACTTATAGCTAAAGGAAACGTCAGTGAGAGTCTACCACCTTTTAGTAGATGGTCTCATACCCATTTACATATAGACAACATGAAGTAGGCTCAGTGGGTCAAATAATTAAGAAAACTTGAAGTTGGGACAAAGAAGTGGTCTCTTAGAATATGAGACTCTGCAGTAGAAATATAGACTCCTAACTGCTGAGCCATCTCACTAAACCCTCGAAGACCTTTTCTTTAATAGTTATTGTATTTAGTTTTGATGGGAGCAAATCTACCACAAAGCATTTCTCATGATCAAAGGGCAATTTATGGTAATAAGTGCTCTCTCTCCTTTCAACACATTGTGGTTCCTGCCAAACAAAATTAGACCGACAGGCTGGGACAATCACCTTTATCCACTAAGCCATGTCACCAGCACAATATATAGTTTTGGAAGTGATCATGGAAGGATAAATAATTATTTTTATAAATGTCTATGTTGTATTTCTCAGAACTTGTGATTGACATGGCTTTGCATTGACACGGCTATGTATTGACATGACTATGCATTCACATGACTATTCGTTGACATGACTATGCACTGACATGGCTATGTACTGACACAACTATGCACTGACACAACTATGCATTGACACAACTATGTAGTTGTGCTTTACATTGATGCTCTTTGAGTGATTACCTATATTTTATCCATTAAGCATACTAATGCAGTTATTATTTTGTTACTGGTAGGCAGAAGGAGATTTTATTGTATATTATTGGATAAATAGTGTGATGTGACAAAAGTTTTATTAGTTGCTGCTAGCTACTAAGTTTGAAGAAGAAATCTAACCAAGGAATATATATGGTTCTTAATAGTTAGAAGTAGGCACCAGAATTTCATCTACATATAGTTTTCTCTAAGTACGCTAACTTCAATAGGACACAAGGTCTTAGTAGAATAAAGGTTGTTATTAGGTATGCTTGTGTGGTGGCTTCTACATAGCAATAGCATTTGAATCAGTAGACTTAAGGAAGAGTGAGTGTGGTTTTTAACAAAGCATTCGACTTTTTGTTCTAAGAAAGTTTGCAAGAAAATATGTATAGGCAGTAGACTTTTTATAACTTCTTTATTATTATGAAGCTCAGAAACTAACAAAGTAAAATGTTGGAAGTTGGGTAGCTATACAAAGTTAGTTTCCAAGGTAAAGATGAAAAGAAACTCTTTATAGTAGAATCAAAGTATTTAAATATAGCTCCAGAATAGCATAGGGTTTCTTGTGTCTAATCTCAAAACATCAGATGTAGAAACAAGAGTTCAAGGCTATCTTGGGCTAACTACTGGATATCTAGGCCAGATTTGGCTACAGAGTAAAATCTTCATTCATACAACTTAGTTTTGTTTCTAAGGAAACAAAATCAATGGTGGATGTGGGGTTGTTTTCTGTGTGAAATTTCTATGATATTATTCCAATATACTAGTACAGATGTCACAGTATTGACTTTGCTCAATCAATATACATGCAATTTTCATTATGCAAAGTCTTTTATTTGTTCCTTTTCATTAGATATTTTAGAGTATATTATTATACGTGCCTTGAAACTGATTTCCAATCTGTAAAGCAAAACTTTCCATCTGATTATTTAGAGCACTATGTCCTTTTATAACATACAGTATGTGATATTAGACATATTCAACGTGAATTTGCAAATCTGTTTTTAGAAAGCTGGAAATACAAGTACAGATGTGATCAGTGTAATTTAGTCACCTAGCCCCTAAAATATCCAGTCATTGTAGATTTAATGTAAGCCATTTCATATGTTGTGTTGGCAGCTTCCACGTACAACAATGAATGTCAGGCTTATCAGCACGGGAGATTACTATATAATGAGTTTTTTTATTCTCTGCATCCAAACGTCAGTGAGTGGCCTGAGATCACATGAAGTGTATTATAGGCGTAAAATTCTCAAAACATTTTTATAATTCTTATGACGCACAACTGTTTCTCTTATGTCCCCCAGAAGTATGTTTTCTTGTCTTTTTTGGGAGATTATTGTCTATTAATTTATTTGTGACTTTTCAAATATGTAGAAGTAGTCATAGCTTTATGGTAACACATAGTTATAAACAAAATAAAACAAAAAAAATGTTCTAATCAAATCCCAATGTGTGCATCATCCAGTCTCTTGAAGCACCAAGGACAGTAACACACTGAGGCAGGTTGAATATGCAGCCCTTCTTCCTTATCTCCTGAAGTAGCATATCTCTTCCCCTTTGTCTCCACACCCAGGAGGTTGAGGGTGACACACTGACTTCTGTGCTCCTAGGAATTTTGGACTTAGAATGAATTCCAAAATTCTTAGAAGAAATTCACATTTCTTCCATACTTCTTGGAAATATATTGAGAACAATAGCAATCTACTTATAGCTGTATTGGACTATACTATACAGTATACATTATACATGACACTATATATGATTCACTACACATTATATACTATATGCTACAGTATAGGTATACTCTACTGTTTGTAATTAAGGATAGAATTTTTCTCTATATACTGAGAATGATACTATTTTCTCTATGTCCTTCAGAAGAAAAAGTCATCCAAAGTATTTTCTAAGATAAAAGAAACCACTGGGAATTTACAAAATGTTGTTGGGAGAAAGGTACCCTGAAAGTATAGATTTCTGCATTCTGACTATGCTGTTCTGAACATTCAGTTTAAGAAAAATATGACAGAGAGCAGTGCCTTGTTATTTCAGTTTATGTTTTGTTGTGCTTAATATTTGGTAACTGTAGTGTATTCGTGTGAATAGTAACAGTTCTTAAGATGACACTTTAAAAATTAATTTATTCAGATTACATCTAAATTGTTATCCCATCATTTGTATCTTCCCATTCCTCCCTCCCTCCCTCGTTCACCCTTTTCTCCTTCCCTAGGTCTGTGACAGAAGGGGACCTCCTCACCCACCATATGGTCACAGACTATCAAGTCTCATCCTGGTAGCCTGCTTACCCTTTCTCTGAGTGCCACCAAAATGGCATTAAAGTACTAAGAAGTGACAAAGCACAGAGAACCAAGTGATATGGGAAGTGCAAGACGGAACAGCCAGTATCACGACAACCAAATGCAAGTTAAATTTTGCTAAGTAAATTAGAATTAGGACAGCAAGAAGACTGCTGAAGAGGGGTAGTTAGAGTGCTGCAAAAGGACTTACCATAAATGTTAAAGCACTACTAATAACTAACAGATTTTTTTTAATGGAGACAGAATGATAATGATTTATAATCATCCTTGGCTATCTATTGCAAGTTCAAGGCTAGCCTCTGCTACATGACTAATTTCTCTCTCTCTCTCTCTCTCTCTCTCTCTCTCTCTCTCTCTCTCTCTCAAGAATTATCTATATACATATATATTTATTTAAAATAAATACTTTAATATAAAATTAAAAATTGTTATTTCTTCACTCTAAAATCACAAATTATCTTTTATTAAGCTCATTTCTTCTCTGTTGAAAATTGACAACTTAATACAATCAAGATGATGAAACTCTCATATCTACATTTTAGGCAGAAATAGATATATCAAAACTTAAGAAATAGATTTTATTACATAATTAATTTATTCTGGTATAAAATAATCACTCCAGAGACTGCCATATTATCATAAATCAGAATATAATTTATTAAAATATAATTTTTAAATAGGAATGGTTGACCCCAGTGAATAATACACTTACTTTAATGTTGAAATTTCAGAACAGCTTTGACTCAGTCTTGTGAAAATAGTCATTTGAAATCCAGTCACTTCACTTTGGTGTTTTACTATGAAGTGATGCTAAATATCTTCATTCTAAAAATTAAATTACCATGAGCACAAGAAGTTCCTGAATCCCGCCTCCTTCTCCACCATAGAAATGATCTCACTAGACTTAAGTTACTCTAGAAACCCCCAGACTTTGGGTTTCCAAACTGCATAGCATAATTTTATTTGTAGTCAATCCTTTTATGTCATCCCTAGAAAATAGGTCACACTCTTACTGCTTACTTCTGGCAAACTAATTAAGGATTGAGTTGATCAGAACAGGAATCTCTTCAAAAGAGTTCTGCAGTGTTTAAAATGCTCAATGAATTTCAGCCTTCAGTTAGACAGGCAAATCTGTCAGTCTCAACTCCAGCATGCAGGCATAATTCATATAATTTTGAAAAACTTTCACAGTTTTCTACCCATAATCTTATTCTTCAAAGTGAGAGCTCAGCAAAAATAGATCCTATTTTCAGGAACACCTGTAATGATTATAGTAAGGCTTTGATTGCGTCAAACAGCTAAGGCCTAAGAGTGCCAGCTACTTCATGTACTCCCTTAATGAACTATTTTCTGTCCCATACTTTTGAACATAGAGCTTTCTTTTTTCCACAATAAAACAAGGGGAAAAAACAGTATTCCCCCAAAATAGTCACCTTTGGTTGGTGACTTCACTACTGTCCTCTCAAAAGCTTTATGCAGTAAATGCCCTGCCTGCTCTGACTCCCACTTAATCATAAAGAATGAGAAAGTAAATCTTCAGATTTTATAAAACATTGAAAATTGCCATTGTAATAAAAGAGACTTCTGCTAAATATTATATGTTGCCCAGAAATATATGTAGTGGTAACAGTTTGTATCACTGGTGGAGAGCTCTGTCTTCAGCACAGAACTGACCCCCTACCCACTGCCAAAGCTAATACATGCTAAATCTTTGCCAGCAAAGGTTTTTAAAAAAGAAAACAGCATATACTGGAAAGGGATAATTAGTGGTTGTAGTAATTTCAATAAATGTGTCAAATCTATAATTCTTGTACTGGAATTTTTGCTACCGGGAGACAACTTTCTCCATTTTAAGTTTATTTTTGGCCTCTGCAATTTTCTTTTTTATTTGTGTTGGCGCTTTATTTCATTTCTAAGATTTTATTTTATTTTTTAGCATATTAATTTATATTATTACATGTAAACAGAAAATTACATACAGAAAGAAGAACCATGAAACAATCAAGGATTATATGAATGTTACATTCATGGTGTTTTGGGTTATTGTATTTGGCAGCCTTGTAGAAAACATCTTTCCTATCTTGGTGAGTCTAAAATTCTGAATGAGAATCAATATTTATCACATCTCCTCTCTGTCATCTTAAAATATGTATCTAGACTTGAAAATATTTTAACCCCTAAACAGCTAAAGTTAATTGTTATAATATGAAGTATTATAATACAAAGCCTTTGCAATTTTTCAAAAGAACACACAAACTACCTTTCCATGGAATCACTGTAAACATAAAGAAGTCCTTGAAACTACCAGTAATTTTTTAAACCTGGTCATATCTTTTAAATATGTGAGACAATGCACTAAACACGTCAAGAGAAATATTTAAAATATTTAATACTACCTTATTCATTAAGGAAATGAATAGATACTCCAACAAAATAAAAATAGAATATTTAACTCATATAATATGTTATCCAAATCATAACAATCTTCCAAAAATTTTGTGCCAAAGTAATTGTCCCGGTGAAAGAATTATGGAAGACTAGGGAAAGAGAAGGATCCAGAGAGTCCTAGAAACCTACAAGAAGAGAATCATGACAGGCGGATCTGGACCATGGGGGGTCTGCTCAAGCTACTGCACCAACCAAGGACAATACACGCCATAAATTTTGAACCCCTACTCAGATCCAGCCAAGGGACAGGACATTATCCACAGATGTGTGAAGATCAGGGACTGACTCTGACATGAACTCTGCTGCCCCATATTTGACCACTTCCCCTTGGTGGGGAGGCCTGGAGGCACTCAGAGAAAGAATAGGGAGGCTACCAAAATGAGACTTGATAGGCTATGACCATATCCTTGGGGAGGACGTCCCCTTCTGTCACAGACCTAGGGGATAGGAATAGGGTGAAAGAGGGAGACAGGTAGGAGACAATCAAGGTCATAAAAATTTAGGTGTAATCTGAATAAATTAATGAAAAATAAAATAAAATAAATAGAAAGCAACATCCTAAAAATAACTGAAATTAATTAGACTGTATCTATCAAGTTATGAAGCTGATGATGACCAAGTGGGATGGATACTCCCCAACTTCATGTGAATTTATTTTAACTCTATGATCTTGAGACTCTTGTCATTATTAAGTTTTACTACGTCTATTAAGTTTGTTTATATACTTGCTGTCTGACCTGTACCAAACTTAAATGCATAGCCATTTGTCACAAAATACATGCATACTTGTGGCAGTAGTCTTTTTTATTATCTCAGATTATAACATCTATCTATTTATCTATCTATAACTATATCTATCTCTCTATTAACTTAACTCCTTTTATCTATATCTTAAAAAGATCATATCCCCTAACCAACTAAACTTGATTGTGGAACTAAACCATCTGTTCTTCAACCTCCCTTAGAGAATTGAGAAGGAATATGACTTAAATTTCTGTGAAAACCAGCAGTGCAGGTTAACAGCTTCGAAAATGAACAAAGTGACTGAGACACTTGACTGCCTGAGCAGTCACCCAATGCTCTCTGTAATGTTGGAGCCTCATCCTTGGCCTTTTGGCCCAATGTCTCTGCCAGGCCAGACTTATTTGCAAGGAAGGAGCTATTGAGGAATTGCTTACCCTGTCTTAGCAGAGTTTGGCCTCTGACTTTGCCTGTATCAAAGCTGCCCATTTTTAGGCAGAATTCTGTTGTTGGAAGGATGAGAACATTTTGCCCAGTGCCTAGTTGGCCACATTTGAAGGAGGTTCTTTGATGCTTATCATCTTCTTTGAGGTGAGGAATTATATTTGCAGAACAAAAGAACTGGACACTGATGCTGGATCAGACCTGACAGGATTCATTCCTCTCAGCATGCTGGATGCTGACATCCTGCATCCTCCTTGTTCCAGCCACAGATGCCCCTGTTGCTGTCACCCATCAGATTAGGACAGCTTCCAGGACAGCATTGTAGAAAACTTCTGATCCAATTTGGACCAGAATTTCAACCTCCTATTAAGCCTGGAATCTCTCAACATTTAGAAACTGAACCACAAATGCATTCCCTGGCATGCTTAACCATTTCCCCCACTTTTGGGCCCCTTCTAAGGTATTTTTAACCCCAAATCTGCCTGAAGAAACCTCAAGAGAATGGTGCCCCATTCCCACTAAGGAGGGTCATGTAGGTTTCTGTTTGCTTTCTTGTCTACAAATGGTTATTTTCATGAGGAGATGGTTATAAGTTATTATTGGTCTTACACAGAGAAAAAACTAGGCAGAACTCAGGGACATCTCTTTTCAATTATCTTTATTGTTCTTTTAAAGTGATGTCAAAAACTAACATAAAAAGAAAAAAACAGATATTTAACTAATGATATTTTCTCTTCATCTGTATACCCTAGTTTTAGCAATAGATTCTTATTGTATTCCATATATTTAGTAGATTTGTGATTTGTAGTTACAGTGATATAGTTCCAAATAGATTCTTGTCTTTTTCTAAGCACTATTTTTCTAGATTATAATATACAAAGGTTTCTCTTAACAATGAATAAATATAACGAACCCAAAACAAGTAGGAAAGGGAAGAGAGATGAATATATAAACCACATAACTGTATTATATATATTTCATTGGTATACACCACTACTGGTTCATGTAATTTATTCTGAAAGCACTGGAAATATCTTACTATTGGCAGTGAACACGAAGTTTTGAGAGAAGTGAACAGTAAATTTTCCCAGAAACTTGGCAACAGCATCTTTAACTCAGGTCTACATTTTATAATTTGATATGTGGGGGAACATTTGGTGTGTAATAGCCCTCAAAAGGTTTACTTACTTTTAGATGGTAAGCCATAACATGAAATTGTCAGTGAAACTGACATTAGTGTGCACAACTGTGTGACAGAAATAGGGCACAGTGTATCCTATGTGGGAAGTAGGTGAAAACTAGGTAGTAAGGAAAGTCTTAACTGAAGGCTAAAAACATACCTATTGATTTTCTGAAGAGTTGGGGGTTTGAGTAAAATGATGTCTTTTGGAAAGGTTAGGAACTTTCCTAATTGCAATACTGTAAATCAGTGAAATGAATCACTAATAGTGAGTAAAGGCAACACAGTGCTGAATCCTAATCCAAGCTGATATCCCTTACATGTTCACCTGTCACCCTTGACTCATGCCGACCTCTAATGTCTCTTCCATTGGCTAAAAAGGAAAGTAAAACTCCATTTGAGAAACTGATCTTCCCTCAGTGTTCAAGTTCAGCATATCCGATTAACTCCAATTCTCTTAAGAGACTGAAATACCACCTTCTCTTTTTAACCTAGTCATTGGGGCCATGTAGTGGGTACTCACTAGCTCCAGCTCCATCTGGAGGTGCGTGAGCGTGATCTTCCTAAAGCTCTCTACATTCACTTCTCTTCAGAAAAATCTATAACGATGTGGCTAGCCTCATTTCCTAGGGAAATGGCTGACAATACTGCTGATTTTTAAAAGTTCACCAAAAGATAAAATACCAAGGGGGGGGGGGTGGCTCAGCGGGTTAAGAGCACTACCTGCTCTTCCAGACATCCTGAGTTCAATTCCCATCAACCACATGGTGGCTCTCAACCAGCTATAACATGATCTGATGCCTTCTTCTGGCATCAGGTATACACGCTGATAAAGCAATGATAATACATTAAAATAAATAAGTAAATCTTTAAAAATATACCAAAGGGGACATGCTTCAAGATTTCATATAATGTCCAAATTTCCTGCTCCTTCCATCCTTGTCTGAGCTTCTAAATATCATTAATTTCAAGTTATTGCTAGAACATATGAAATAAGAAACCCTATGATATAGATGATTAGATTAAGTTTATTTAATTAATTTATTTGAAGATTAATTTTTTCATACAATATATTCTCATCTGCTCCTATATCTTCCGTTCTTTTCTATGCATACAAATCTACCCTTCTTTCTCTTTTTTTAGAAAACAAACAGATAAATTAAAAAATGAACAAAACAAAACAAGCAAGCAGATGTAATTAAAAACATGAGAGAAACACACACACACACACACACACACACGCAATCACACAGAAAGGCACATGCTCATACAGAAACCCAAACCCACAAAGTTGTAAAGCAAAATGTGTAACCAAAAGACAAGTAAGGTAAAATATGCCCAGACAAAGTATAATAATAAAGCATAATTATATTTACTCTTGTAATAAATGTATGCTAAAATCTTACATCAATAGGTTTGGGGGTTCATACTGATGTATTTAGTATAAAGAGTAAAATGTGTATACTTCTAACTATAACTTTCTTTCATCTATGAGAAATATGCTATCAATCATGCTAAAAATATAGTCTATCAAATGTGAATAGTAAGACATTTTAAATCAAATGATGAGTATGTAATACCCTTAACTGTAATCTATATGGGCTGAAGGTGATGGAAATCTTTTAAAAAAAACTAAGGACTGTACAAGTTTTAGAGTGACCTCCTGTGACCGGGTCTCTGTTTCTGTACCTCATAACACTCTCGGCACACACCAGAATAACTAATCCTTGAATAAAGGAGCAAGTGGAATGACGAGTAAATGAAAATCAGTTTATGAAAAACTATAATGAATATTAACAGGGCAAGACAATTTTTTTATGTTTTCTTTATTTGATACTCTCAATTTGTTGTGCACACTCTGTGACTAACTCCAGTATGCAATATGTTGTTTGAGATAACCTAATTTATGCCAATATTTATTAATATATTAG
Organism: Acomys russatus; assembly: GCF_903995435.1. Lineage (NCBI taxonomy): Eukaryota > Metazoa > Chordata > Mammalia > Rodentia > Muridae > Acomys > Acomys russatus. The sequence goes on along the minus strand of NC_067167.1, from coordinate 34,134,255 downwards.
AGAAGATTTTTCAGAATAAATGTCAAAGTTTTTTGTTTGTTTATTTTTTGCTAACATTTTTTGGAGTGTCAATTGTCAGCATGGGTATCTTTAACACAGTACCATATTTCAGGTGCTTTCACCATTAGGCATACATTTTCTTCATTCCAATGACTGGGTGTTTAAGATAAAGATAGCATACAAGATACAGGATGTACTCTGTCTGGTTTGCAAATGTCTATACTATGCCGCTGTGGGGTGGATTCAAAGACTAGTTCTCTGTGTCTTTTATTATAATAGCGTAGGTTGTGAATGTGAACTTCAAGTTGTAATCTAAATGCCACTTTACAAGTCCTACCATATCAGAAAATTGAGATTACAACTCCAATGCTGGAATTATTGAAGGAAAAAAAAAAACTTTCAATTCACAAAAGAGAAGCAAAGTGGGGTAACTTGTGAATGTCTTAAAGCAGAAATCAAATCCTTGAATTCTGTCATTACACAATAATATGGCTTCTGTATTTAATTTTGGAAGAAAATGCTATTTTTAGAGTATTTAGAATCAGCTAATGCAGCATTATAAAAAAATACCAACTTAGTTGAATTCAAAGTCTGTAGGCATCTGGAATTGTGTGCTCCTTCTGGATCTATCCTGGGGCTAATTTTGATGAGGCAACATTCAGATGCAGATATTTCGATAAGGTGTGTAGTAGACTGTATTAGAGCATTGAAATAGAAGTTGAGAATGCAAACAAAACTGAATACTTTATAGTCACTCCTTAAATTTTAATGCCAACAATCTCATTTGGTTTCCACTGCGGTTCAGATATCTCAGTGTTCTGACATGTGGTCAATGTAGTCAGTCTCTCAGATCCAAGAGCCCTAGGTTCAAGCCCACCTCTACACTTGTGAGGATCAAAGTCAGTCTATACACAAGACACTTGTGTATATCTTTGCATACAACCTAGTCCTTCTTTCCCCGCATACTTTAAATAGTTTTGAGTACTCCTATAGTGTCTCATTCAGTGCACACATAGGACTCCATTTGCTTGAATTCAACACACCCAATGCTATGCTGCAAAATCTATTTTTTCTTTCCCAGACTTCCAGGAGACAAAAGTATAGTTTCTATACTTAGTAGACTGAATCTGTAGATGCATAACCGTAGCCACAAGAGCCAAACGCATATCCATTCAAAGGATTGGCTCAATATGGTATAATTTTCTAAGATATTTAACCACAGTCAGCTATCAAACACAAAGCATTGTATGTTAGATATTATACTGTGAACTGAAATGCTTTGCAATGAAAGTGTGTCCAGCGTCAGGTGTTTTTTATGGTTTGATATATTTTTGTTAAAGACATTTAAAAGAAATCAATATTTATTTATATTTAATAGGTTATCTTGAAGATGAGATTCTGGTACAAATATGAAATCCATTTGTTTCATGGATACATTCTCTGTGTTTGCATGTATCTGTGTGAGAGTGCATGTACATTCTTTGGTAAAATACATTAAACAATATTGAAAGAAATTATCTGTGTAATTCAAAGTTTCATGGTGTCAATTATTTGAGAATTGTGTGTGTGCTCTAAATATACTGTTTTAACAGGTTGAATTTTAGACTTTCAGATCAAGGTTCCTCAATGCACATAAAATAGTGATTAAGGTTTTCATATGTGATATCTAAGTTTGTTAGTCTATAAAATTGTATTTCTATGGGGAACTTTATTGATTTTTCATTATAGCACTGGAAACTGCCTATTCCTTGCATAATTTAGTAAGCTTACGCATACGGTTTTTTTTTTTTCTTGCAAGATCTAACAGCTGTAATTAGGAGAATAATCTCTCCTCATGGAAACTGAAAAGAAATGAGGACAATGCAGCTCCAAAGAATTATTATTAAAACGTCAGCCACAGAGAAGCCATACATGTTAAAACTATTCAGTTGCCTTGTCCCAGCACACTTCCTCTATCTACCTTTCTAATGGGACTGTCTTTCTGTTACCTATTTATATCTGTACAATGGAAGGAATAGGCAAATCTAATGTGTTATTTGTCAGACTTACTATTTTAGGTTCATACTTTCGACATAAGGAGAATGACTGACATATTCCACATTAACATTATTGTTACACCAATATAATTATTAATATTTTTAATTTTTGCATATTTGTGCATACAATAAAGGAATACAAAGAGAATGAGGTGAAAATAATTTGAAATCTATATTCTTAAAAAGATAAATATAAGCATGAGTTAGAAACATAAACTTAGATCATTTATAATAAAATATTACTACATAGCATAATAATTATAACCAAATATATTTATAATGTTTGATTTGCAAACATTTAATATATTTGGGCAAAGTGGTCATTGAGATCTGTTTAGGGGAACAGTACTTGATTTATATAGAGAAGGGGAAATCCCAAAATATCTGGACATTTAAATGAAAGAAAAGATGAAAATAAAAGTCGAGTTATACCTCTGAAGTATAAGACAGAGGCACCATATACAGGATTGGTTTGAATAGCTCACGTAAGGACAGAATGGCCTTATAGATGGGAGTATCAGTTTATGTTGTGTATAAAAATTACTTCATAATTTAATTACTTTGAGGCATGGGCATGTTTTTCTTCATATTAAAGCATATTAATGTTATTGTTCTAATAAGAAACTTTGTTAGAAATATTAATTAGCGAGGAAAACTTCTTTAATGAAAAGATATATTCATCAAAGAGAAAATTTTTCTTTAAGCAGTAGGAATGGTTTCATATTTTGGGGTAATAAAGGGAGTTTTGGTTTTATTACGGGAATATCTAACCATGTCACTTAATATGATAATTAATATTAATAAATATAGTTCAAAAATTGTTTTTGTTAAATTCTATGGTAAGTAAATTTATATAATTAATATTAAGAAGTAGAATTTATTCTATAAACTAATGGCTCTCATCCTTTTTGCGACCCTTGAATACAGTTCTTCGTCTTTTGTTGATCCCCAACCATGTACTTTTGATAATTTTTATGAGTCATAATGCACCCACTTGTGTTGTCTGGTGATGGTGGTCATGACTGTGAAAGGGACAATTGATCCCCTCGAGGGGCCATTACCCACAGGTTGAGAGTATCTGCTTTAAGCTATGCCTTTGTACATGGCCCGACCCAAAGACCTGAAAGTAAAACAGTGTGTCTCCCACGAGGATTCTTGTCCAAAAATTGAAATTAACCTGCTTATCTGATATGCTGAGATCAGGATTAGAGGGACAACAGTCACAATTTCCAGAGATGGTCAGTGTAAATCCACTGATAAGGAATTCCATAACATGACACAGGGGCCTAAATGCCTGATATTTGGACACCCGATACTTTGCTATTGATTTATTTCTCTGTCCTTTCCCTACAAGGAAACAGACATAAGTGATCAGTCCTCTCTTGGAAGGCTGTTGGTGTTCTGACGTTTTCTGTCTCCAGACGACCTTTGACCTGGCATGCCAAACCAAACATTGTTGTTCATCTACTGTTTAATTTGGAGTCAAAAGTAAAGCCTGCTGGAGAGATGACTCAGTGGATAATAGCACTGTCTGCTCTTCCAAGAGATCCTGAGTCAATTCCAGGCAGCCACATGGTAGCTATCCTGGGATGATACCCTCTTCTGTCATGCAGCTGTATATGAAGATAGAGCACACATACTCATAAAATAAATAAATACATCTTAAATAAATAAATACGATTATGCTTTTTAAAACTAAATGACTGTATTTTTGTTTTGGGGGGTCATCCACTAGTATTCTTCTGATATATTTGTACTTTTTATGATCTCTATTCAGAAAATTAAATGAAATGCCTGAAACCAATGTCTTACATGACATCATATTGATATTTTAAGAATGTCTTTCTATCCTAGTGAGTTGAAGTACAAGTCATTTGAATTTCTCTTCACATAATAAATCTACAGTAATTAAGGTGTTTTGGGCAGAAAGAAGTGTAGACTATATAGAATACAATAAGGACACATAGAATAAGCCTCAGAATTAATCCCTTTAAAAGTGAAGGAAACCTGATATTATTTGCATCACTACATTTTCTAGCCACATAAATACCCAACAAACAATTTATTTACAAAATGATTTATACCACAATGATTTGTTAATAATATATAGCAACCTATAATTTAATATATTTAAAAATGCCTCCATTAATACTGAATAGCCTTGGGTATATGATATGCCTTTTTCATAAGTTAGACAACACTTTTATTCATTTAATTTCATATGTATACATTTGTACCTTCATGTCTGTACACGCACAATATGCATGTGGATGATCACAGAAGCCTGGAGGTATTAGTTTCCCTACAAGTAGAATCACAAGAAATGCAATATGCTGATGTGGATGGTGTGACACAAACATCTCTCCAAGAGCAGCAAGTACCACTAATGACTGATCTGTCTCTACAATCTTTAGACAATCTTTCCTAAAATATTTATAAGTCATATATTTTTTGGAAGACTGAATTTTCTTGTCCGTGGTTATTAGAGATACATGTTAATTAGAAGTAGCAATGAGTTAATTTCTACACCATACTTTGAGTTAGTGTCCAGAATATGTTGCTTCAAAGAAAATTAGCTTAAATAAGTATACATTATTACACACACACACACACACATACAAACACTAATTGGTCACATTGGATAGAGTGGGTTACATGTAGAATTTTATTTCAAGTGGATAATTTACTTTTTAATGGGTTTTCAAGATAGACGTTCTCTGTGTAACAGACCTGGCTATCCTGAAACTCAGTTTGTAGACCAGACTAGACTTGAATTTACTGTGGTCTGCCTGCTTTTGCCTCCTGAGTACTGGACTAAAGGCCATGCCCTAATTTGTTTCTTATAAAAAGATAATTTAATTGGTTTCTATGCTATTCTATTAATTGATTCTTGCTTTCTCTCTCTTTTAGAATCTATTT